>NW_024426552.1:67808240-68312510 GCF_017311325.1 Ursus maritimus | reverse complement strand
TCCCCAGAAACGCCCCCCATTCCCGCCCCCCCCCCCCCACCTCTGGGCCTGAGTACTCTGTCCTTGTCGCAGGCTGGTGGGGCCTCGGCAGCAGGCAGCTGTGCAGCTTCTCTTCCTGGCGCGGTGGCGTGTGCTGCAGCTACGGGCCCTGGGGCGAGCTTCTCCAAGGCTGGAGAGTGCCCGCTCCTTGGCAGTTTGGTACGTGTGTCCACAGAGATCTCACCCCCACCTTCTCTGGAGCTCCCTACTCTTCTCTGTCGGAGACCAGGCCTGGGCTCCAAGCCAAGCAGTGGGACCCGAAGAAAGAAGCCTTTTGTCCCCATTCCCTCCCAGCTGCCTCCCCTCTCTGGCCATTAATTTCCTGATCCTGGAACGTTGGGAAGCTTCCAACATCCCTTCCAGCTGACATCCTGGGGATTTACGATCGAGTGCCCCTTGCCCCATCTTCACCTGGCCCCATAGCCCCAGACAAGAGTGGGGGCATCTTTCGAGGGAAGGAGAGGGGACCAGTCTGACCCTGTCTCTCTGGATCCAGATTAGCGGGTTGTCCTCTCCCGCAGAGACCCTCCAGAGGAGCTAGAGAGCACAAGGTTGGGGGACCAGTGTAATGTGCCTCTTCCCTCCACCCCCTGCCACCCCCTACCCCCGACAATCACAGCAGTCCCCATAGTTCCTCAGACCATCAGTCACCCCCACTACTGCATATTGAGAGCAGGGGGATTCAGCCCCACCCTTCAGGAAAGAAAGCTCTTGGGCCCCAGCCCCGAGCCCGGCCCACCTGGGGGCGTTGCCGCACACAGCTCCAGCAAGCCTGCAGGGGAGAAGGTCAATGGCCTGAGGCCACGGAGCAGGGCAGGATCTGCCCCGAGGTGTGCACGATTCCCAAGCCATGCCTTTGCTTACCCGCATCATCCTGCCCCACCAAAGCTTCCGGCAGGACCTTCTGCAGGTCCTCTGTCTCCTGGCAACGTGCTGCTCTTCTCCACAGATGAGGACCTGGAGCCACAGAACTGGTGCTGCCGCTGGAACGACAAGCCGTCCTTCTGTGCCCTGTACCAGCAAAGGCGGCCGCGCATCGGCTGTGCGGGGTACCGGCCCCCGCGGCCCGGTGAGGCTGCTGGGGCCGGGCAGCGTGGAAGCAGAGCAGCTGGGGAGGAGTAGCTTCTCGGGGCCTGGACCAGGCAGCACGAGCTTCCTGGGGCAGGGCTGCGGCCACGGGGTGGAGATGGTCCAGTGTGCGCCTATGGCAAAGGGAGGGGCTTTGTACATGGCGTTGGGGAAGGGCTGGGCGGGGCAGAGATAATGATGCGAATTTGGGTGGGGGCGAAAAAGTGCAAGGGGGCCTCCGGGGATGGTTCTATATTCCATGTACATCTCCCAGGCTTGAGTCGGCCTAGAGGGGTTGGGGGATCTCAGATCCTTCCCTGGCCTGCTGTGCCATCGTGGTCTCTCCTTTCTTCCAGCCTGGATGTTTGGGGACCCCCACATCACCACCTTGGATGGTGCCAATTTCACCTTCAATGGGCTGGGGGACTTCCAGCTGGTCCGGGCCTGGGATGGAAACTCCTCGTTTCTGCTGCAGGGCCGTACCGCCCAGACTGGCTCGGCCCAGGCCACCAACTTCATTGCCTTTGCAGCCAAATACGACACCAACAGCCTGAGCCCCATCACAGTGAGTGCGGCAGGGGCCCCAAGGAGGACAGGAAGAAGGAAGAAGGGAACAGGGCAGCAGGGAGGGAGGACGCACCTGGCCAGTGTAGTGGTTCGAGAGTCAACCCTGGAGAGTGGGATTTGGGTCAGGGCTCCATCAGCCACGTGATCCTGAAGAAATGACTGAACTTCCAGTGCCTCAGTTTTCTTATAGTGAAATGAGGATCATAATATTACCTACCTCACAGGGCCGTTGTGAGATTTAAATGAGATCATCTGAGAAATGTGTCTAGCTCCAGGCTGGCCCATGCTGAGCACCCTAAAGCCGTTAGCTAGCACAACCGCATCATCACCTCCACCTCCCTCTTCCTCGGGGCTCAGGTCCAAACTCCCTGCAGCCTCTTTTCTCAGCCCCTGGGCCCACCTGCAGGACAGGCTTAGACTTCCTCTAATTCCCTTCCAGGTCCGATGGCTCCTTGAGCCCAATGACACAATCCACGTGCAGGTCAATAACCAGACTGTGGCATTTGAGATTAACCGTGAAGACCCAGAAGGTAGGCTGGGGACAGCCGTCAGCCACTTTCTCCTGCTTCCCTGGGTCAGGCTTCAGAGGGGCACGTGCCTGGAAGCCGTGCGGAGGCAGCAGCAGTGGGGGTGGGGAGAGGGGCTTGGCACTCTGCTTCACCCCCTCTTCTTTCAGCAGCTGGGCCTGGGTAGCTTCTTCACTCAGGAGCCAGGCATTAGGCTTTCCCTCCTCACTTCTCTCCTTCCTCCAAGGCCGTGACAGCCTCACCCCTGTCTCTAGTCCCCAGGAAGGGCAGGGGATGTCCTGTGACTTTGGCTTTGGGCCACTGGAGAAGGCGTCCAGGCCACCCCGGAGCTGCTCTCAGAGTCTCCCCTCTGCACCTTGATCCTTCACTACTGCCAAGTCTTGGAATGCTGGTTTCTTCCTCCTCTGTCTCCCAACCTTCCAGGCCGGGAGATATTCAACACCACTGGCATCATAATGGCCCGCAATGGCTCCCTGGTGTCAGCCACCTTCGATGGGACTGTGACCATCTCAGTGATTGCCCTCTCCAACATCCTCCATGCCTCCTGCGGCCTCCCAGAGGAGTATCGAAACTGCACAGAAGGCCTCCTGGGTGAGAAGCAGACAGGACTCTGTGAGACAGCAGCAGGAGCAAGAGCTTGGGCCCCAGACCATGGGGTAGTTCCTCGTCCAGTTGGCCTGTGGGTGTCCCAGGCTGAGCTTCCCTTCCTCGGCCTACAGGGAACAGAACCCCGAGGGCGCGGAGAGGTGGGGAGGGACAAGAGACCTCTTCAGCTTCTTTCAAGCCTCACTTCTTGTCCTCCTAAAACTCCAGTTCCATGGTAGCCAAGTGGGCTTTGAGGTTGGGCTCTGGGGAGGATAGAGCCAGCAGCTGCCCTTCCCCTCCCTCCAGCCCCCACTTCCCCTCTCTTCTTCCTCCATTTCCCCCTTCATTTTCCCCTCCTCCATCCTTGAGACAGAGGGGCGGGTGAGGTATGGTCCTCTCCCCTCCTCCAGAAGGACGGAACTGAGACTAGATGCAACTGGAAGAGGCTTCCCAGGCCCCCTCCTCCCCATCACATCTTGAGTGTGACTCATTCGGTGCTCCCCAGGGAAGGGGAGAGCCACAGTACCGGGGTGGCCGACCTCCTCCTCTGTCGCTTAGGAGTCTGGAATGACAATCCAGATGACGACTTCAGGATGCCCAATGGCTCGGCCATTCCCAGCAACAGCACCGAGGAGTTGCTTTTCCAGTACGGAATGACCTGTAAGTCAGGGCCTCCGAGTCCTCGGGGTAGACGTGGCCGGGCTGGGATGAAGGAAGCATTGTGTCCCTCAGCCTGTGGGAACCAGACCTCCACCCTCTGTGAGGGAGAGCTGGAAAGGCCAGGAGCAAATGCTGAGGATTCTGGTGCCTCCCCAGATTTGTCCCTTTCACCCCCATCGCACCTGCGTGTCTCTGCCTGAAAGAGAAGACAAGGGAGGGGGGGCCCTCACTCACTAGAGTAGGGCTTTCCGGCCTCAAAAGCCAGAGTCACGCCATCCCTCCACATCACCCTCCCTCGCCCCAAGGCATGTGAAGTGAGGGGAAGGGGTGGACACAGGGGAAGGGGTGGACACGGCGGAAGTGTAGCTGGAGACTCAACCCTGATACCAGGCCATGGCCTCCCATGTGTTCTAGGGGAAATCAATGACACAAGACTCCTTGGCAAGAGAGATGGCCATCTGCCTGCCAACTTCACCCCTATCTTCCTTTCCCAACTGAAAAACAAAACCTTGGATGAAGAGCTGGTGGCCGAGTGTAATGGAGACATGCAGTGCCTCTATGACAGCTCTGTCACAGGAAACGCAAGCACCGGCCAGAGCACTAAGGTGCTCCTCCGCAGCTACCGGCGGCTGAACGCCACCCTCAGTGAGTGGCACGAGGCGCGGGGAGGCGTTGCAGCGTCAGGTGGCAGATGAGGAGCCCCCCTTTCATGACAGTGAAGCCACGCATTTTAAAAATTTAACAGATGCTTTTTTTTTTAAGATTTTATTTATTTATTAGAGAGAGAGAGAGAGCATGAGTGGGAGGGGGAGGGGCAGAGGGAGAAGCTGACTCCCCGCTGAGCGGGAAGCCCGATGCGGGGCTCCACGCAGGGCTCCCAGATCATGACCTGAGCCGAAGGCAGACGCTTAACCGACTGAGCCACCCGGCTGCTCAATTTAACAGATTCTTTTGCTCATGTCATTCCTCCCATGACTCCCCAGCTCACTCTGTGATGACCTTTGAAGCCCTTTCCAACCCGACCCCAGCATCTCTCAAACTCTTCCTCTACTTCTCGTCTCCCTGCTCCCTCCTCTCCAGCCCCACTGGCTTCTCTGTGTTCTTCCACCACACCAGGCTCACTCCCGACTCCGGACCCCACACATGCTGTTCTCCGCCCGGACGCCCTTCCTCTAGACAGCCCCACGCTCGCCCCTCACCTCCTTCAAGGCTCTACGCAAATAGAGTGCCCTTCTCAGCATGCCTTTGTCGGCTGGCCTGTCTAAAATTTCACATCTACCCATGCTTCCTATTCACCTTCCCTGCTTTCATTTTTCTCCTTACCACTTATAACTATCTAGCCTATTTTCTCATTTTCATAGACCTCTTTTTTTATTATTTGCTCACTGCCGTGTCCTACCTAGAACAGTGCCAGCCATATGGTAGGTGCTCAATCAATGTGTGAAGTGACTGACTGAAGGAACAATGAAATGGAAATAGCATTTCCACTGTATTCCTCTGTTTCCTGACAAATGCAATGCCTATCTGGAGATTAGCCTCACGGTGTCCAGCCCTCTTCCAAAGGCAAAACTCTGTGATGGTCTGAACAACCCTGTTCTCTGATTCACGTCGTACCGTGCCCAGCATAGCACTCTGATCAGGAAAGAACTGGACCTGATTCCTGTCTGGGGGGAAGATAAAGAGAAGCTTAAGGATTTGGCCAGGCGGGCAATAGAACCCCAGCTGCTTTACGGAGATCTGAAGGCAGGTACACAGAATAATTCCTGCTTCCAGAAGTGGGTCACAGCCCTGAGAACGCCTCACGCAAACCAGAGGACTAAACAGAGAGGAGGCCCGTGAGGCAAGAAAATGTCCTGCCCCAAGCCCCGAGTCCCCTCTTTGTGTTTCAGATAAGTACCCACCCTCTATCGAGGGTCAGCGTGTGGTGGAAGCCTACGTGGGGCAGACCAAGCAGATTCAGTACAGAAGCCACTCGGAGAAGGTCACATTCGCTCTGAGGCACAGCAGCGCTGACTTCAGGCTGTTTGGTAAGAGCTTGGCCGCAGGTGGGAAGGATGAGGTCAGAGTCAATCTTTAGGTAATTTTGCGTCAGTATACACCGGACAGCTTCATGTCACTTTTCCTTCGGAATACCCAGGAGCAGCATTTCTTGGAATGATCGCTATGATTCCGGTAGGTGCCCGCGGTGAATAGCAGTGATGGCCTTATGGCAGTCCGGCCAGCGAGCCACACGGACTCGGGGCCCATACAACTGATTCAAAGGTCATTTCGCCTCAAATCCAATAACGTGCAATCATCTTTAACCAGCTTTATGCAATCATCAAATTATTAGAATAAAGTATAACAACTAAAAAAAATTACTAATCTAAAGCATTCTCAAATCTCTTAAAAGAAGGATATCATATGGAGCAGGATTTAAAGATACAAATAGCTTCATTTGGTATGTTTCTCATTATTTTATGTTGGCCAACCATGTTTGCCTAACTTTGCCTCCCCTCCTTGCTTTTCTGCGCTGGGACCAAGCAAAGCCTCGTCTCTCCCTGTCCGTAGTGGTGGATAACCATGATCTGGGTCAAAAAGTCAAAGTCCACAGGATGCAGCTTGCTTTCTGTGGCTGGCACCATTTATGCTAGTGACTGATCTTTGCTAAACCAAAGCCATTAGGGACCTTATTTTGAGCTCAGAGCACCTCTCTCTGCCTTGTTTTCTTTCTCTGTGCGTAAGAAGGGGCTTCTTTCTGTGCGCCCTTCGGCTCCATGTGGCATCCTCCCAGGTGCTAGCCAACAGCATCAGGAGAGTTTCTCCTCCCCTGGGCTCCTCTCCTGAAGAGGGATAGCCTGGAAGTGACTCTCATCTGTCCCCTACTATCAACAACTCTCAATCTGCTCTGTTAAGGAGAACTGCTTATTTTCCTGGACACTGTAAGATAGGTTTGGATCAGAAGAGTCCTTGCTGATAAGTAGCAATGTTTTCACCGTAGTCTGGTGTCTGGAGGTCAAAGGTCCATGAAGCGAGAGGGGTGCGCAAGAAATCGGGGCAAGAGATGGGGCTGCTGTGAAGGGGAAGCCTGTTTTGTCTGCAGTGTAGCCTGGGGAAGCATCCGGAAGATCCTGGCCTTATGGCCTTACTCTCTGTCCTTCCTGGATGTCCCATCCTGGTGCAGGCATAAGGAGATTCGCCCTTTGGGGTCTCTTCAGGGCGCAACTGCCTTCCCCTCTGTGGAGTTCCACCCTGCCATCACTTAGTGGGGCTCATACTACCTCCAGCTTGGGGTGTAACTGAGATCATTCCAGAAAACCAGCCTCGCTCAAGGAAATGCCTGATGACATTTGAGGGGTGGTCTGAGAGAGGTGGAGGGAGGCCAACATAGCACTCGGGGTGTTAGATGCCAGGATGTGCCACACGGCACAACAGTCAAGTCTCCCAGCTCTCAGTGGTCTTATCTTCCCTGGGGCAGAGAATGGGACATTGCTATGGACACCAAAGTCGTTGGAACCATTCACTCTGGAGATTCTAGCAAGAAACGTCGAAGACAATTTGTCATCTGTACTCCAGCCAAAGACAGTGGTCTGTGCTTGCAAGGAAGAGAGCCAGTGTTTATACAATCAGACCAGCCGGGTGGGCAATTCCTCCCTGGAGGTGAGTGTTGGGAGGAGGGTCGGGGGGCGGTTTCCTTGTTAAGGGGAAAGGCAGTGGGAACTGAAGGGATGTCATGCTTCAGTCCCTCTGTGGTAGTGTGTGTATTGGGAGCTGGTAGGTGAGGAGAGTCAACACCAATCTCAGGCCATAAACTTATAAGAAACAGAACTTTCTTCACTGCTTATAGCTCAACTGAATTTTTGTCTCCTAGCTCCCATTCTGCCAGGCTGACAGGAGACATCCACCTCAGCGTTCCTTAAAGCTTCCCAGGGGTCCCCAGCTTCACAGTTCTAAAGACTTATTCATTTATTTGAGAGGAAGACAGAGAAAGCAAGTAGGGGGAGGAGAAGAAGGAGAGGGAGAGAATACGAAGCCGACTCCCCACTGAGCAGGGAGCCCAACGGGGGCCTCAATCTCACGACCCTGAGATCATGACCTGAGCCAAAATCAACAGTCGGGTGCTTAACCGACTGAGCCACCCAGCCACCACCCCTACCCCCCACCCCCAGCTCCGCGGTTCTAGAACAAGGCATAGAGAGATGGGGGCAGGAAGGCATCCTTGTGGTCCCTGTGCAGGAGCCTACGCAGATCACAGGCTCCATGCTCCCTCCTCTTCAGGCCCAGGGAGGTGCTCTGCGGCTTCCGTGCCTAAGGTCCCACCTGCCCAGAAGCACCACACAGCCGTTTCTCTCTGGGTTCTCATCATTGTGGTGTTGGGAAGAGAGGGGCAGGTCCCCTATGACGTTGACACCCCCAAACCCCTTTGTTTTCTCTTTTATTGTCTCTTTCCAGCTAAAAGAAGGATCTCTTCATTTTGGAGAAAATCTTTGTTCATGCAAGTTTTAATCAAGATATTTGGCCTTAGTCTATGAATCTTGCCCCTATTTGCTTTTAAAAAAATTTTGTTTTGTTTTTGTTTTATTTTGTTTTGGTTGTAAAGCAGGAGCCATAAAAGAAAGTGTTTGGCTGCCAATACCCCACCCCCCCTCAGCCCTTACACACACCGTTTTCCTGAAGCGTGAACAAAGAATTCCCACTGGGAAGGGGGAGAGGTAGAGGAGCCCAGGGGGTAGAAGATGGAAAAAGGTAGTTACTGGGAGAAATAGAGATTAAAATCAATATAATATTTTAGGTATCCCAAAATATCCACTCTTGGAAGTAGAAAGCGTTAGGGAGGTTCATTTTAGGGAGATTTTCAGAGTCATCTCTGTAGGGGTATCAGAATAGAGAGACCAGGGGGCTTGGCAAGGTTTGGGGAATCGGTACCTCCCTGTGTCATTTTTCTGGTTGCTGTGCGTTCTCACTGTGCTTAGCAGTGAGGCTTCTTGGTTTGGGAGTCAGCAAGGAAAGATCTAGCAGGAAACTGAGCTTACGTAAGATCCAGCTTTCAAGGGGTAGTAAAATATTTATTTAGCCCCTGTCTTACTCTGTAAAGGGTTTCAGGCAAGGAGATATGGTGTAGCTGAGATCCCAGGGCTCGCACCAGACAGACGGGCGCTGGGGGAGGGGGGAAAGAACGGCCCGGGGAGCCCTGTCGGCTTGGCAAGAATGAACAGGAGCACAGCCTGGTCAAGAAGGTGCTCAAGTAGATGCTGGGAAAATTAAGACAAGGACTCGAGGTCCATGGGTTCTCAGACCAGAGGGGTCAGAACAGAAACACCCAGAAGCCTTTAATGGTTCAGCCTCCTGGCTACCCGGTAATCAGCAACCCATTCCAGGCGGCCGACTGCAAGTGTGACGGGAACAACTTTGGCCGCCACTGTGAAAGCTCCAAGAACCCCTGTGATGAGCCGTGCTTCGGGAATGTGCAGTGCTTTCCTGGGAAGGGCTGCGGGGCCTGCCCCCCAAACCTGACTGGGGATGGGCGTCACTGTGCCGGTGAGCCGGGGACAGGGCCCTGACAGGAGGAGGCTCGGGGGACGGTTGATACCTAGAGGGCGTAGGGCCTGGGGCAAACCATTTCTTTCCCCTTTCCTGCAAGTCTTTAGAATACTCAATACAGACGGCTATGGTGAGGGGGTCAGGACGTCTGGTGAGGTGTGAGGCTGAAGAAGAGATTGTGCAGGCACGGGGAGCGGCCAGGGCAGGGCAGGCTGACGCGCTGATGGGGAAAACTCAGGGCGAAAGACTGAAGATGGCCTGGGGACAGGGGCAGATGTCCAGCAGCCGCCAGGGAGCCAGAGGCAAGCTGAGGCCCTCAGGCTCCTCATGTGTCTTCAGAGACACAAAGCTCAGGGTTTCCACATCTCAGTTGGGACATCTGGGGGGCTGCCATGGGCATCTGGTGGCAGGGGCGAGTCCTCCCTTTGAGTCCTTCTTCCACCACCTGTTCTTGACCTCTGAGCAACTGGAGTCATGATGAGGGAGCTCACGGGAAGCCTTCACTAAGCCCCCTAGAGATCCTGAAGGAAATCTGGAGGCCACTGTGTCTTCTGAGCGGAGGCCAGAGCGCGTAGAACCACAGCTTTAATATGGTAGAAAAAGGGATGGAAGTGAGGAAAGCAGGCCGGCAGGCCCTGCTCCTGCCAGCCTTCTGGGTCCTTTCCTGATGCAGGGGGTCTGATAAACACGCCATTCCCTCAGCAGAAGTGGGAGCATACCGACCTGGCAGAAGAAAAAGTTTTCCCAGCAGAGAACTATCTGGAAAAGGGAGAGGATAGTTGGGTGTTCAGAGCGACTCAAGAGCAGAACGCAGACTGAGCGGGCTTTGAGGGTGAAAGAAACGAAGGCCATCCTAGAAGCTTTCTGGGGGCTGGGGCTCCCCACTGCTGCCCAGCCTGGTCTGCTGACCCCCCTGCTCCCCCTGCAGCCCTGGAGCCCTCTCTCCCCTGTCAGAACCGGTCCTGCCCTGTGAATTACTGCTACAACCAGGGCCACTGCTACATCTCCCAGGCTCTGGGCTGCCAGCCGGCCTGCACCTGCCCCCCAGCCTTCACCGACACCCGCTGCTTCGTGGCTGGGAACAACTTCACTCCAATCCTCCTTCAAGGTACCGTCAGATGCTCTCTGCCTCCGCATTTCTGTCACCCTGAGGGGAGATGAGGGACTCGGGGGAGAGGGGGCAGAGTGAAGTTCCTCAAACGCACGGAACTCCAAATCTCTCTGTGCTGATGGTAAGTGGCCGGCTCTGGGAGAGGGTGGGGGGCAGCTGCCACAGCACGAGCCCCAGGCCCGAGCAGTCTGCTGAGGGAAGACTGAAGGGGGCCTCGTGGACCAGAGAGACAAGGGTCAGGAAGCCTTGACCACAGTCGAATGGGTGCTAGGGTCAGGGTCAGCAGACTCAGCCACTTCTCCTGATTTCTCTGGGGACTTTCTGTCACTGTAGAACGGGGCAGTCTCCCTGAGCTTCCCCAACGACCGTCTTGGGTAAGTCTATGAAAACAGTGAGGTGATTGTGAATCTGCTTCTCCCATTTCCAGAGCTTCCTGTAAGAAGCATCCAGCTCTGGCTCAGTGAGGAAGAAAATGCCTCCGTGACAGATGTCAATGCCTCGGTCAGTGCTGCAGGCCACCTCTGGGTGGGGAGGGGTCTTGGCAGGGTCAGGGCAGGGTCTCAGCCCTCATTTATGTGTTCTGCCTCTAGTCATCCATCTGGATTCAGTTGCCACAGGAGGCCGGAGCCTCCGGCCCCTGGTGAGGGTTGGGGGTGAGGAAGGCAGGAAGCCCCAGGACAGAGATCTCCAAGGGGACTGGAATAACCAGACTTGGGTCTGGGGGGCCAAGTCACCCCAGCCTCTCCTTCTGAGTGTCCCTAGAGACCTGCGCTTGGGTATTGCGTGGTAGAAACTCAAGAAGGCATTTCACCTCCAGGAAGCCTTCCCTGACTTCCCAGAGCAAACTGGCAGCTCCCTCTTTTTGGCTCCTATGCCCTTGTCCATTCCTCAACCACAGGCAAAGTCACACAGTAGTTGAATTACTGTGGTTCTAGAACCCTACATACCCGGGTTCAAATCATCGTTCTACCATTCTCTAGAGCAGGTGTAATCATTAGACAATTTGACGTCTCATCTGCAAAGCAGAAATAATAATAGTACCCATGTCAGTGGGTTGTGTCAAGGTCTAAATGATAATGTACATAAAGCATTCACCACGGTGCCTAAAATACAAGTGTTCAAAAATTATAATAAGAAGTATTATTACTACTGGGGCACCTGGGTGGCTCAGTCGTTAAGCGTCTGCCTTCGGCTCAGGGCGTGATCCCAGCGTTCTGGGATTGAGCCCCACATGGGGCTCCTCTGCTGGGAGCCTGCTTCTTCCTCTCCCACTGCCCCTGCTTGTGTTCCCTCTCTCGCTGGCTGTCAAACAAATAAATAAATAAAATCTTTAAAAAAACAAAAACAAAAACAAAGGTAGGTTTTCTGTTAAAAAAAAAAAAAGTAGTATTATTACTATTGCTACCACCACAGCACTCCACACTCTGTAAGGTCAAGGCCGCTGATGCTTGACAACTTCACCAGACTATGGGTGTTTGAGTATGGACTGTTCCCGAGTCAGCTTGACCCACACCCCCAGCACCTGACCATCCCCAAGGTCTGGCTACACATAATCAAGGTTCACTGTCCATGTGGGGAGAGAATGAGTGGGTGAACCAGGGAACAGGGGCAAAGGTAGGGGCCATTTGTCTCAGATTCTCCCGTTGTCATTGGAGGCAGGGAGGTAGGCCAAGTCCTTTACTCACCAACAAACTTTTACTAAGCAGGGACCCAGGGCCGGTCACCAGGCTAGGCTGGGGTGTGGGGATGCAGAATGGGGTGAGAAGCTCTCTGCAGGTCCTGGCACTCACGAGCAAAGAAGGAGCCAGACGGGGAGAAATAAATGCATTGAAGTGGGAGGCGTCTTCTCTTTGGACTGGACCTCACGGTCACCCGTCGCCCCCATCCTCTGCCCTAGGTGGCCTACAGACTGCGAAACCTGAACGTGCGGGCCTTTCTCCGGAACAGCCTAGTGACACAAAGGTAAGTGGGACTGTACACCCGGTCCCCAGGTCTCACCCTCCGCCTCCACTCTTCGTCCCTCACTGTAACCCTCCCACACAGTGATTCTGGGACAACGCTGGCCTCCGGAAGTTTACTTAGACGCTGGAAGGTCATCTCGGAGTTCCAGTACCTCCCTCGCGGTCCTGTCATCGACTTCCTGAACACTCAGCTGCTGGATGCAGTGGTGGAAGCGTTCTTACCCCAGGCCTCGTGGAGGCGGTGGAACGGAAGTGAGGGGCCCAGGACCAACGTGAACTTCCACTCCATCTCCAGGGAAGACGTGGCCAGTTTGTCAGCTCGTGAGTTGCTGTCCTGGGGATTGTCACTGGGATAGCTGAAGGAGGAGGCAAATGGGGGAACCTATCACAGATCTTCAGCCCACACAAACCCATGGTGGGATGGTTTCTATGGAGGGCCACAGATAAGCCAAAAGCAAGTAATTTAGGCTTTTTGTTGGTCATTTTTGAGAGAGATTGTTAAACATTTTACCCACCAACTTTCTAGATTTGAGGGTAGAGCACAAAATACTGCTTGAGGAATCCCCAGGGAGACAGCTTCACAGAACATTTACTCTTAATTGCCACCTTCCTGACCATGGCTGCTGACAGTTTTCTTTCTTTCAATAAAATTATTAACGATTTTGTTAAAATACCATTGCACTTTATAAACATAAACAGGGACTTCCCTTTTGCCTTTGCCCTCCCGCTAGAGGATATTAAGTAGTGATTGTCCCTGATTATCCTGGAAAGAGACTGAGATCAGTTGCTAAGTACTCTGGAGAAGGAAAGGAATGGACCACCCTATTTTGGGAGTGAGGCAGAGAACAGGGCAGTGACCACGCCAAACCCAGCAGAAGCCGCTCTGTGTGACTCGAGGGTGGGACCAAGCAAGAGCTGCTCGGATCCAGGCTGTGCCTCCTCCCTTCTCGGGGCAACAGTGTGCAATCCTCCAAACTACTTTGTGTGTGTGGTAGGGCGTTAGGGGTGGGGATAAGGGAACCACCCCAGACCTGACTATGCGTTTCGTTAAAGAAAACAAACCAAAAAACTCCACAATTTTTATTATACAAGTACAATATGTTTATTGTAGAAAGTTGAGGAAACACAAATTAACAAAAAGAAGAGAAAAAAATCACCTGTAATTCCAATCCCCAAAGACAAGTCTGTTTTGCACACATCCTTCTGAATTTTCTTCTATGCATAGGAATCTTCACTCATACCAGTATTTTTTATAATAAAGGGATCAAGCAGGGCAACCCTCTCAGGTCCCCTCCCTCTTCGGGAGCTTTGTATTAGCGCTCAATAAACCGCTTTGCAGCCCACCAAAAAAAAGGGGGGGGGTCGAGTGGAACCTAATGTTTGATAACCTCATTACTTAAGCAGTTGTGAACATATTATCTTTTATATTGTGTATGTGTTCCCATTTGCTATATTATTAAACATTTTAATATAGTATACTGTATTCTATTTAAAGATTTATTTATTTATTTTAGAGAGGGGGGAGCAACAGAGGGAGAGGGAGAGAATCTCAAGCAGGCTGTGCACTGAGCATGAGCCCCATGAGGGGCTCAATCTCATGACTCTGCGATCATGACCTGAGCCAAAATCAAGAGTGGGACGCTTAACCGACTACGCCGCCCAGGCGCCCGTGGTGCGCTATATTTTAAACAGAAGGTTGTACCAATAGTGACTGTGTATTGATGCTTACTGTGTTAGGCAACGTCATGAATACTCCGTATATTTTATCTCCTTTAAAATTCGCAGCAAGGTAGGTACTATGAGTATCGTTTCCTTTTAAAGATAAGGAAACTGAGGCTGAAGGAGTAAAGGAATTTCCCCCAAAGCACACAACTAGTTAGTAGCAGAGTTTGAATTTCAGCTTAGGTCTGGTTTACTTCAAAGCATTTGCTCTTCACCAATGCATTTTCCATCCCATGGTGCTTCCCGGTTGCACAATATTCCTTGGTTAACAAACCCTGCCTATTGGACATGGCTGCTATTGTAACCGTGCTGCTCTGGACTCCGTGAACGTACACATTTGTGTACGGTTCCAGTGATCTCTCAGGATGGATGCCTGGGAACAGGAGGCTTGATGGGAAGGTATGGATTTGGTGTTCCTGATTGCTCTCCGTGTTCACTGTGTCCTTCCTGGCAGTGAACGTGAGCGTGCTGGGGAATTACTTCAACTGCAGCAGCTACAAGGACTACCGCCTGGTCTACAGCCCCCAGGGCGGCTTCACCTGCGTGTCCCCGTGCGCCGAGGGCTACTGTCAGCACGGAGGCCGGTGCCAGCACCTGCCCCAGGGGCCCCGCTGCAGGTGAGCGGGGAGACGGCAGGGAGAGCAGAGCTGGCGCATCCGAGCTGGGTGGGGAGACTGCAAGGGGGGCCCAGAAATGCCAGCATAACTTGTGGGGTCTGAAAGTTCGGATGGTTCTTTTATAACTGAGAGAACAGGGATCACGGAAAAGACATGAGTGCTTACTCTGTGCGGAGAAGAAAGACGCTATATTACCTCTAAAACTCAAACTCAGCTACGGGGTGGGTATTGGGACCATTTTAAAGAAGAGAGAGGTAAAGAGCCTGCTGCCCAAGGTAGCCAGGACCCTGTTGGGGGATGCGGGTTCCAAAGGCAGACTCTTCCACCCGATTTGGCTTCTGGGGTGAACATTCTGCTGTCTCTTTGTGGGAAAGGCACCCACTGCCTTGTGTCTAGGCCCGGCCCTGCCCCTCCTTAAGAGTACGGGTCAGGGGAGGCCCCCTCAAACTGGTGGCTTACGACCCCTGGTTCATCAGCAGTCTGAGGGGCTCCCGTGAGGGGAGTGCGTGGAGTCTGCAGGCCTGCTAGGGAGGAGAAGGGCAGCGCCTCCCCTGGGCCCTCGAGGCCCATCGGTGCCCTGTGTCTACCCTCGCACCCCCTGCCATCCCAGATCCCCCCAGCCCCTTCCCCTCCCAGGTCTGAGGAGGGCTGGGAGGAACCGGGGCTTCTGCCTGCACCTGCTCCCCGGCAGCCGGCCCCGCCCCGCTGGCCAGGTGGAGCTGAGCCCAGGTGAAGTCAGTAGCCACGCTTCAGCTCCGCCTCCTTCCCTAGAGGGGAGCCCAGACTGTCGTGGAAAACCTCCCAGGGCCTCCCCACTGTTGACCGTGTCCCCTCTCTCTGTGCGCAGCTGTGAGCCCTTCTCCATCTACGCACCCTGGGGCGAGCGCTGTGAGCACCTGGGCCTGAAGCTCGGCGCCTTCTTCGGAATCCTCTTTGGAGCCCTGGGCTTCCTCCTGCTGCTGGGGGCCGCGGGGTTCGTGGTCCTGCGCTTCTGGTGCTACTCCGGGAACCACTACTCCTACCCCCTGGACTCAGAAAGCTGAGGCCTGGCCCCGACGGGGCAGCTGTGGCTTAGGATACCTCAGGACCCACCCCAGCCTCACCCACACACCTGCCCGAGGCGCCGTTCCCTGGAGGAGACTGGGAAAAAGAAGGTGCTTGAAGGCGACTCAGGATTCTTCAAGGCAATGAATCATAATAAAATCAGTAGACACAGAGACAGACAGGAAGGGGCCATAAAGACCACCTACTTAACGGATGGATTCTCTCACAAATGTACCCACAAGAAGGACATGCACACATCAGAGTTAATAATGGGGCGATGGCTCTAAGTTAAAAACCAGTTGTATAAAAAACCAAAAAACTCCAGTTTACTTCTAATTAAAATCTATTTAAGTAAAATCCTGACTTTTTGTGTTTCCAAAGCCATGGATTCCACTCGTGATTTTCCTCTGGTGGCTGGAGGGCTAGGCACAGGGAGTGGAGGAGCAAAGGCGGGCAGGACCCAGTCCTGCTTCAGCCCACAGCTGCTCTCCGCGGGGAAGCTTGTTGCTCTAGCCCAGGCGGACCCTTGCTTCAGCCTCCACACATCACTGTCTTCTCCCTCCCAGGGGAAGAAACACAGGCCAAAGCCTGGCCTTCCCAGGAGAATGGTGGAGACACCCCCACATGGAGTAGCCCAGACTCACCCAGGAACCCTTGCTGCCTTGCTGGTCTCTGTCCGTCAGTTCCAAGTGCCTTTACCTGTCAGGTTCTTGTCCCCACTGCCTGTGTTCCCTGGAGGAGGGATTAAACCATTCCAGCTCCCTTTCCAAGAACCAATTTGAGAAGCATGCCACGCACCCCCCTCCTTCGACCTGGAGTAGCCAATTCCTAATATACTTTCTGTCCTTTCCTGAGCCCCACTGGAGTCTTCTGAGCCTCTCCACCCCGCAGTCCCTTGGCCCCACTCTGCCCATTCCCAGCAACCTGACAAGTTTCCAACTCATCTTCTCTCCTAGCAGGCAGAACTTCACACCTCTCTGGTATAACGAGTCCAGTAAAAACTGGTCCATGACTCCTGGGTCTAGGATACCTCAATTCCAACTCTATGGAGAAACTGGGTAGCTGTCTTCTGGTCCTAAATCCCAAATCCCTGAAGAGAGAATCCGATTAGTCCAGCTTCTATCAATTGTTCATCACCGGTCCAGACAAGTGTAGGGTAGGACAGGAGGTCACATGATCTGAACCTGGCGCTCAGCCCACTCTCGAAGGTGAGCAACGGTGTTGGAGGAAGTTCAGGAGAAGAAACATGATCTCTCACCTGAGCAGAGACTCCAAACTGTCTGCTCTTCATAGAGAATGACTACTCCCAGTAGGCGAAACCCCTCCCGTATGTGCAAAGTTTTGGCTTTACCCTCAACTGCCCCAAAGAGTAATCAAACCTCCATATAAACCACATTTATTCAGGGTGCCTGGCTGGCTCAGTTGTGAGAGCATGCAGCTCTTGATCTTGGGGTCATGAGTTCAAGCCCCTTGCTGGGTGTGGAGTCTACTTAAAGCACACACACGCACATTTATTTAATCCTAGAGTTCATTATTTTTAAAAGCTTTTTTTAAAAAGATTTTATTTATTTATTCGTCAGAGAGAGAGAGCACAAGCAGGGGGAGCGGCAGGCAGAGGGAGAAGCAGGCTCCCCACTGAGCAAGGAGCCCCATTCAGAACTCGATCCCCGAACCCTGGGACGTTTAACCGACTGAGCCACCCAGGCGTCCCTAATCCTAGCATTCATTTAACAAGAATTAAGCTCATAGCCCAGATGGATTCACTGGTGAATTCTACCAAACATTCCAGGAAGAAATTCTACCAGTTCTCCATAATCTCTTTCAGAAGGCTGAAGCAGAGGGAATACCTCCTAACTCATTCTATGAGGCCAGCATTACCCTAATACCCAAACCAGAAAAAACAACAACAACAACAACAACAAAACTATACAGCAAGATCGCTCAGGAACATAGATGCAAAAATCTTCAACAAAACATTAGCAAGAAAAATCTGACAATGAATAAAAGGAATTATATGCCATGACCAAGTCGCACGTATTCCAGGTATGCAAGGCTGATTCAACATTCAAAAATCAATTAATGTAATCTGTCACATCAACAGAATAAACAAGAAAAATCATATGATTATACCAATAGTTGCAGAAAACACATTTGACAAATTCAAACACCAAAATTCTTAGCAAGCCAGGAATGGAGGGGAACTTCCTCAGGTTGATTTTTTTAAAAACCTTACAGCACAGGGCACCTGGATGGCTCAGTCAGTTAAGCTTCTGACTCTTGATTTCGGCTCAGTTCATGATCTAAGGGTCATGGGATCAAGGCCCGCACTGGGCTCCACACTGGGCATGGAGCCTGTCTGGGATTCTCTCTCCCCCTCTCCCTCTCCCTTTGCCCACCCCCTCCCTGACCTTGCTTATGTGTGCACGCACACAATCGATTTCTCTCTAAAAATAAAATAAAATTAAATTTAAAAAACCTACAGCTATCACACACTAGAGGAAAGGGGTGCTGAGGGGTGGGCAAAATGGGTGGAGATGAAGAGGTAGAAACTTCCAGTTATAAAATAACTCACAGGGATGTAATGTACAGCATAGAGAATATAGATAATAATATTATATTAACTTTATATGGAGACAGATGGTAACTAGACTTACGGTGATCATTTCATAATATGTAAAATGTCGAATCACTATGTTGTACACCTGAGATTAATATAATATTGTATGTCAATTATACTTCGTGTTCAAAAAAGAAGAATGAACGCTAATGTAAACTGCTGACCTTGGGTGATAATGACGTGTCAGTGTAGGTTCATTGATTGTAACAATGCACTCCGGTGGGGGATGTTGATGGTGGGGAAGTTTGGGAGTGTGTGTGGGGGAAGGGGATATGTGGGAACTTCGTACTTTTAACTCAGTTAAAAGTTTCATTGTGACCATAAAAGTACTCCAAAAAATTAGGTTTATTAATTTAAAAGATTGTAAACATTTAAATAAAAAGAATTAAGCACATATGTCGCTAGAGAGAGATGGAGTGGGCTGGGGGGCAGTGTCCAGCAATTAGAAAAAAGGGGCTGAAGGGGCAAGGCAAGCATGGTGGACTGGTGAGACGGCCTTTGCCAGGACCATTGTAATCTCAAAACTAAGTTATGCAGTGAGGACTTTGTAACATGACTCAAGGTTTGGGAGGGGAAGGCTCGCTTTGAGCATAAGGTCCAAAAATTACATTTCATCCTCAACCCAGTGAGGACCCTTGGCAAGGGATTGACCCACGCTGTGCAAGACGTGGTTGGTATAGATACTGGGTATCCTCAAGCATGGGAAGAGGGAACCTAAAAGAAAAGCAAGATTGTAAATGGAGCAGCAAGACCACCCAAACCCAAAGTCCTTCTTCCCCCATCCATCTTCAGACATTAAGCTTCTTCTCCTCTCAGCGGGCAATGGTGGAGGGGTGGGGGTGTGGGAAGACAGAAGAAGTATGGCAGAAAACCCTGCCAGAGGCAGCAGAGACATCCAAAGCCTAAGAGAAGCTCAGGAGCTTACTGCAGAGAAGGAAGACCCCAGATTGGGAAAAAGAGGAGTGGGGACACTGGTTGAAGAGGAGGCCTTGCAAGTAAGGCTGTCAGATTTAGCAAATAAAAATACGGGAAGCTCAGTTAAATTTGAGTTTCAGAAAAATCACAACTAATTTTTTAGTATAAGATGTTCCATGAAGTGTGTGGGATACCCACGTTTTAAAAAAGTATTCATAGTTTTTCTGAAATTCTCATTTAACTGGGTGTCCTTTATTTTAACTGGTAACCTGGTCAAAATGGCTGAAGCACTGGGCATGTAGAGAAAGGGTGTCATGAAAAAGGAAGGAGGCTGGGGTGCCTGGGTGGCTCAGCGGTCCAGGATCCTACTCTTGGTTTTGGCTCCAGTCATGATCTCAGGGTCATGAGACTGAGCCCCACATCGGGGCTCTGCTTCTCTTCCTCTCCTCTCTCTCTGCCCCTCCCCTTGCTTGCGTGTGCATGCTCTCTCTCTCTCTCTCAAATAAATAAATAAATAAATCTTTAAAAAGAAAAAATAGGGAGGTGTCTGTGTGGCAAGGAAAGGCCACTTGGTGAGTGGTGCAGTCAGATACAGAACACGACTGCGCATTGTCATCAGCCCACCCGCCGGATCTGTGTGATTTGGATTCTGTCACTTATGCACCTGAAATAAAGAACTGATGGGCCCTTCTTCAGGGTTCCAGGCATGTGTTGGCTTGGCGGAAGGAGGAAGCCTCCACCCCCATTCCCAGCTGGCGGCAGGCCGCTGAGACACCCTCAGTGGGTGGGGGGCACCCTTAGAGGGAGCTGCCTGGCGAAATGCTTAGCCAGAAACACAGATTCCCTTGCCCATCCTTCCCTGCCCTTAAAGGAGCCTTCCAGAAACTCCCTCTGGGCTTAAGGCAAGCAGCTTTTAAGGACCAGATGGCAAACAGTAGATAACTGGTATGATGTACCAACATAAGTATTTATTGATACCAAAATATGATGCCCACTCATTGGAATTTGGGGGACACCCATGGGATCAGTTAGCATTCACTGCTGTCCACTCACCTGTGGCCGGTCCCCCTCACAGAGGTTGAAGGAAGGACTGGCTGTGGCAGGAGCTTCAGCTGAAGTCTCTTGGGAATAGGGCCACCTCACGCTGTCCTCATCACAGCCTGTGTCTTTGCCTTCTGAGTCACCGGTGACTGTAGACAGGCTATCTTGTTTGGGTCCACACCCACATTTGTCTGCACGAAATACGTGCCATTTTCACCTCATAGACACACCCTTAAGATTTAAGGTTTAAGATTTTATTTATTTATTTAAGAGAGAAAGACAGCCAGCGAGAGGGGGAACACAAGCCAGCGAGAGGGGGAACACAAGCAGGGGGAGTGGGAGAGGAAGAAGCAGGCTCCCAGCGGAGGAGCCTGACGTGGGGCTCGATCCCAGAACGCCGGGATCACGCCCTGAGCCAAAGGCAGACGCTTAACGACTGAACCACCCAGGCGCCCCAGACACACACCCTTGAGTCTTAAATAACTGGAGAATTTTCCCCAGGCCTTCTGGTTTGGAACATTACTTCTGCTAATTCTGGTCATTTCCAGTAATTCTCTCCTCTCTCTCTCTCTCTCTCTCTCACACACACACACACATGCAAGCGTATTTACACATTTTAATTCCCAAATGCTTCTAATTGCTATTGCCTATATTTTACGAACTTTGTGGCTTCCAAGAACGGTCATCAGATTTGCATGTACACGGGTGTCCTTATATGCATGTATTTAAGATTAATTATCTACTCTATCAGGTATCCCTGAATCAAATAAATGCAAAGCAAGAAAAGAAAAGCTATTTAAGAATGGAATTTATGGGGGCACCTGGGTGGCTCAGTCGTTAAGCATCTGCCTTCGGCTCAGGTCATGATCCCAGGGTCCTGGTATCGATCCCCACATCGGGCTCCCTGCTCAGTGGGAATGTTGCCTGCTTCTCCCTCTCCCACTCCCACTGCTTGTGTTCCCTCTTTCGCTGTGTCTTTCTCTGTCAAATAAATAAAATCTTTAAAAAAAAAAGAATAGGATTTATGTAACAGGTATTACATACTTACGCAAACTGCTCTCCGTTCATGCCTCATTATAGTGTAGCTTATTAATAATGATATCACTAGATTTGACTTCAACACTGAATACCATTTTCTCAACTTTCAGATCCCCGTGCCCATATTTCCGGGCCACCTGCTCATACGGCCCCTCCTCCGTTGTTCGGCAACAGTTGAGTGCCGTCCATGTGCAGGACTCCACGCTAGGTTCTCTGGCTACCGCGATGAGTGCTACACGGCACTCGTCCTGAAGCATATAGGACTTCACAAACTTGTAAGCAAATAAAGCGGATGTAGCATGGTAAGACTAAGAAACTAGATCCTTCTCAGGGGATTTGAGGAGAGCCACCACAAGGAGGCACTGAAGGAACTGGCCTTCCAAGCATGGAGAGAAGTTTTCCAGATGAAGATACCAGGGAGTGGGTGGACCTTCCGGGGGCAAGAATCATGATGTGCAAATTCTGGATCAAAGCAGGTGTGACTGAGAAGTAGTGAGAAGTTTCCCGTGGAAGGAGCACAGGACATAGGAGAAGGGTCTATAGGACACAGAGCTGAGAAAGTTGGCCAAGACCATATTATGAAGACTCTTACATACAAAGCTAGGGGTTTTATTCCTTTGGTAGGAACAGGACTAGCTTTGATTTTGGAAAGGGAACCTCTAAAGATAGTGTAAAAAGTATTTGGGAGCAATCACACACACACACACACACACACACACACACACATACACACACACACAACACTATTATTAACCAAATGACTACACTGGGATATCCTGTGTTTTGTCTTGTCTTTTTCCTTTATTGGCTATTACAAACAGTTCTGTAATGAACACATTTATTATTTCCACAGATTCTTAATTGTTTCCTTAAGATAAACCCTTTGGAATGAAATTGTTCAGGTAAAGGGATGCACATTTTTAAGTCTTTAGTCAAATTGTCCTCCGAAAGGCTGTACCAATTTCATTCACACCAACAGTGTTTAAGAGTGTTCTTCCCCCATACCTTCATCATGGAAATTATAATTTTTGTAAGTCCTTACCTATTGACATGCAATTAGCAGTATCTCACTGTATCAATTAACTTTTTTTGTTATGAAGTTTCTTTTTCATGGAAAACAGGCACTTATATTCCTGCTTCTGGACAACATTTATACTCCTACTTTCCTATGGGCATGTTTGCCTTGTTATTGCTTTGTAAGAGCTCTTTGTGTATGAAGGAGACTCTGGTTTTGCCATGTATGGTGTGAATAAGTTCTTTCAGTTTGTTTTTTCTGTACCCGTCTACCCTCCCCTGTTAAGTTTAGCCCCTGTGGGAAAGAGACCTCTTTGAATCCCCCACGGCACACAACAATTCTTTGTTCTGGTGTAGGAACTCAGCAAACATGCTGGGAAGAATGTTTGAATTATTTTGTCCAACCTCCTTTATAAAACTCATTCTGCCTCCCTCTGCAAGAGGAAGGGGATCAGTTGAATACACATACTCCCCTTGTTCACAGCAATATCAGAAGTTGTCTTGTGTCCTCATTCATTTCACAAATACTTACTGAGCACCTTTTCTGTGCCAGGCATTGTGCTAGATGCCAGGGATACTGGAGTGAGCGAACTCTTACATTCTAGTTGAGGGAGACAGATAATAGGACAAATAAATAAAATATGTATTATGTTAGGTTGTATGCAGCGTTAGGAAGAAAATCAAAGCAGAGGGGCTGGCCAGGTGGACCCCCTGAGACGGTGAAAGGGTAGAGGTGTTACCGAGTGGATACCTGCAGGAGAAACGCTCTGAGCGAACCAAGCAACGTGCTCCCCCGGCAGGAGCACGCTTGCAAGGCCCGATGGATTCCTGGAACAGCAAGAAGGTCAGCGTTCCTGGAGTGCTGGAGCAAGCTAAAGAGGCTGGGGAGGGGCATAGGTCGCACATAGCTTTGCGGGCCATTGTAGGACCTTTGCTTTCTATCTGAATGCGACGGGAAATGTACCTTCTATTCCTACACTCTGAAGGGTTTTAATCAGGAAAGGATGCTGTATTTTGTCAAATGCTTTTTCGGCATCGATTGAGAGGATCATATGGTTCCTGAGTCTTTTCTTGTTGATATGATGTATCACGCTGATTGATTTGCGAATATTGAACCACGCTTGCATCCCAGGTATGAATCCCACTTGATCGTGATGGATAATCCTTTTAATGTATTGTTGGATTCTATTAGCAAGTATCTTGTTGAGGATTTTGGCGTCCATATTCATTAGGGAAATCGGTCTGTAATTCTCCTTTTTGATGGGGTCTTTGCCTGGTTTGGGGATCGGAGGAATGAAACATGAGAGACTATGGACTATGAGAAACAAACTGAGGACTTCAGAGGGGAGGGGGGTGGGGGAATGGGATAGACCGGTGATGGGTAGTAAAGAGGGCACGTATTGCATGGTGCACTGGGTGTTATACAGAACTAATGAATCATTGAGCCTTACATCGGAAACCGGGGATGTACTGTATGGTGACTAACATAATATAATAAAAAATCATTAAAAAAAAAAAAAAAAAAGAAGACAATGCCAAAAAAAAAAAAAAAATGAATGCTACGGGAGGGTTTGGAGCCAAGGAGTGGCAAGGTCTGCCTTTCGTTGCAGAGCCTCGGCCCTGGCTGGTGTGCCGGGACTACCGTGGGGGGTGGAGAGTAAAGGCAGAAACAGACCTGTTAGGTGGGTATGAGTAATGCTGGTGGGAGACCATGGCCGCTTGCGCCAGGTGAGAGCAGTGGAGACGGTGAGGAGGGGTCAGATTCCGGGCGTGTTTTGACAACAGTACAGGCAACAGCGTTCTCAGACGAGTTGGACAGTTGGCCGAGTTGGATGTAAAGTGAGTGTGAAGGAAATAGGGGACTAAAGACTGGTTTTGAGGATTTGGCTCGAGCAGCAGGAGGATGCAGCAGACATGATGGAGAAGACGCAGGCAGAGCGGGTTTGGGGGAGATTAAGACCCTGACTTTGGAAATATTGAATGTAAGGTGTCTCAGACCAAGCAGAGAGGTTGCATAGCTATATATAAGAAGTGGGATTTTAGAAATGTTTTTCTTTCTCTTCCACTCCTCTTTCCATTTGTCTTTTTCTCTTGGTCCTTTTGAATTTTTCAAAACTGCAAAATCATAAGCAAGTTTTTTTTTTTATAATAGGAAAAAAGATTAGCTACAGTTAGTTTTTTTTAGGGGCAGGGTAGGGGCAGAGAGAGAGAATCTTTAAGCAGGCTCCCCACCCAGCACTGAGCCTGAAGCGGGGCTCGATCTCACAGCCCTGAGATCATGACGTGAGCTGAAATCAAGAGTCGGACACTTAATCGACTGAGCCACCCAGGCGCCCCATAACCACATTTAATTTTTAAAAAATGATAACAACTTGACTTATGAGCTAGAGGGGAGGAATAATTGAGTACTGCAGACCTTCTTGTGATCTGCTGTGTCCAGAACTTGAAATTCAAGTCGATCCAACAAACATTCACTGATCCCACTACAGGCCAGGCACTCTGCTAGGTGCAGGGGATGCTGAGATAAATATGGGCCCTGCTCTGAAGGAGCTCAAGTTCAAAAGGCTCCAGGGCCAGCCTCAGTAAGTGCCGTAATCGAGGTCCAAACCAAGAACCAGGGGAGAATGAAGGAGGGAGGGAGTAGGGAGGTTGCACAAAATCCTTGTATCATAAAAATGTCAAAAAAACCCCGCCCCATATGAATCAAATAGCCTCTGGGCCACACTGTGTGTAATTTTAATGTCTGATAGAAGCACAAAGAAGGTGGACAGATAGGTGATCAGATCACTCTTTACTGAAACATAACACATGTGGCAAAGGAAGTCCAAGGACATCTTTGAACAAGGGAAGCCCCCACCCCCAACCATCTCTCTCTCTCTCTCTCTCTCTCTCACACACACACACACACACACACACACACACACACACTGAGGCACATGGGAGCCAGGGTCCTGCTGCCATGTCTGGGGTAAGGGCTTAGGCCAGCTGACCTCCTGGAAGCTTCCAGGTGTATCTCAACACAGTAACGCAGCTCCAGTCTGTGCATGTGGACAGTGTCCCAGGCCTCAGACAGCACTGCCTCCTCTGGCACACAGCCAAGCCTGGCTGCCGCGAACGTTCCTTAGCCCCTCCTGATGCGCAGCAGAGAGACGTGGATGGGAAGCACGTGGGTATGCAGTTCATGGCAGAGCTGGACGGCAAAAGGAGCGGGAGGTACTTCCAGGCCAAATCTGGCCCCTGAACTCACCACAGGCCAAGGACGGGAAGGGACAGTGGGAGAGGATGGACGAGGAGGCCAGCAACACTTCCCGAGCACCTGCCCCACCCCCCAGGCTGGGCATGGACTAGAGGCTTCATGCACATTATGTCATTTAACCTCACAATAACCTTATAAAGCAGGTAGTAGTAATTTCATTTTATAAGGGAGGAAAATAATATGGAATCGCTTACCCAATGTCACCGAGTTAGGAAGTGGAATTCACCCCAGATCTATATGGCTCAAAAGTTTGCTGTTTGTCTGAGCTCTGAACTCTGTGTCTGTGTCCCACTCCCAACAAGAGCTCATACCCGACACCTGCATCGTCTGCTTGCTGCCCCCCAGCTCCTGACCTGCTCCTTTCCCCCTGGCCTTTTTCTGACCCGGGAAATAGTTTCCAGTTTGAGGGCTCGGATCTGGCACCATTCTGGCTTCCCTCTTTTTTTTTTTTTTTTAAGATTTATTTATTTTAGAGAGAGAAAAAGAGAGAGGGAGGGGCAGAGGGAGAAGGGAGAGAGAGAATCTCAAGCAGACTCTGCACTGAGCACAGACCTCAATGGGCAGCTCGATCTCACAACCCTGAGATCATGACCTGAGCTGAAACCAAGAGGCAGACCCTTAACCGACTGAGCCACGCAGCTGCCCTTCCGGCTTCCCTCTTCGAGCAGGACTCACACTTGCTACTTTGATTATCATGTGCAGCAAGCAGTTGTCATTTCTTTGGCTGTCGTGTTTCACCACCCACCCCCCCACAGGGAACTCCTTATTATGGGAGTCCTGATGGGCCCCTTTCCACTAAGAGAACTTCAAGGGCCCAGATATTCCCTCTTCTCATCCCCTGGCAGCAAGATGTGGGCACAAGAGCTAGGCTGAGCTGACCTAGTCTAACCTTCCAATGATTCACAGCATCCCCAAAAGCTCTGACCCCAGAATTCCACCACTGGGAAGCTTTGTCCAATGTTCTGGGTCTTAGGGGATTTTCCCAACTTATACAAATATATCCCAGTCTTGGTCCCCATCTAGAACATACATCTACGGAGTGTTTTCTGCCTAGCATTCCTAGTTCATTTGGGGCCTGTCCTTCTCATTCCATGTGGTTCAGTTTGAGCTGTCAGTCACGTTGGCCCTTGCAGGCCAGTAAGATGAGTCTTTCCTTAGTAGAATATGCAGATCTTGGGAGAGGGAAGTGCCTGTGACTCTGGGACTGTCACAGTCACCTTTCCTAACATATGGAGAGAGATTCTGAAGAACGAAGAGCTAAGAGAAGCAGAGAAAAAAAATCATGATGATCATATCTAAGCTGCTGGATCCAGCCATAACTGAAGCTAGCACAGTCACTTCTAGATTTCTCAGCCAATACCTTGCTTTTCCTGTGTAAGCGACAATGAGTTGGGTTTCTGCTACTTGTAACCCAAAGTCCTGCCTATCTGCCCCTTAATATCATTGACCTTCTTCCAAGGGCTGGAAGGCCTGACCTTCCTAGGTCCTGAGGAAATTGGGGGTGAGGGAAAGAATTTTTTTACATAGCACAAAAGGGGAATTCCCACCTCAGGAAAAACAGGCAGAAGCCAAGCCAAGCAGATTAGATTTAGTCCCTAAAATTCTCCTCTACTTTCCTGGCCCAGAAAGTGCCCACTCACCTGCTGCATCAGCCTCTCTGCCACTCTGGGGTCAGTGAGGTCTTCTGGGGAGGCCACACTCAGCCGCAGGAGGAGAAAGCCTCCATCCCCACCTGCAAGTTTAGAAAAGCAGGAGATGAATGTATGGGTAAGTCAGTTCAGGAATCGTGACATGACCTGTGCTACCAGCCTCTGTCCCCACTTCTGCATCTCTGTGCCCACTCTCATGTGTGAATGTGTCCGCGCTCACATGGGATCTTACATTTATTCACCGCAAAGAGAAAAAGGATTCCCTCTTTCCATTAACTGGGCGCCTTGTAGTGTCTTCTCAACAAGAGTGAAGGAAAGGATGGCTCAAGGCCCCATGCACATTTAGAGAAGTTAAAAGAGCAGTGCGAGGAAGGAGAAATGAAAGTGAATCTAGAATGTTCTCAAGGCCTGGAGGTCCCAGATGGGCTGCTGGGAAAGGGTCCAGACAGGGAGAGTGCCAGAGAGAGGCCAGCTCTCGGAGGGGATGCCTCAGCCAAATCCAGCTCTAAGTTGCTAGAGGTTTCAATCCAGCCTTCCCGATCTAGCCGCTCTGGAGGCAGTTCTGCCTTCCGTGGAGCCCTGGCCTCCTTGCCTTCATGGCCACCTTCCAGTCATTTCTTCCTGGCAGAACACTGTTAGAATTGATCTAGTGATTGCACCTCTATATTTATAGAGATAGATATCAATATTGACACTGTATCGATATCAATATGTATCTTTCACCCTCCCTGTTTTTGCTGCCAAATACGTATTTCACGGCCGGAATAGTCACAAGGAAGTGACTCGGCCAGTTATGTGTAGAAAGAGAGCTGCACTGGGGAACAGCAGTGAGAGAAAGATGTTTTATGCTGACCCCTTTTGTACCTATTGAATTTTAAATCATGTCAAGGTATCATCTAATCAACAAATAATAAAGAAAAGCATGTTAAGATAAAAATATATTAATAAATCGAGCTTTAAAAATAAAAGCACGAGGGGAGATGATGAGATGGACTCAGCCTTCCTTTGGAGACCCACTGCTATCTTTCCACCGTCTTTAAAGCTCTTTCCTCACTTGTCAGGACGGGTAAAAATAGCCACCCCATAAGGTCGTTTTGAAGGTTTAATTAGAAGAGAGAACACATGCAAAGCTCGTAGTTCACTGCCTGACGTCAGGGAGAACATTCAGCCCATTCCAATGCTGACCGGTTGTGAAATATTTTTATATCCCCTCTGCTGGGATACAAATGATATTCGGTACGGTGGGGTGTGGTTAACATTTTTATTTCGCCTCCGCATCAGGCAGGGCCAGCTGAGGCTACCACAGGGATGAGGCACGAGGACGGTGTCGGGAAGTGGAGGTGAAGGCTCCAGGCTGAGCAGGAGCTGGGCTGACCCAGCAGCCTCTCACAAGCGGCTTCTTCCCTTGAGAACTGTTGTCTCAGACATGTAGCTTTACACCCCCAACCCGTCACCCAATTTGTTTGTGGGTTTGTTTCAAATCACTATGGCTCCAAGCCAAGCAAGCACATCCAGTAAGCCCCACTTTCATGGGGTCCCAGCTGCTCAGAGGGCAGCAGGTTGGGCCAGATGTTCATATGGTGCCCCCTGTGTGGCTCTAGCTATCCCAGAAGCTTCTAGAGTATGAGGACGGTGGCTTTTGAATAAAATTTGGGGCCCTACCTGGCACATAGTAGTTACTCAACTGTTAATGTCATGGAAGGGCAGAGCTGGAAAGGACCTCATTGTTCATCCATCACGACCCCCTCCGGTTACTGGTGGAGAAACTGAGGCCAGGGAGCAGAGAGGGAAAGGACCTGTCCTAGGTCACTAAGTTGTTAAGGGCAAAACCAGGATCTCAAACCCTTTCTCCAGATTTTTCACCCCACGGTTTTTCCATACACCACCCTGACTCTGCTTTGTTTCTGACTGTGGTAAGAATCACTAGAAGATCATGAGGAGGCGACATCAGAGACTGGGCTCAGAATAGGCCCCAGATCCTTCCTTCCCCCCTACCCCTGAAGCACGTAGACATCCTGGCAACTCCAAACGCCACATCCCCCAGATCACAGCTGCGGGGGCCACTTACCTGCAGTAGCTTCTGTGGCCCACCTTGGCTGAGCAGTGGTGGGCAGAGCTGTTGGGGCCTTCCCTCCAGTCTTGCTGGCTAAGGCTGTGGTCTTGACTAAGGTGGTGTTTGCCTCTCGGCTGCTGTTGGCCATAGTCAGATGGACAGAAGGAAAAGGGCTCCCGCTGATGGGCACAGACCCATTGGTTGTGCTATCTGTGGTAGAAGGCTGTAAGGGGTTGGAGTTCTTGCTGGTGGCTATGTGGGTATGGCTGTAAGCTGTAGCTGAGGGCCCAACAGGGGAAGCCACTTTACCCACCGTTGACCCAGTCCCTGTGGAGATTGTAACCACTCCAGAGACCTCAGTATGGCTCATCGTCTCAACAGAGAGGACTGAAGTTTCTTCTAAGGGGCTGGTGCTGACAGTCACCAAAGTGCTGGGGGTCATGGGCTCGGCTGTTGTGAGTTCTCCTTCTGTGGTGCTATTAGCAGTTAGTGGGATCTCAACTGTGGTGTCAGGTGTGGCTGGTTCGGGGACACTGGCTGCTGACGAGGTCTCTGCAGATGTCATGGTCTTGGTGAGGTGCGATTCTGCTTCGGTGGAATCAGGCAAAGTTGACATCTCCGGGGGAGACAGGGCCTTTCCTCCTGTGGGGTCGAGATCTATGTCCAAAGTCCCAAGGGTGGTGGCAGTGGTTATTATTTCTATAATGCTGCAATTGGTAAACTCAGTGTCAGTGATGTTGTAGGCAAGCAAGTCTTTAGTCGAAGCGGCCTTGTCAGGTGCCAGGGACGGGGAGGTGGTGATGGCCAGAACTGAGCTGTCCGAGAAGGCGCTGCTGTCCGAGGCTGGGCCCGTGGCTTCTGCAGAGGTGTGAGCCAATGTCAAGACGTCAGTTACGATCCTCTTTTCCTTTTCTGAGCTGTCATCGGTGCAAAGGGTGTCAAAGACACATTCCACAAAATCGCTGCCTGTAACAGTCTCAACTGTGGCCATTCCAGTTCCCATGGGGCTGCCACTGGTGGCTGATGCCTCCATAGGAGTGGTGATCACAACCATGAGCTTGGACAGTGTCCTTTTTGTGAAGGCCCTGGTCTCTGTTGCAGGAAAAGTGGTCTTGGTTTCCCTGGTCTCTGCTTCTGAAAGGGTGCTGGCCAGGATTAAGTTCCTATCAAAGGTCTGGGTGCTCAAGGTTTGAGTTTCCAAAGGGATGTGGCTTGGCACAGAGGTCTCAACAAGGTCAGTGGTCTGGAAGGCTCCCTCTGAATTTGTCCTGACCCCCGGAGTCATGGCAGGCTCTTCTCTGTGGTTTGTTGTCACCAAAGGACCTGGTCTGCTGGTGCTGGGGCCTGTGTTGGGTAAGACCAACTCTGTAAGCCATGAGTCCCAGTGGACTAACTTCACACAAGCTCTTGTGTTTATGCCCTGGGTTCCCTGGGAGGAGGGTGGGGAGAGGAAGTTGCTTTTATGCCATTTTTCATCTAGACATTCAAGGAAGAAGGAGGTGGTATCATCAGGAAGACCAGTCCATGGAGCTGAGATCACATGACTAATGTCCTCTGATGACCCAGTGGAGGCAAGCAAGCCTCAGAATCTAGTTGATTATTGGTCTGAAGCCATCAGAGGGAATGCATGGGGCCAGGATCCAGCTTCAAGGAGGAGCAAAGAAGGCAGAAGTCCAAGTGAGCCAAGAAATACAGAGCAGGGACCACAACTCTCAGAACCTTCTGAAAGAACCTTTGTGACTTTCCCATCGATATGTTTCTCATCCAGCAGATGTTTCCCCATGGAAGTAAAAACCCTTCAAACCCAGGAAACATCTGTGGTTTTGTGTTTAGAGGCAGCTGGGAGGACTGGGGGAGAGGAACCTCCAGAGACAGAGTAGGTGATGGCAGCTGCAAAAGGGAAGGAGCAGGCAAAGTCCTTGGGAAAGGGGCAAGCTTTCCATCCCTGCTCATTGGACGTGGCAGGGATGGGACCCCAGAACTGCAGAAACAACACACCAGCCATATTCCACAGGTAACAGGGAGCCAAGGGGGGCAAACTTCACTCTTACAGAGATGCTGCTAGCATTTCTGCACAGGGCAGAGCATCTCTGCCCACTCGACAGACACTCGGAGGCTGTATGAGCGGGGGCTGGGTGGTGTCATTGCTTGGGGAGGCCCCAGCAGGATCTTCTCATGGGCAGACAAGCATGCCTCTCCCATCTACGGAGGGGGAAGGGCTCTCTCTGTAAGTGGGCCAAGGACTCTTCTGGGGAGGGTTGCCAGATTTAGCAAATGAAAATACAGGATGCCCAGTTAAATTCTAATTTGAATTTCAGATAAACAGGGAATAATTTTAATGACAAATTATGTTTTTAGTACGTGTACTTCTCATGTAATATTTGAGACATACTTACAGAAAAAGCTTTGTTACTTGAAATTCAAATGTAAGTGGATGCCCTGTGTTTTATCCAGCAACCCTACTCTTAGAAGGAAAAGAATCAAAATATAAGCCCCCCTTTTTTGGGGTTCCGATGATTTGAGATGGTCTTTAATAGGTCTACTGGCCCAAAAGTCCCCAAGGACCCATGGAAGTACGGGACCATTTGGTCACCTCTACCCTGGCTGTCAGGATGGGGCCTCAGGTCCTCAGTTTGTCCTCTTGTGTCTCTCCCTGAACGATAATAGAGCACTGGGCCAGGAGGCAAAAGACGGTTCCAGCCCTAGGCCTGTTGCTGACTAGCTCTGGAGTCCAGGGATTGACTGGTTCAAATCCTGACTCTGCCTCCTAGCAGCCAGTCACCAGACCTCTCCGAGCCTCCCTTGTGAACGAGGGTTACCATACCTGCCTTGCTGTGGTGGTGAGGACCAGAGGAGAAGGGGGATGAGAAAGTCTTATATTCCAAAGCCTGCAGGGGGTCACTAGGAATCCCTCCCCAGCCTCGTCCTCTCCAAGAGGCGCTTGGGAGCACACAACCTTCTTTAATGCGGTGAGAATGTCAGGCTGTCCCCACATGCAGATCAGGTGAGTCACGGTATCGACTCTCATTAGTTGTTCACAAATCATGCTTTTACGGGAGTATACTTTCTTCTCCACACTTCAAAGCCCACGGTATTTCTCTGAGCTTCCTCAGTCCCCACACGGTGGAATCAAAGTCTTTCTGCATCAATCCACCTGAGCACCAAACAGGTGCTCTTGGAGCCTGACCACCGACCTCCCCCGAAGTACTGTCTTCCTATTCCTGGAGCCCCCTGATATCACCCCGCTGTGAAACCTTCTTGTGCTTCCCAACCCATAGCCTCTTCACACCCCCCTGGGACTCGCACACCCCCCACCCAAGTCTCCTACCCACCAGCGGTCTTCTCAAACCCAGCAAAGCCTACCTGGCCCCGTACGGCGCTAGAATGTTGCCGCGTTCCTGGTCCATTCCTCTTATCAAACGGGCAGAGAGGAAGGTGTGTGTATTCCGGCCCTGAGTTTGAGTCCCTGCTCTGTGCTTACCAGCCGTGTGACCCTGGCCAAGTCTCCTGGCTCCAAGCCCGCATGTTCTCATCTGTAAAATGGAGCTACGGGTACCTATTTCATAGGGTTGCGAAGATTAGATTAGACTAAACGTGAGAGTGCGGCACACGCCTGGCAGACCACGAACGCGTGCAGGAGACGACGGGGCCCAGAGGCTTCGCAGCCGATTGGTTGAATCCTGGTGAGCCTCAGTCCCATCTCCTCTGGGGGCAGGGCTGGGTAGGAATGACTCCTGTCTCTCTCGTGGGGTTATCGCGAGGCTTAAAAAGACAGAGCGCGGGGGCGTATGGGACATCTCTGTACCTTCCTCTCAATTTTGCCGTGAAACTAAAATTGCTCTACCAATAATCTTTTTTAAAAAAGATAATGCAGGATGTTGCTAGAAGGGGAGACTATGTCAGGGGGTGGGGGTACAGAGGTAACATAGGAATCTGTACTTTCTGCTCAGTTTTGCTGTGAGCCCAAAACTGCTCTACAATAAACGTTTATTAAAAAAAAAAAAAAAAAGACAATGCATGTGGCCAGCTTGGCAGGTTCCTATTACACATCTACGTTAGTTCTCTTCTTTCATAAAAGCCCTGCCTCCCTCAGAACTCACCTCCCCAAGCAGTCTGTGGCAGTCAGACTTCTCACACACACAAACTGTTTCTTAAAGGAAATCTGGCCTGAGACACAAACTTGGAGGAGTTAGAACCTTGTCAAGCTACTTTCTTTGGCTTTAGTCCGATTTCTCCCCAGCGGGTACCCCCCTGGCCCCTTCCACTCCTCCACCTCACTTAGCCCCCTCCCCGACTCCCACGCAGAAAGACAAACCCACCGTCACGGCACCAGGACGTCACTCATTCTGTGGACCACGGCGTCAGACACGCGGCCGCTGACAGACTGCCATCTGCATGCTGTTTATCAACAATAGTGATACTTCCGGTGTAGCTTTATGGCTAATTCTAACTAACCCAAGAGGCTGCAGGTACAGAAACTCACCCCAGAGCTCTGTCAGGAGGGAAGCCCACAGCTCCTTACCTGCAGAGCTCCCAGCCTCCCAGCAGAAGAAAAGGGGCAGAGCCAAGCCCCAGAGAAAGCCCATCCTCAGGGGAGCTCCGGCCACCATCGCCCAGCACGTCTGCCCACCGCCTCGCACTGCCACCTTTTCCTGCTTCCTCAATCCAGGGACGAGGGGCGGGCCACCTGCCTTGGTGTGACTGGGTAGTTTCCAGAATGCAGCCAGGTAATCACAAACACACTGGCTGAGAGCTGGCAGCGCGCATGTCAAGGGCTGTCAGCAAGCTGACCCTCCTGCCCAGCCCCTGGCCCAGTGACCTCTCCTGTCTGGAGGTTCGGAGGAGTTTGACTGTAAGATAGGGAATCATTTCCACAGTGATATCCACCCCCTCAGTCCTGCAGCCAGGGAGGCCATGGAAGATGGTGTTTCGCATTTCCCCCCTTTCTACAACCCTTCTCCCTCCCCCACCCCTGTGCATGGGACTTAGGCTTTTAGTTCAGTAGACCTGGGTTTCATTTCTAATCGTAGCCTTTATTAGCTCTGTGACTAGGGCAAATTAAAGAACGTTTCTGAAGCTCAACTTCCTGATCTGTAAAATGGGCATCACCCTTACGTTGCTGGGCTGTTTGGTGAGGATTATGCGGGGTAAAGCTCTTACACAGTGCCTGCTGCATACTTGTTGCTCATGGAATACGTATACAGCTGAGGTGCTCAATAAATGAGAGCCCTCGGGTCGTGATCTCCAGGTTATGAGATGGAGCCCACGTCAGGCTCAGCGCTCAGCGCAGAGTCTGCTCAGGACTGGCTCTCCCTCAGCCCCTCCCCTCCAAAATGAATAAATAAAATCTTAAAATAAATAAATAAATAGATGAGAGCCCTGACATCTACCCCGATCCTCAAGCAACAGAGAGAAGGGACAGCCCCCCAAGGTCTGCAGGAGACAGGATGTAGCAGGACTCTGATCTCTGACGTCTTTCCAATGAGTCCTGTGATTCTGCGTCCCTGTCAGAGTCAGGACCATGTCCAGAGCCAGACTGGAGTGCGGGACGGGGAAGGCACTAGAGGGGAGCAGGGAAACGAAAGGTGTGCAGGTCAGAGTCACAGGCCTGGGAGGAGGGAAGTGTGAGGGTGATGACTTAGGGAAGCTTATGGGATTTGACCACAAGAAGGGGAATGAGGCTGAAGAATATATTTCCAAATGCCCTAGAAAAAAATTTTTGCCCTACCGGGGGCCAAGGAATGAACTGTTATGGCCACGGCCAGCGGCGGGCAAAGTACCTTAGGGAGTTCAGGGCCAGGGTTTTGTGATGAAAGCCGCTCTAGAGTAGAGTGGAGCAGCGTCAAGAAATCACAAAATCCCACTGCTGGAAGGAAATTTGAAGTGCAGTCAGAAAACCTAAGTTCCGTTTCCAGCTCCTTCCTTAACTGTGGCCCAGGAACTGTGTGATTTTGGACAAGTTATTTGCCTCCTCTGGGCTTCCATCGACAAGGTCCTCCTGGCCACTCAGTCTGAGGTTCTGCATTTGGGTGCGAGACGCTGTCTTCTAGAACTCCGCCCTGCCTGGGATAAAGAACTCCACAGCCTGGATGAAGGAGGGAGTCATTCCAGAACACGGAGGGAGGAAGGCTCTGTGAGAAGAGGCTGAGGGGGTCCACTCGGGACACCACCTAGCACATGGAGGGGGAGACCTTGGACCCCAGTTCCAACCACACCACTGATCTGTAGAGTACTCCTGAAAGCTGAGCCCTTCCACCCTCCCATTCAACCTCAATCCTTCACTGTATCAAATGGGGGGATGGATTTCCCCTTGAGTGGTTTCCGAGGGCCACAGCAATGACCTGAATTCTGTTTGGCCTGTCTAGTAGCGTGCGTGCGATCCAGTGTGGGGCTTCCCCCTACAGAAGACGGAAGAAATTCCAGCAAAAACAAACTCTTAAATAAATACAGAGAACAAACTGGTGGTGGCCAGAGGAGAGGTAGATGGCGGTGTGGGTAAAGAAGGGAGTAAGAGATAAAAATGTCCAGTTATAAAATAAATAAGTCACGGGAATGAAGAAAGAAAGAAAGAAAGAAAGAAAGAAAGAAAGAGAAAGAAAGAAAGAAAGAAAGAAAGAAAGAAAGAGAGAAAGAGAGAGAGAGAGAGAAAGAGAAAGCAAGCAGCTCCTTTCTGCCACTTCCCTCCCCTCCTGGGCTGCCTCTCCGCCCCACCCCCCCACCCGGGCTGGGCGAGGGACTTCCTCATTCCAGTAGCCAGTGGCTTAATCCACAGACTGAAGTATTCCAGGTGCCTTTCTCATGCCCACCACAGACTTCTCCTCACCATTTCCTTTCTCTTGTCATCGTTTAAGTGATCAACAGCTCAGCTCCAGCCCAGTTGTCTATGATGGGATCTAACCAGGAACCCACTGGCCGGGAAGCCTGGCTGAATACTTCTCTGGGTTTGCTGAATTTTTCTGGTCCATCTTCCTCTACATCTGGGGGACTTTCCAAGCCTGAGCACATGACTGTTGGTCCTGGGGCCATAGTAATCAAATCCAGAAAGTTTCTGGACCTTTTTCCCCCCAGCCAAACTCAGCTCTCACCCTGAATGAGCATCGGAGGCTGGTTTCAACTTAACAAACATGTATGGGGGACCTACTACATGCCAGCGGCTGTTCTAGGCATTTGGAATATGTCACTGAGTAAAACGGATCCCCGACCTCATGGAACTAACTTCCTAGGTCAGAGAGATAGCAAACAGTGATTGAGGGCCTGCAAATTAATTGAGAACAGACAGATGAACTGGAGAAAAGACCAAGTTTATTGACATGGGCCCCAGGAAGTTGCTCAGTATTGAGTAACTCACTGAATAACTGGAGATCAAGGTGTACATACCAAAATTAATGGAGTGGGAGTGGAGAGTGGGGGGTTTAAGGCTTCCTGGAGAAGGTACGGAAGATTCTGTTAGGCAGTCTGTCTCCATGGCAGCTGAATGGGTTAGAAAATCACTCAGAGGGAGATTAATGGCAGCTGTATTTTTGAAAAGTTCTGCTTTAGTCAGTTCAGAAGAGTTCAGATAACATTTCTTTCTGCATCTTCTGTAGCTCAAATGTTTCTACTTTAAAATACCTTTATACTAACTCTGGGAGTCCAAATGCATCCCTACAAGTTCAAAATGTTGAGCATGCACAGATGGTTTAGATGAGATGCTGTCAGGCAGATTACCACAGAAAAGGTGGTGAGAATCATCCAAATTTGCAAGGACCTGAGAATGGGCCCTCCCCACCCTAACCCTATTCCTTGGGCTATAGTACAGGAAACTCCAGGGAGCGCTTGGTCCACCTGTTCATTCATCTCTTTATTAGGGAGTAACCCACATGCTGTAAACTACATCAATCCTGAGTAGCCTACAACTTGATGAATTTTTACATATGAAAACACTCAGGAGGTATCCACCACTCAAAACAGAGATAGAAGATATTTTCAGCATTTCAAAAGGCTCTTCATGTTCCCCTCCAGTCAATATCTCCCCCTCAAAAAATCATTCTTACCTTTATCACCATAGAAGAGCTCTTCCTATTTTTTAACTTCTTACAAGTGGAATTATGAATACACACTCTTTTGTGTCTGGCTTCTTTTTCTTAACATTATGCCTGTGAAGCTCAGCTGTTGTTGTATGTGATAGTACTCCATTCTTGTTTGTTGTTAGATAGTATTCCATTGTAGAAAGTATGCCACAATTTATTTAACCATTTTTCTACTGATGGACGTTTGGATTGTTTCCAGTTTTTCACTATTCTTTTTTCTTTTTCTTTTTTAAATTTTTTAAAAGGTTTTATTTATTTATTTGAGAGAGAGAGTGAAAGAGAGATCATGAGCAGGGGGAAAGGGTAGAGGGAGAATCAGCAGACTCCCTCCACTGATCAGGGAGCCAGATGTGGGGCTCAATCCTAGGACCCCAGGATCATGACCTGAGCCAAAGGCAGAGGTTTAACCAACTGACCCACCCAGGGGCCCAGTTTTTCACTATTCTGAAGAAAGCTGCTACGAACAGTCTCGCATATGTTTTGGGTATACACACCTCGGAGTGGAACTGTTGAGTCATTGGGCATACATGTGTTTAGCTTTACTGTATTGTATCCAACAGTTTTCCAAATCAATTGTGCCAGCTTCCGCTACACCAGCAATGTATGAGAGTTCCAGTTTCTCCACATTCTCCTCAACACCTGGTATCATCTGTCCTTGTAATTTTAGACATTCTTACGAATGTGGATTTCATGTTCTAATTTTAAGCTGCATTACAGGCTGGGCTTGTAATGCAAGGCCTCTGTTTTCCCAGGACTTTTCCCAGGTGGTAGGCTGCTGCCAGGGAAATGACTTTCATAGGAGAGGCGTTTGGAAGACACAAGGAGGGAGGATGGAGGACCAGATAGAAATGAAATATGCATGCACATGTGCACACGCACACACACTCAACTAGAAAGGAATCTGTGCCAGTGTTGGCAAGTCTCAGAAACTGTCCCTTCAGCTTGGATAAACCTAACTATGGGCACCCTAGCTGGGATGAAGGGATGATGTAGGAGCGACAAGAGGAGATGGAGGTTTTGGACATTTGGAAGGAAAATCAGCACTGAGTGCAGAGAGGGAAAAGAGCCCACAGATCAGCATCTTTGCACTCTCTATGAGGCCCATGGGATGATCCCAACTGGAGATGCCACATTCCATGGAACCTCACCTGAAAAACACTTCCTAGCAAGGCAGGGAGATCCCAGGTTCTGGATGTATGAAGTGCTTTCTTCCAAACAGGGCCCAGGACTGTTTCTTCCTCCAGGCTCTTCCGTCGCTGGGCAGTAGAAGAAATCTGTGGTTGGAAGAGCTGGAGCCATAAAGCCTGTGTTCCCAAAAGCCAGCAGGTGGAACACCTTTTGGGCACCATTGAAGTCCTTTTGGCCTCGCTTCCTACTCCAGCCACTGCTACAGTGACCAGCTTTCCAGGAGTGACAGGGCAGTGCCTTGTCATGTTCCATTTGTTCTCTCCCAGGTTTTCCCTGATGCCAAGCCTTGGGATGCTTCTGAGAGCTGCTCTGCTCTCACACACCAGCAACAAAGAACTGAGAGAATTAGCACCCAGCGGAGCAACCCATAAACCACGAGAATGGGAGGTGAGGGACAGACACTTCCTATTTCATCCCCAGGACAGATCGTTCTCTGAAACACTTCATAAGGCTGTTTAGAAGGTCCCACGGGATCAAGGAACCAGCCAGCCTTAGTGAGGCCAACCGAATAATGCGTCTTTGTGAAGGCTCTGCCTTATTCTCTGTGTCACTTCCCTTTTCCCTCACCCCTGCTCCTTGGAATTCTGTTCCCAAGTAAATTATTCAGTTTCTGCTTTCAGAGAAACTAAGCTAAAACAGAACCATTGGTGGATAACTGGGCTCTGACAGGGCCTCTTTTGCTATAAGCATTTACTTAGAAACCAGTGTTCGGATGAGCAAAAGCCTGGAGGGAGGCAGGAACAGGGATAATGGGTCATACCATTTAGTTGGAACATAGAAATGAGGAAGGGGACTAACAGGAGATAGAGCCAGAAATGTGCCTCGGGGCCCTGCTGTGGAGAACTTTGCAGCCATATGTGGGAGGTTAGCCTTTGTTTTGGAGACAAGGGGAAGCCAGTGATGGTTTTGAGAGAGGAATAGGCAACACCTGAGCTCTGCTCTGAGCAGTACAAGGTGGGCAGAGACCAGTCAGGGGAGACCCTGGGGCAAGACGACCAGTTAGGAAGCTATGACCTGGGACTTTGGCAGTGGGACTATTGGAGGAAGAGACATGAACCATGTGGTGAAGTAGAAGTAGAAAGACTTGGCACCTTGCAGAGGAAGGCCAGGGGCAAAGAGAACTAAAAGAAGATCCTGAGGCCCGGAGTGCAGGAAGCTGAAGGGCAGGGATCTATTCACAGAACAGGAGGAGGTGGAGGTCTGAGAGGGAAGGTAGGCGATGGGCTCAGCAGACCCCAAAGCCCCCTGGCGTCACCCTCCCGGAGCTTTGAAATCCTCACACAAGGAAACTCCCAGGAGGCCAGTCCCAACCCACCAGAGGAAGCTCCCCCTGCTTCTCTTTTCACCCTGGGAAGACAAGTGGGTGGGCACGAGGCTACAGGGCTTAGACCAGGCCATTTGGGGACTTACAGGCAGTGACATGGTCCCCGGAAAGGAATATTGAGGAAGGAGGCTAAGATCACTTAGCCGAAGGGGTGCAAGGTTCTCACTGGCCGCTTTCAAGAAATGTTTGCTATATTCATTGTAACCACCACAAACAATGAATTCCATGAGCCAGATTTATGTTTTATAATCTGTATGGCTGATTTAAATGTGTTTACAACAAGTGCAGACTGCTGTTTTCCTCTGTTTGAGCCAACAATGAAGGACGCAGGATAGAAGCCAAGAGACAGGCACCCTGGGTCCAGTGCTGCGGCCCCAGCAGGCCCGTCGGGGGGCGGGGGAGGGGCAGGCAGGGAGGAGCTTCACCGGAGATGTCAGGCTCTCTTCTTGATTCCCTTCACGGAGATGGAGAGGGGCATCCCCGGGAGGCTGCTTTGGAGAAGCTGCTGGACCTAAGTGAGCAGGAAGAAAAGGCCTGTACCCTCTCCAGCTTCTTTGCATGGCCCCGAATAACAGCTAATGTCTGGTTGTACGTCGACCTTTTGCAACAGCTCCCCAAGGCAAGCTGTAGGACACAGGTGAGGACAGGGAAGAGGGAAGGAGGTGCTTCAGGTCACCCACGTAATAAGTGGTAGAGACAGGATTAGAACCCAGGTCTTTCTGGCTCCTGAGTCCATGCTCTTTCCATTGTACCATGCTGCCTTCCTTTCTGCCCAACGCTCACAATATACAAGTGGGGGCCAAGGCCTCTGCTGCAGCGCTGGGCAGAGAGCTCTGGACAAGTCAGGGCTGAAGTGAGGGCGCAGAAGAAAAACAGAGAAGGAAGGGTGATTTACAGATGATGCAGAGAGCAGCAAACCACAATCAGTGGGCCGTATCGGACTTCCTGCAGGTTCTTTGGTACCGATCACAAGTTAAGAATGTTTTTTACATTTTTAAGTGCTTGAAAAAAGTCAAAAGAATATTTCATGACACTTGAAAATTATATGAAATTCAAGTGTCAGTGTCCATGGTCAGGAAGCTTTGCTCCTAGCCCTAAAACCATGGTTGCCGTGGAGCTCTGCCCCAGGTCAGATCTCTTTACCTGCTTGGTGGTTGTTCCCTGACTTTGGGGCCTGGAGGCCAGGGAGGCAGGAGCAGGGTGTCGCCACCCCTTCTGGGGAACCTCTAGGGCACTCACTATGCTCTGCATCCAGCCTAGATGGCGTCTTGCAGGGCCTGGGGGCTTCTCCATCCTCAGCACCACCCGCAGCACCATCTTGGTATTCTGGGAAGCTGAGAAACACAAGGTGAAAGCTCGTGGCCTCATTCCTGACTCCCATAGCCCCTCCTGCTGCCTAACATCCTTAGCCCCTCTCTGTAGACTCCTGTGTTCCCTCAAAAGCCTACATGGGTCAGGTCAAGAAGCCTCTATATTGCTAGGGATGGAAGGGCAGTCAGGTGGAGCCCAATCACCCCACTTCCCACCGTGATCCCCCACCACCAGCAGCTTAACCGCTCCCTTTGGGGATCTGGGAAAGTAGCTCAGAGGGGGAAAGCAGGTGGTCAGGAGCCGTGGGGAAACAAAGCTGGAAGGAACGTGTGGGCACTTGTGATCTGAAATGGACAAAATGCAAGGATCTCAGGATTGTCAGGGGAGCCATCCAGTTCACATCCTGGCCTTGGCCTGAGGTGCATGGAGGGGGCTTGCCTCCTCACAGCATCCAGCTCTGCCGGGGGTGGGAAGGAGCTTGCGTGCGAGTTACCCGGGTCGCAGAGGGCACGGTGGTCTGGGCAGCAGTCTGATGCCACATGGCAGAATTCATCACAGTAGCAGCTTCCTCTCTTGCAGTGGTGATCTGTCCCAAGGCAGCAGAGGGGCTGGGGCTGGGAACAGCTGCCTGCAGAAAAAAGGACATTAAGAAGAGACAGCTGTAGGGGTGCCTGGGGGGCTCAGTCAGTTGAGCATCCGACTCTTGATTTCAGCTCAGGTCATGATCTCAGGGTCATGAGATGGAGCCCCGCGTTGGGCTCCTCACTGAGCAGGAAGTCCGCTGGGATTCTCTCTCCCTCTGCCCCTCCCCCTGCTCTCTCTCTCTCTCAAATAAATAAATCTTAAAAAAAAATTAACTCAAAATGGATCACAGACCTGAATGTAAGAGTGAAAACTATAAAACTCTTAGGCGAACATAGATGTAAATCATCATGGCCTTAAGTAATAGTTTCCCAGATATGACACCAAAAGCACAAGCGATGCAAGAAAAAATATACTGGACTTGATTGAAATTTGAAAGTTTTGTACATCTAACGACAGTATCAAGAAAGTGAAAAGACAATCCATGGAATGGGAGAAAATATCTGCAAATCACACATGTGATATGAGAATATGTAAAGAACACTTACAACTCAACAAAAAAAGACACATAACCCAATTTTAAATGGGCAAAGAATATATCCAAAGAAGACAATCCCAATACCCAAAAGGCACATGAAAGGATCTCAACAACATTGGTCATCAAGGATATGCGAATCAAAACCACAGTGAGACATCACTTCACACCCATTAGGAAGCAAGCGTTGGTGACAAAGTGGAGAAACTAGATCCTCACAGATCGCTGGTGGAACTGAAGAATGGTGCAGCTACTCTGAAAACCAGAGAAAAACAGTTTGGCAGTTCCTTAGAATGTCTAACATAGAGTGAAAACTGTATGAGGCAGCAATCCCATGTCTGGGTATCTACTTAAGAGAATTGGAAATACGTGTTCCCATGAAACCTTATACATGAATGTTCATAGGAGCTTTATTCATAAGAACCCAATGTGGAAACAAATCAAATGTCTGTCAACTGATGAATGGATGAAACAAACTATGGTCCACCTACACGATGGGATATTATTCAGCCATACAAAGGAATGAGGTACGGATACACGCTACAACGTGGATGAACCTAGAAAACATTATGCTGAGTGAAAGACGTCAGTCACAAATGGCCACATATTATATGATTCCATTGACACGAAATGTCTACAACGGGAGGTCCATGGAGACAGGAAGTAGATTAATGGTGCCGGGGGCCAGGTGGTATGGGGAACAGGGAGGGACTGCTAATGGGTACGGGGCCACTTTGGGGAGTGAAGAAATGTCCTGAAATTAGACAATGGTGTTGTTTGCACGACTCTGAATACACTAGAAACCACTGAAGTGCACACTTTAAAAAGGTGAATTTTATGTTAGTGCATTATATCTCAGGAAAGCTGTTATTAAAAGAGAAGCACAAGAGTGAGACTGAGAGAAAGAGAGAAGAACGAGAGGGAAAATAGGAGGAGGCTGGCAGGGGTGGGGCAGCAAGGAAGAAAGAGAAGCAATAGAGAAAACAACAGACCGAAGTGTGAGAAGAAGGACAGAGAAAAACCCCAGAGTTGGAGGAAGGTCTCCATGGTCCCTGTTGACAAAACAGTTTCATCAACCTTAATTCCGACCATTTTCTCAATGGCTCAATTCAATTATACCTGACCATTGCCTATCCACTACACAGTGAGAGGGCTTATCTTCTTTAAGGGAAAGGCAAAGAGCAAGGCATTGGCAGGCAGGGATGTGGCTCAGGTTATCTGGTGAGTCAGTGGCTCCGGTGGGAATGAGCCCCAGGAGTTCTCACACCCAGGATTCTCAATGCTGTTCTTTCTCTACTTTACCTTGACCTACCCAATCACCTCCTGTTAGGTTAGCACCTGCGTGGGGCTTTGTTTAGGGTTAAACTTGAGGGCCTTCCACAGGTTGACAAGATCAACAGGGAGCAGGCCCCTGAGAGGATGGGGGCTGGGTGTGGCCAACCCAACCTGTTATGGAAACAGGCGCCAGCAGGTGTCTGGTGAAAGGGGAGCAGTGTCCTGGGAGGTCAGACCTCTCAAGGTGATGGTGGGCTAGGCTGAGGGGGTGGTCTCTGAATTTGGCCCAGCTTCTGCCTCTTGTTGAGGTAGAAGCCTCCTGTAAATGATTAGTTCCCCTTCTCACATCATCCCCTCTTCCCGAGTGCCTGGTTCAGTGTCAGGCTGTCACCAATACCAAGGATGGATCAAAGAGGGCTGGAGGTGAAAAAAAGCCCCAGAGACTATCCAAACAAGAATTATAGCCCATTTCTGAGTCAGAAATCAATTCAGTGGTCATGACCAGCATTTATTTTAATAAGATGGAATAGAATGGAATGGAATGGAACAGAACAGAATAGGATAGAAAAATCCACATACATTATATACATATAAGATGTTTGGAGTTCTTTTTGAAATTTTTGTTTGTTTTTATATGCATGTATTACATACTGAATCACCACGTAAAGTATATTTATTAGTGTAGATTGTGGCCAGAAAAGTTTGAAAGCCACTGACCTATAAAAAGAAATTGTCCAAAGGTCATGCTTGAGTGGGTGACAGAGATGGGGGTAGAACCAGCAATCCTGACTTCTGCCCTGCTTTTCCCACCACACCATGCTTCTCGTTCGGAAAGCCTGCTGCGGCACTTGCTAGCAATCTCTGCCATTCTCTAAACACCTGCACGCTGCTGCTTCGGAGCCTTTGCTGAAGCTCTTTCCTCTGCGCAAAACGCCCTTCCCTCCCATAGCCACAAAAGAAAACATTCTTATCCTTCAAGGTCATGTCTAAATTCAACCTTCCCTGGGTTGCTAAGGAACAAGCTCATTATTCTGAAAATGAGAAATGAAGAATTAAACATTTATGCAGCCTTTCCATACAAACCAAGAAATTGACAAGGGAGAAGTCTTTATAGAAGGACTCCAGCTAATAAATGCAGAAGGACTGATAGAATTAGAAGGCCAGCATTTGGCAACCCCTAATTTAAAAAAAAATGGATCTAAGCAACAATCGTCACTGGGGTTAAAGCCATTAGAGAGAGGTTGAGGGGGGATGTTTAGAATGACCTACAGCAGACGCATCTGGCTGATCAAGGCGAACACAGTGAAGTGGGGCCACGAGACTGCGGGTCTCGTTCAGGATGCAATAGGAAGCACACAGCCCCACGTAAGGTGTATTCTTGACAGACGATATGAACCTTAATTACCAGGTTTCAGGAAATGCAGGGGCCAGAGACACATCCACATAGGTTCAACCCGATGAATCCAGAGTGTAGGACATTCTATAGGACAAATGACCTGGTTTCTTCAATAAAAACCAGCATAAAAAAAGGAAAAAGGGACTGATAGCTTTGAAGAGGCTTAAGAAATATACCAGTTAGGGGGCGCCTGGGTGGCACAGTGGTTAAGCGTCTGCCTTCGGCTCAGGGCGTGATCCCGGCGTTGTGGGATCGAGCCCCACATCAGGCTCCTCCGCTATGAGCCTGCTTCTTCCTCTCCCACTTCCCCTGCTTGTGTTCCCTCTCTCGTTGGCTGTCTCTATCTCTGCTGAATAAATAAATAAAATCTTTAAAAAAAAAAAAAAGAAATACACCAGTTAAATGTAATGTGTGGATCTTGTTTGGATCCTGATGGAATAAGCCAAATGCAAAAAGGTCTTTTTGAGAATTGGAGAAATATGAATAGATATTAAATGGTAGTAAGTGGGGTGTCTGGGTGGTTCAGTCAGTTAAACAGCTGCCTTCCGCTCAGGTCATGATCCTGGGGTCCTGGAATAGAGCCCCGCATTGGGCTCCCTGCTCAACGAGAGTCTGCTTCTCCCTCTGCCTGTGCTGCTCCCCTTGATTGTGCTTTCGCTCTCTCTCCTGCTCTCTGTCAAATAAATAAACAAAATCTTTTTTAAAAAACGGTGGTAAGTAATTCAATTATTTCAGCTTTTATAAGGTATTGTGGTTATATTTTTATATGGTGGATAAGAATTTTGGCAAAATGTTGATTAGTCAATAAGAACATTGGGTTTATTATACTATTCTCTCTTTTTGTGTGTGTATGAGAATTTCCATAATAAAAATATTTTAAAATAAATTTGACCTATTCTGAGAGGCCTTCCTACATTCCCCCAACTGGAAGGGAAGGAATTAATTACATTTATTGGTATTAACTTGTTCCTTTTATTCTTGAAACCTATTGATTTTAGCTTTTGACACAGCATTGATCCCTGTCTGTTATTACAGCCTTCTTTCTGGAGGTGTGTATCTGCCTTTCCTACCAGCTCATCCAAGGTAAGAAATGCATCATTGTAGTACTGGTGTCCAATAATTTATTTTTTTCTAAGATTTTACTTATTTATTCGTCAGAGAGAGAGAGAGCACAAACAGGGGGAGTGGCAGGTAGAGGGAGAAAGAGGCTCCCTGCGGAGCAAGGAGACCAAAGTGGGACTTGATCCCAAGACCCTGGGATCATGATCTGAGCCAAAGGCAGCTGATTAACCGAATGAGCCACCAAGGCATCCCTGGTGTCCAATAATTTTAATTTAATTTAGTTTAAAAGATCTGAATTGAACTTGGGCTCCCACAGTGTCCAAGGTCAGGAGACAGTTATAGCTCGTAAGCAGTCTGACTGGTTCTATCATAACAATGACAGTATAATAAGAGACCAAGTACCCATTCATTCATTCATTCATTCATCCATCTATTTTATTCTATTGAGTGACTCTCTGAGCCAGGTACCATGGTGGATCATGGACATATATTCTCGTGCCCTGCCCCATGAGACCATGCAAAAAAACATCTTCCAGGATCTCAGTCTAGTGAACCGTGTCATCAAACTCTGAGTCACCAGAACATCGCCATGCTGTACAATTAGTGCTGTACCACAGGCAAGAGGAGAGAGCCATGGGATTTGGTGGAAGAGCAGAGACCCATCAGGAAAGGGCTTCCTATTGAGAAGGCAATAGTTCAAGTGACTCTGACCATCCTGTGGGCTTCAGACCAAGAGGCTAGTGAGAGTGACAGGCTGTGGGGCCCAGACAGGAGTGGGTGAAGAGCCTAATAATAGAACCCGCTAAGAGTTTGTGTACTCCTGAAACATACCTGACAATTCTATAGAGAAGAGAGCAAGGGTGCTGAGGAAGGGTGTAGAAAGGGGACGCTGGGCAGCCTCTCTCTCCCCTCTACGGTTCCCAGTGATCCTGTTCCAGCCCCAAACTTGCAAATCCCTCTCAGCAAAACTGAAGCCCTGCCCTTCCCCAGAAGTCCTTCCCACAAAGCAATTTTATGACCTCTCTGTTGTTAATGCTTAGCACGCCCCTAGAGGCTCCCTTTCCCACAAAAAGGATTCCTACCAATAGCATTTAGTTTTCTCACAAAAGACATTCTAGTAAATACAACTTTTTCATCCCATCCCATTTCCAGGGATATTTTAGCAAAGCAAATCAGTTGGTGCCTGGCAGTTGCCCCTTGAGTCTGCCTATTTCTAGATCTAGGCTTGTTACAGCACCTCCCCTCTTGTCTCCCCCACGGTGCACATCCTAGAGCCCCATGCTGCCTCTTCTCACAGGAACCTCTTTTGGACACTCTTCTGGACTCCCCAACCAAAACAGACCTTCCCAAGCTAATCACCCGAGGACATCTTATGTGTATGAAGGTGGATGGATGCCCAGAGAAGCTACATTAAGCACAAGTAGGTGCTGAGTAAATGAATTATTTAATTAATGAATTCATGAACATTAGCCCCCAGGAGGTGAATCATGCCAGGAACAAAAATTATTGAATGAATGAATGAATGAATGAATGAATGGAAGAGACTAGAGGCCAGGTTCCTTTGACCTGCTAGCCTGGCTCCTCACCTGTCTCCTGGTTTGGGGCCACAGGGCTCAGCCACAGCAGGAGGAGAACCAGACACATCGTTGCAGGCATTGAGCGGAGACAGAGTGTTTCAAGGACCAAGGCCGGGGCTTTTAATACGCACCCATTCCCGGAAGCTCATTTGGTGTCTGCATCCCTGGGGAGGGGCCAGCTCACACCTGGGCAGCCACTGGCAGAAGGCAGGGGTGTGGCACCAAAACAGTGGCAAAGGTGTCCCTCCTGCTTGGAATAGTTCGTACAAGCAGAGGTAACACAGGCAAGAAAAAAAATTATTTTTCCCATCTCCTGGGGGTTCCAGACCTGTGGGAGGAGAAGAATCAGAGAAAACAGAATGATATTGTTGTCAGGAATTTTGGGGATCATTAATCTGAATCACACACCCCCTCCCCCCATTTTATAGATAAGGATACTGAGGCCCAGAGAAGGCAAGAAGCACCACAAGTTCACACAGCTCAGTTATCGTAGAGCTGAGGTGAGAACCTTGACCTCCTGGCTCCTGGTCTAGTGTTCTTTCAGCCAGACTATAGTGGAGGTATTCCGAGATGCCCCCTGGGAGGTCCCATCAGCCAGGAGCATCAGCTGAGGAGCTCTACTGCTCAGAGTTGGTATAAGTTGTCTACACTGCAGCGCTACTAGAATGCTGACAGAACAGAAGGTTGGGGCTAAAATTCGAAATTTAAGTGATGCCTGGGTGGCTCAGTCAGTTAAGTGGCCGACTCTTGATTTCGACTCAGGTCATGATCTCAGGGTTGTGAGATCGGCTCTGTGTCAAGTTCCGAGCGAGCTCAGCACTGACTCTGCTTGGGATTCTCTCTGCCCCTCTCCCTCCGCCCCTCTTCCCACTCACGCACTACCCTCCTCCAAAACAAAACAAAACAAAACAAAACAAAACAAAACAAAACAAAACAACACAACACAACACAACACAACACAACACAACACAACAGGAGAAGGTTGAGGAATAGAGATTCAAGGGGACTATCTACTACAGGAAAATGGGAAAAGTTAGTTGACCCAATAGGCCCGCTGGGAATGCCTCACTGCAGTCCGGAATGAGTTACCACCCTTGGCCCAACCAGATTTCTGTTGAATCCTTGCAAATGGCCCAGGGTCTGCGGTAAGAGCCAGTGAGTGCCTAAGACAGACTGAACAACCGTGCCTCACCCTGTCACACTTCCACTATAGGGACAGGAAAGATTACATCTCACTTTCCAAACCTCCCTTCCCTTGGTCATCAGTGATACAGTTCTGGCCGGTAAAACACAGATGGAAATATACTGGAGAACTTCCGGAACCTAGCTTTCTTACAAAAGGGACAGGAGAGCTTGCTGGCACTCCCCATCTCCCTTCTTCCTGTCCCCGGTGGCATGTGATGCCCGGAGCCGGGATGGCATTCCACGGCCATGAGGCAACAGTTGCACGAGGATGAAAAGGCAACACTTTGTGGATGGAAGAAGCCTGGGCCCCAGAGATATCACTGACAGCTGAGCCAGAGTCAGCCATTGCCTCCCTCGGGGCTTCTTGAGATTTGAGGACAATAAATCTCCATTTGTTTGTTGTTCTTCCCTGGGGTTTCTGTAACATGTACATGAAAGCATAACCATGTGGTGGTCATCTTTGGAAGCACCCAGACCAGGCTGGAAAACCAGCGCTCAGGGAAGGCCTGGTGGAGACTGCACTTGGTGGGGGTTGGATACAATGACAGGCAGAAGTTCCTTCCATCTTAGAGATTCTGGACACTGTGAAATGGGGAATATTCTTTCCCCTTCTAACAGCTTCTGAATAGTTGCTGCTGGGGACATGTGTCTCGGGACACAGGGAAAGACTCAAGGGTTCTCAGGACTATAAATGCTTTCTGTCACTTTGTCATATCCTTAAAACTCATCAATTGATTTAATAGTACCATTTAAACAACTATACTAAGTCAACACTGGGGATTCAACAATGAACAAGGCAGACGCAGTTCTGCCTTCAAGAAGCTTCAGTCTAGTGGTAAGAGACATGCAAATGGGCAATTACAATACAACATTACAATGAGAGGGAGAAGCAGAGGAGGGGGACCTAACGGGGGCCTGGGAAGTGGGGGTGGAAGGGAGTGTGCTGCAAAGACTCTCTCAGGATACTGCTTATGCCAAAACTTAGAAGAGGGGTAGGATATATCCAGGTGGAGCACTGAACAGCAAGGGAGAACGTTCTAAGAGGGAACGACGTGTGTAGAAGAGTTCATGCTATATAATTAATTCTTATCATTCATTTCAATCACTATATAGAATGGCATTATGAGAGGAATGTAACATAGTACAGCCACTGTGCAAAACAGTAGTGTGGTTCTTTAAAAAATAAAGAAAGAATTGCCATATGATGCAATTTCACTTTTAAGTATATACCAAAAGAACGGAAAGCAGGACTCAAACAGATATTTGTACAATAATGCTCATAACAGTATCATTCACAGTAGCCAAATTTCCATCAATAGTGAGTTGGTAAACAAAATGTGCTGTAAGCAGCACACAGTGGCATATTATTCAGTCTTAAAAGGATGGAAATTCTGATACATACTACAGCGTGGATGAACCTTGAAAACACCATGCTAGTAGGGAAATACAAATCAAAACCACAAGGAGATACCACCTTACACCAGTCAGAATGGCCAAAATTAACGACTCAGGAAATGACAGATGTTGGCGAGGATGTGGAGAAAGGGGAACCCTCTTGCACTGTTGGTGGGAAGGCAAGCTGGAGCAGACACTCTGGAAAACAGTATGGAGGTTCCTCAAAAAGTTGAAAATAGAGCTACCCTACAACTGAGCAATTGCACTACTAAGTATTTACCCCAAAGACACAAACACAGTGATCTGAAGGGACACCTGCACCCCAATGTTTATAGCAGCGATGTCCACAATAGCCACACTGTGGCAAGAGCCCAGATGTCCATCGACGGATGAATGGATAAACAAGATGTGGTATACATACACAATGGAATACTACTCAGCCGTCAAAAAATGAAATCTTGCCATTTGCAACAATGTGGATGGAACTGGAGGGTATTATCCTAAGTGAAATAGGTCAATCAGAGAAAGATGATTACATGATTTCAATCATATGTGGAATTTAAAAGACAAAACAGAGGAGCCTGGGGGAAGGGAAGGAAAAATAAAACAAGACAAAATTAGAGAGGGAGACAAACCATGAGACTCTTAATCATAGGAAACAAACTGAGGGTTGCTGAGGAGAGAGGGGTGGGGGAATGGGGTAACTGGGTGATGGACATGAAGGAGGGCATGTGATGACATGAGCACTGGGTGTTATATAAGACTGATGAATCAGTGACCTCTACCTCTGAAACTAATAATACACTATATGTTCATTGAATTTAAATAAAAAAATAAAAGATATGACAACTAAAAGAAAGAAGACATCATGCTAAATGAAAGAACCACATACAAAAAAGCAAATATTGCATGACTCCACTTACACGAGGTACAAGGAATGGTTAAGTTAATAGAGAAAGAAGGTGGAGCCACAGTTATGAGGGGCTGGGGGCGGGGTAACAGAGAGCTACTGTTTAACAGGTACAGGGTTTCAGTATGGTGCAATGACAAAGTTCTGGAAATGGATAGTGGTGATGGTTCCAGAACAACGTGAATATACTTAGCGCAGGGAATATAGTCAAATATGTTGTATGGCAACAGACGGTGACTGCACTTAACTGTGGTGAGCATCTTGTAATGTATATACATGTGGAATCATTACGTCGTAAGCCTGAAACCAGTATGATACTGTATGCCAACCATACTTCAATTAAAAAACAAAAAATATGATAGAATGTTTATGTTATGTATTTGCTATCACAATAAAAATCTATTGCATTATGAGGGTTTTTTTTAAAGGATTTTATTTATTTATTTGAGAGAGAGAGAGTGCACAGGGGAAAGGGCAGAGGGAGAGGGAGAGAGAGCATCTCAAGCAGACTCATGCTGAGCACAGAGCCCAACATGGGACTCCATCCCACGACCTCATTATCACGACCCCAGCCAAAACCAAGAGTCAGACACTTAACTGAGCCACCCACATGCCCCTGCATTACCAGTTTTCAACATTTAGCCATTCTCTTGTGGATGGACATTTATGCTGATTCCAGTTCTCCATAATTATACACCATGATGCTATAAACATTCCTGAACATTTCCCCTCCTCCACCATCTAGAAATGGAATTGTTCAGTCATAGCTTGTACACATCCGCAATACCCAAGTGCGATCAAAGATCCTGCAAGTGCTTATAGGGATCTATCTTCCCACAGGCAGTGCAGAAGGGTTTCTTGTTGTTCCATATTTTCATCAACACTTGATATTCTCACTTCCCCTTCCCCAACCCGATGGGTGTGACATCATAACTAATTCTAGCTTTAATTTGCATTTCCATGATTACTACTAAGTTTGAGATTACTGACCATCTTCCAATTGCTTATTTGTAGCCTTTGCTCATTTTTATCACTTTGTTGTTATGAGTTTATATGAAGTTACCTTTTTCTTACTGAGAGTAAAACACTCCTTTATAAATTCCCGTCACTACCCCGCAGCAGGTTACATGTGTTGTAAATATCTTCCTCCCGGTGTCTGGCTTGCCTTTTCCTCTTGTTTCTTTGCCGTGTAGAAGCTCTGTATTTTAATTTAAGGCAAATCTATCAGTCTTTTCTTTTGTGGCTTTTGCTTTCTGTGAATTATTTTAAGAAATCTTTGTCTAGGGGGCTCCCGTCGCTTCGGGGTCTCCTCTGTTAGCTGTGAGCGAGCGCGCAGAAGGCAGCTCGGAGGCAAGTGGGGGGCAATGCCCAAATCAAAGGACCCTGCTCCTTCAAGCTCTTCTGGCAGTGATTCTGACGGTGAGGTGAACCAAAAGTTAAAGAGGAAAAAGCAAGTTACTCCAGAAAAGCCCATGAAGAAGCAAAACAGTGGTGAGACTTCCAGAGCCGTGTCATCCCCTTTCAGAGGGGAAGTCCTGACTGATAGGAGAGACTATTGATGGATCCAGCAGGTGAAAAGAAACCGGAAGAAAAGGTATTTCTTTAAATCCCGAGCAATGGAGCCGGCTGAAGGAGCAGACTCCTGACGTTGATGATGCAGTAAGAAAACTATAACGTTAGTCACATAAAACCAATGCTGTTCTATTGTTTTAATGTCTTTCAACATTGCCTTTTGCTTTCAAAACGTTGTTTTCCACGCTGTTGTATGTTTGGATTGCAGAACAATCTGTAAGATGAAGACTTTTATTTCTATGTGCATTATCGAAAGTGTTCTGAGCGAAAAAAAAATCTTTCTGTACCTCTAATTTTTTTTAAAACTGTATTTTCTACTAAAAGTATTTGTATTCATTACCTAAAGCTGCAGTAACACATTACCACAACGTCAGATGGCTTAGAAGAAGAAAAATGTATTCTCTCAGTTCTGGAAGCTGGAAGTCTGAAACCAGGTCCTGGGAGGGCCATACCGTCTGAAGGTTCTAGGAACAGATCCTTCTTTGCCTCTTCCAGGTTGGTGGCAGTCCCTGGCCTTCCATGGTTTACAGGTTCATCATTCCAATCTCTGCTTCTGTCGTCACGTGGCTTTCTCCTGGTGGGTCTCTGTCTCTTCTCTTCTTCTCATAAGGACATCCGTCATATTGGACTTAGAGCCCCCTCCACTCTAAGGCAACCTCAATTGGACTGCATCTGCAAAGACCCTCTTCTCAAAAAGTCATATTTATAGGTACCAGGGGTTAGGATTGAACTCAAATACCCTTCTGGGGGACACAGTTTAAGCCACAACAGTATTAAAATTTTATTTTCCAAATTTAGGTCTTTAATCTATCTGGAATTAAGTTCTGTGTTGATTTGAGGTGTGGATCTAAATAATTTTTTTTCATATGGATAACCAGTATTAAACAGTCATGTACCAAATAATGTATCACTTCCCCATTAGTTTGTGATATATCAAAATGTCCTTACATGTATGGATCCATTTACGAACTTGCCATTTTGTTTCATTGTTCTAATTTGTCTGTCCTTCCCTATACAAGTGCCACACTATCTTAATTATGATAGGTTTAGAATACATTTTGATATCTGTTAGAGCAACCTTATTCTTCCTTAGAACTTCCTTGGCTATTTTGAGCTCTTTCTACTTGCATGTAAATTAATTTTGAATTCTCTTTCATATTGCTCTGGTCTGTAGCTGGGGGTGTGAATTTTCCCATTGCATCTGCTCATGCTCATAGCAGTTTATAATGTTAATTTGTTTCAATTAAATTTTTTTAAATTTTGAAATAACTGTAGATACACATGCAATTGTTAAGAAATAATACAGAGACAGTCCACGTACTTTCACCCAGTTTCCCCAGACAACATCTCGTGAAAATTTTTATACAATAGCACAAACAGGATATCAACTCTGAAAGAGTCAAGACACAGAACATTGCCATGGCAAAGATCTTTCATGTTGTCCTTTTATAGCCACATTCACTTCCCTCCAGCCCCCACCCCTCCTCAACCTCCGGCAACCACTAATCTTTCTCCGTTTCTGTAATTTCGTCATTTTTAAGAATGTCATATAAATGGAATCATGCAGAATGTAACCTTTGGAGGTTGGCTTTTTTCTTTTTTTCTTTTTAAGATTTATTTATTTATTTTAGAGAGAGCACGCACAAGCTGGGGGGAGGGGCAGATGGAGAGGGAGAATACTTGAGGAGACTCCCCCACCAAGCAGGGAGACCCATGGGGGCTTGATCCCAGGACCATGAGATCATGACTTGAGCTGAAATCAAGAGTTGGTTGTTCAACCAACTGAGCCACCTAGGCGCCCCAGGATTGGCTTTTTTCACTCAGCATAGTAATTCTCTGGAGATTCATCCAGTTATTGTGTGTGTCAATAATTTATTCCTTCTGATTCGAAGTAGTATCCTGAAATATGGGTATACTATAGTTTGTTTTACCATTCAGCTGTAGAAGGATATCTGGGTTGTTTCCAGTTTTTGACTAATAACATCACCATCAGCATTCATGTACACATTTATGGGTGAGTATATGCTTTCGTTTCTTTGGGATAAATGTGCAAGGTTGAAATTGGTGGGTCGTATGGCAGTTGCATGTTTAGTCTTACAAAAAACTGACAAACTGTTTTCCAGATTGACTATACCATTTTATAGTCCCACCAGCAATGAATGAGTGATACAGTTCCTTTGCATTCTTGCCAACAATTAGAATTTTTACTATTTTCTATTTTAGTGATTCTGATAGATATGTAGTGATATCTTTTATGGCTTAGATTTTCATTTCCCTAATGATTAATTATATTGAGTATCTTTCCATGTGCTTGTTTTTGCCATCTGTATACCTTTTTCAGTGAAATGTCTCTTATCTTTTGTTCATATTCTAATCGGATTGTTTATTTTATTACTGTTGAGTTTTTTCTTTAATTCTTTTCAATGGAGATGCAATGGACATACAACATTTACTGTAGAGTTTTGAGAGTATTTTCTAGATAGTAGCTCTTTGTTGAACGTGGGATTTGCAAATATTTTTTTTCCGATTTGCAGCTTGCCTTTTCATTCTTTTTAACAGGGTCTTTTGCAGATCAAAAATTTTTATTTTGATGGAGTTCAATTTATCAGTTTTTCCTTTTGTAAGTGATGTTTTTGGTGACAAATCTAAGAATTCTTTGCCTAGCCATAGATCTTGAGATTTTTTTTCCTAAAAGTTTTATAGTTTTACATTTAATTTTGAATTAATTTTTGTATAGGTGTGAGACTTGGGTCAAGGTTCATTTTTAATTTTTTTTTGGTTATGGATTTCCAATTGCTTCTGCACCATTTATTGAAAAGGCTATCTTTCTTCCATCGAATTGCTTTTGCATCTTTGTAAAAAATCAGTTGGGCAGATTTGCATGGGTCTTTTTCTGGGGTCTCTATTCTGTTCCATTACTCTACGTGTCTGACCCTCCACCAATACCACACAGTTGATTACTGTTCCTACAAAATAAGTCTTAAAATTGAGTAGACTGATTCCTACTTTATTCTTCTTTTTCAAAATTGTTTTAGTTATTCTTGTTTCTTTGTCTTTACATATACAATTTAGAATAATCTTGTTCATATAGACAAAAAATCTTGCTGGGGTTTTGATAGGACTTGCATCAAATCTATACATAAATTTGGAGAGAATTGACGTCTTCACTATGTTGAATCTTCCAATCCACGGACATATCTCTCCATTCATTTAGATCTTTGATTTCTTTCATCAGCAATTTGTACTTGCAGCATACAAATCCTGTACATATTTTGTTTGATTTACACCTAAGTGGTTTTTTTTATAAACTATAAATTTATAGTTTTGGTATTCATTGCTAGTATATAGAAATGAACTTAATTAAAAAAAAGAAATGCAATTGGGTTTTGGATGATTATTTTCTATCCCGCAATATTGCTAAACTCACTTATTTTTAAGATAGATTCCTTGGGATTTTCTACACATACTGAAATATGTACAGATCAAATAATATGATGTCTGAGATTTGCTTCAAAATAACCTTGATAAGAGTAGTGGGTGGGGATATAGATGAAACACAGTTGTGAGTTAATAATTGCTAAATCTGAATAATAGGTACATGGGGTTGAGTATACTATCCTCAAAATCTTTGTATGTGTTTGCAATTTTCTAACATAAGAAAAAAGTTCTCAGCTGCGTTTACCCTGTAAACATTGCAGGGTAAAGTCCTAGTGGTTGACATGTCATTCAAGGCTGTTGATGATCTGACCTTCCCCATCATTATCCAACTGTTCCTTGAACAATTAACAAAGAACTCTCTCTGTACATTTCACAGTTGTCTAAAGGCTATTTTTAGTCCCAGCTCCGTGTTTTCGCTCCTGCTGCACTGACTCTCCTCTCTTCCCCAGAGGCTCTTCCCTCTCCTCTCAACAAGAAATCCCACTCAGCCTAGGGAAGTCAGCTTCAGGACCAAGAGGCCCTCGAGGCCTCCCCTAATCACTCTGGCCACATTTATCTCCCCCCTTCTGACCTTCCAGAACTCCATCATTATCACTCATTCCAGCATAACACAGTGGTTAAGAGTGGGGTTTATGGAGCCAGGCTGCCAGTATTTGAGTCCCATCTCCACTGTTTACTAGCAGTGTCACTTTGGGCAGCTTACTTAAACTCTCTGTGCCTTAATTACTTCTTCCATAGAATGTAAATGAGGATAGTAGCTACTGTATAGGGTAGTTGGGAGGATTAAATAGGTCATACATGTAAAGAATTCAGCAGAGTGCTCCGCACACAGTAAATATTCCATCTCCAATGATTTCATTCGTGCAGTCCTATTTTATAATGAAATTGTATGTTCCTAAAGGGCAGGAACTGTGTTCAAGCACTGAGTTATATACATAGTAGATGAGAAGAATCACACAGTCATGATTTCGAACAGTTTAAATCAAAGTCAGTATTTGATTGCATAATTTGTGGATTATTCCAGTCATTGCCTTCTCTTTCACCCATTCACTGACTATACCAGGGTTCTTGGTCAGAAACAGAAACCTATTCCTGCTAACTTAAGAAACAAAGGGATATACTAAAAAGATTTGAAGGGAAGGCTACAGCACTAGATTCAGAACAGGACAAGAACCTGGCAGCCCCAGAGGCTGAGAGACAGACAGGACAGTCTCATAACCACGCTAGAATGAGCAAGTGCCAGCCCACTTCCTTGGTCTTTGGCTAACTTGTTCAAGGTTCAAAGTCTAGGGAAAGAATTCAGGCAATCCAGACTGAGCCAGGTGCCGACCCCTTGGTCAGAGGGTTAAAAACAAAAATCTGGTAAGGCTTTTGTGGGGAAAGATATTAACTAAGGATTAAAGAGAAGTCTTGTTCTGTCTATCTTTTCTCTGGGGCTCCTGAGTTGACGGGAACATTGTGGAAAGAATGCAGGCTGGATAAATATTTCTGTTTGGCTGGTAAATTCTTCATCTTTGGTTTTAAGTTTTAAGACTTTACTTCTACTTGGGTCCAAAGGGGGCATGGTATGGGCAAGTAAGTGCAAATGAAGGAGTAATTTCTGCTCATATTAATTTTTGCTTATGACAGGAGCCCCATGCCAGAGTCAAATAGTGCTGTTTGGAGTCTTTGAAAAAGCTAGAATCTGAGAAGTCTCTGGAAAACTGGTTAGATGGAATCGCCTGGACCTTCCACTCTAAAACATGGCAGTCAAGAGAACTTATCTTGCATCCCACTGGTCCTGTCTCTGCCCCCACCCCACCCTGCCCCAGCCTTCCCAGGGACCCTAATTAATTGGAATGTACCCAGAATCCAGAGTTCCTCCAGGATGAAGGTAATGATGGGGACCCTACAAACACCAAGGATAGAAACCAAGGTTCCTAAGTCTGGATGTGCAAATCGTTTATGGGAACTCCAAGATGTCCTCTTCCTCTGTGCTCTTGGGACAGAAAGCCTAGACAGAGACACCAGTTTTCAGAGGAACTGGGCACAAGGCTGGGAGATCAAGAAGGGAGGAGCCCTGGATATTTTCTGGCCAATTCGGGTCACCTTATCTTGTGCTAAAGGATGTTTAGGGAGTATTTTAGAGCAACAGCTGTCTTGCCTGTCTTTTAATATCTATATACTTTTTATACATTCCCTCTGCATTTCAAGGGAATTTTTTTTCCTTAAAACCAAACCAAACCAAAATTAGCTCTTTACACCCTAAAACATATGACCACTTTGCAGGTATTTCAATATGTACATAAAAAAGGAAAAACATTACCGCATAATCCCATCGTTTCAATAGAACCACACTTGTATTTCTTTCCTTCTCTTCCTCTATGTATTTTTTCTTTCCAGGGATATTTTTCTATCATTGTAATAATTATGTATATATACTTAAAAATTTTTTTATTCAAATTCCAGTTAGTTAACATACAGTGCAATATTCGTTTCAGGTTGTACAATTTAGTGATTCAACATTTTCATACATCACCTGTTGCTCATCACAAGCGCACTCCTTATAGATATACTTTTTTATACATAAACTTCTCATTTTTGAATCATTTTAGACATACAGAAAGGTTGCAAAGATAGTGTGAGAGGTCTTGAAAATTTGTTTTCACTAATGTTACCATCTTAACATTTTTCAACACTAAGAAACCAACATTGGTACATTACATTTAATCAAACTTTAGATTTTATTCAGATTTAATAGTTTTGCTGCTAATGTCCTTTTTCTGTTCTGGAATCCAATTCAGGACGAAACATTGTATTTAATTATGTTTCTTCAGGCTCTTCTGGTGTGTGGCAGTTTTTCAGTCTTTCCTTGTTTTTCATGACCTTGCCAGTTTTGAGGAGTACTGGTCAGCTATTTTGTAGAAAGTCCTCAAATTGGATTTGTCTTATGTTTCTCTCATGATCAGACTGAGGTTATGGGTTTTTGGAAAGAACACCACAGAAGCGATGTGCCCTTCTCATCACATTCTGTCCAGGATGTATAACAGCCACATGACATCACTGGAATTAACCTCGATCACTTGCTTAAGGTAGTATTGGCCAGGTTTCTGCATGGTCAACTTGCTCTTTTCTCTTTCCATATTTTTGTGGGGGGGGGGAGTGCAAGTGGGGTGAGGGTGAGGGGCAGAGCGAAAGGGAGGGAGTGAGTCTCTAGCAGCCTCCACGCCCAGCACGGAGCCTGACCCTGGACTCAACCTCACAACCCTGAAATCATGACCAGAACTGAAATCAAGAGTTGGGCTGAGGGGCGCCTGGGTGGCACAGCGGTTAAGCGTCTGCCTTCGGCTCAGGGCGTGATCCTGGCGTTATGGGATCGAGCCCCACATCAGGTACCCCTCTGTCAAATAAAAAAAAAAAAAAATTAAAAAAAAAAAAAGAGTTGGGCTGAGCCATCCAGACACCACCTTCCCCCCCCCCCCTTTGTAAGTAAACACTAATTCTAGTCTGTCTTCAAGGGGAGAGAGAATTAAGCTCCACCTCCTGGAGAGGAGGGAAGTTACAGATACTGTTTGAATTCTTCCGTAAGATTTGTCTCTTCTTATTTATTTATTCTATCATCTATTTATATCAGTAAAGATTCATATATACTTTACATATATTTTTCTCCTTTTGTTTCCATAAAACATTGTGTTTTAAGCTTTTTTTCTCTGTTACTATCATGGTCTTTGCAACCATCCTTTTAATGGCTGCATCTATTTTGGGGTGTGTTCCATTATTAACTTTGAACTCTTACAAATTATGCTGCAGCAAATACCTTTTGAAACAATGTTCTATGACTGTTTGTATTTCAGCTCTGGCACGATGTCTGGAAGACAGAAACACAGTAAGTTTATTTAGGATGTATGTATGTATGTATATATGGACGGGCGGGTGGATGGATGGCTAGTCTGGCGTCCTTTTTTCCCCTGTTGAACAGTGTTCGTGAGCTATGCCAATCTCAAGTCTATGTTGAATGTTGGGAAGAGAAGTTTGAGAACTTGCTGGCAATCAGGCTTTGACTTCGTGTGAACCCCAGCTAGTTCGTAACAATAGACTATGGTCCTTAGAACAAGGAAGATTTTGTACTGTAAGTTATTTTTCTATCTCTAGTTGGAAAATGTTTGGACATTTTAACAGCTTCAGCAGTTTTTCACGTGGCTTTATCATTCTTCTCTCAGCTTACCTTGTAGACATAAAGATTTCTAAATTCCTAGGGTGTTTTTAGGGCATCTAAATATCAGCATATCTCCCAGTTTAGTTCTTGGCAAGGCTGCTGTTCGATAATAAAGCGAGTGAACGACATTGGGAATGTCACCTTCTCTGATAACGGCTACTGGACAAAACAGAAACGGTTGCACAGTAGCTGAGGGAAGAAAAGGGAGATGAGTATATTTTTATCACTTTAAGATTGAGGAAAGTAACTGTAGAGATTTGGTGCCAAGGAAAGAGATAAGAGAGCTAAAAGGGGTGGCAGAGGCAAAGTCAGGACAATCCCGTCCCTTGTCCCACAGTGTACTTCTGATCGTTCTTGATCCCATGGAGAATGGACAGTTCCTTACATTTGAAATGCCACCTGGCCATTCATGCATTCATCCCATTCATTCACTGTTTGTCTGTTGTGCTAGTAGAGAAAATGCTAAATAACAAGACCGTGTGAGAAGTGTCCTAACAGGAGGCACGCAGAATGCGCTAAGGGCTCACAGAGGATGGGTAGAGAATAAGTCAGAGAAAGCCAGGATGGAGCTGAGTTAGCTCCTCAAAGGAAGAAGGATCAAGGCATAGTTAGGAAACCGCTAGTAGTTCAGGGAATGGCAGGAGGTGAAGTTAGAAGGTAAAGTGTGTTTCTTGCCTTGTCTATTTTTGCCATTCTAACTGGCGTAAGGTGGTATCTCAGTGTGGTTTTGATTTGAATTTCCTTGATGGCTAATGATTTTGAACATTTTTTCATGTGTCTGTTAGCCATCTGTATGTCTTCATTGGAAAAGTGTCTGTTCATATCTTCTGCCCATTTTTTGATTTGTTTATTTGTTTCTCGTGTATTGAGTTTGAGAAGTTCTTTGTAGATCTTGGATACCAGTCCTTTATCTGTAGTGTCATTTGCAAATATATTCTCCCATTCCGTGGGCTGCCTCTTAGTTTTTCTGACTGTTTCCTTGGCTGTGCAGAAACTTTTAATCTTGATGAAGTCCCATAAATTCATTTTATCTTTTGTTTCTCTTGCCTTTGGGGATGTATCATGAAAAAGGTTGCTTTGGCCGATGTCGTAGAGGTTGCTGCCTATGTTCTCCTCTAGAATTTTGATGGATTCCTGTCTCACATCGAGGTCTTTCATCCATTTGGAGTTTATTTTTGTGTATGGTGTGAGATAGTGGTCAAGTTTCATTCTTTTGCATGTAGCTGTCCAATTTTCCCAGCACCATTTATTGAAGAGACTGTCTTTTTCCCACCGGATGTTTTTTCCTGCTTTATCAAATATTAGTTGCCCAAAGAGCCGAGGGTCCATTTCTGGGCTCTCTATTCTGTTCCATTGGTCTATGTGTCTGTTTTTATGCCAGTACCATGCTGTCTTTGTGATCACAGCTTTGTAGTACAGCTCGAAATCCGGCATTGTGATGCCCCCAGCTTTGTTTTTCCTTTTCAACAGTTGAGCCTTACATCGGAAACCGGGGATGTACTGTATGGTGACTAACATAATATAATAAAAAATCATAAAAAAAAAAAAAGAAGGTAAAGTGTGGCCATATATTGAAGATCCTGTATGTGCCAGGGGAAGGAACCAAGCTTTATCTTGTAGGAGAAATAGCGGTGCATTTTAGGCAAAGGAGTGTGACCTCACAGTAATGTTTTCCATCCTCTCTCCTGCCCCAACCTCCTCATCCCCACCATGGAGGGCAATTTGGCAGTATTTACCAAAATCACAAATGCACACACACTTTGTGCCAGTCATTCCACTTGGGAGAATTTATCCTACAGATACACTTGCACCCATATAAAATAATGTATGGCCAGGTTTTTCACTGCAGCACTGTTTGTATTAACAACAGATGGGAAACAGCTTAAATGGCCATCAATAGGTAACTGGTTGAATCAAGTATTGTCCAATCATACAATGGAAAATGTGTTGCTATAAAAAATAAGGAAATTTTACTTGTACTGATACAGAACATTCTTGAAGATACTGTTTTTTTTTTAAAAAAAGCAAGGTACATAAGTATATATATAATATGCCAATTTTTTAAAAAGGGTTAAGAATAAGAAGTGTATATTTTGGGGGTGCCTGGGTGGCTCAGTCAGTTAAGCGTCTGCCTTCAGCTCAGGCCATGATCTCAGGGTCCTGGGATTGAGCCCCAAGTCCGGATCCCTGCTTAGTGGGGAGTCTTCTCCCTCTCCCTCAGACCCTCCCCCCCAACCCTGCTCATGCTCTCTCTCTAATAAATAAATAAAACCTTTAAAAGAAGGATATATTTTGGTTTTTTAAAAAGATTTGTTTATTTGAGAGAGAGAGAGAGAGAGAGAGAGAAAGAAAGAGAGATGGAGGGGAGGGGCAGAGGGAAAGAATCTTCAGGCAGACTCCCCGCTTACAGTGGAGCCCAACGTGGGGCTCGATCTCAGCACCCTGAGATCATGACCTGAGCCAAAACCAAGAGTCAGACGCTTAACTGACTGAGCCACCTAGGAAACCCAGAATAAAAAGTATACATTACTTGCTTGGATTTCCATTAAGAAACTCTCTAAGGATAAATGGAAAAGTAATGAGGGGCTACCAAAGAGGGTGAGGCAAAAACTGGGCACAGAAATGGGAGACTTTTCACCATATACTTTTTTGTGGACTTTAAGCATGTGAACGTATGAGAAATCAGATACTACTGAACAAACAAAAGAGAGAAAGAAGCAGCTCTCTCTCATTGCCTTTTCCTCTGCAGGCCTCGTTCCTGCTTTTCACCAGGTCAGGACCTCCCTGTAGTTCGATCTGCGGTTGTGGAGCTTCCAGTGGTTAAGGGAGAAATTACCAATCTTTTTAGTCCATTGCGCAGGGAGACCTGCTGTTGGCATCTAGGCTGAATTTCTTTCCTCAGATTTTAAGTGGCAAAGGCTAGGAGGTGAGGAGGGAAAGGAGAGAAAGGTGCCTTTCACTTGCTTGTTTCCCCCTCACCGCTGTGAGTGCTGAAGCCGTTGGGGGCTTGCTGTGGAGACAGGGGTTTGGGGGAGAAGCTGGGAGGCTAGCTTCTGTTCCTGCCGTGGGCCAGCGGGGAGATAAAACCAGTGGAGAACTGCAAGCATTACTGTTTGAAAGGAAAACAAGTGAGAAATTCCCAGGGCAGTGAAAAAGACAGGATGTACCTAGGGTGACACGAGGTGCCAAAGGGCGTCAGGTCACCTGTGCTGCCCTGCCGTGTCGCACCCGTGCATCTTACTGCTCTGGGGCAGCCTCTCAGAAGGCTGGTCACCAAAGCTCCCACCCACCTAAAAGCCCCCCCACCATGCAAGATTTATTTTAACCCACTAATCCTCACCTTGCTGGTCTGGTAGTAAGATATTGTAACGATACTGGGATAAATGACAGAATCCATGGAAAATTAACAACTAAGTCTCTGCTGTCCCTCCAAAGCCCCCAGAAGCAGTTCACAGAAAAGACAGAGGCAAGGGTATAGGTAAAGCACAGCTGTGTGTTCACACTCCTAGAGGAGTAGTGCTAAGCAGATTCTTTCCTTTTTAATCACATTCATCTTTGATCCCCAGAACATCAAGCTCGCCGTGGGTAAGCATGGGCCATCTGGCAGCTGCTATCCCTAAAATTTTAATAGCAAGCAGTTTGATATCCTGGAGACTGGATATGGGAGAAGACTGTAGTCAGAGCCGAAGAGTCAGCAGGATAGTTGGGCACAGTGATCCCCTTTCCCATACTCTAAGCCAGAAGTTCGTAGGAAAAAGGAAGCAGGCTTGGGCCTCACTTTAACCAAGACTATGCCTACTCTTTACACCGTTAGAGGGTATAGCAAATCTATACACGCTTGGGGCCCCAGCGAATGATGAATAACATAGTCAAGGCCACAACGGATGACTGCCCCACTCACAGCTCCCCTTTCTTTGGGGTGTGCCCTCCTACTTGGGGTGAGACCCCACACAGTCGTACTCTCCAGCCTGCTTCACTGGCAGCAGGCTCAAGAGGTCTGCAAATCCTGCAGCTGAGCTTCCTAGGGCTGTCCTGCTCTCTGCACTTCCTGACACTCAGCTGTTAATTTCTTGGGTTCTGTCATTTATCCCAATATCTCTCCAACATCTTGCCCCTCAGCCTTTCGTTTGCTGATTTAAAATGCCTGAGTCATTGTAGAACATTTGGAATGCATCTTGTTTTCAGGCCTGGGGTAATGAGCGGACAGTGATGACAAAATTCCACACCCTCGTCCAAATCAACGTAATTTCTCTCTTGAATCACTACAGCCAACCCTCTAGAAGATCCCGCTGCTTCTACTCTTGCTTTACTCTATTTTCTGAAAAGTACACACTGACATTTTAACCAGATGAGTCACTCCTCTGACTAAAACTCTTCGGTGGCTTTCCAATGTTCTAAGAATAAAAGCTAAAATTTGCAGTTCCGTCCTTCTTGCAGTTCCTTGCCCAGACTCCTCCTGTATCGGCACCAACACGTATGCCAGTCCTCACCTGGAGTCCTTTCCTCCCTACTCTGCCTCACCAGGGGCCTAACTTGTCTCCAATCTAAATTATTATTATTTTTTTAATTTAGTAGCATCTACTCTTTTCCTTCATAGCTCTTATTACAGCTTGTAATTACATATTCATTTTGGTGACTTTTGGGCAATGCCTGTCTCCCCCTCAAGGCTCTAAGTGCCCTAAGGGTAGGGATTGCCTCCATTTTGCTCCCTGCCATAGCCACAGAGCCTAACACAGAAACTGGCAGACAGCAAGTACCCAAATATTTGACGGATGATTAAATAGGAAGAGATTGGCATGGCTAGAGATGGCTGAGATGTAAGATAAGAACCTGAATTGGTGTGCTAATGATAGAAAGGGAACAGGGTAGATTTATTTTCAAGAGAAAAATCAACAGAATTTGATGAGAGGTTGTGGGAAAGAGATAATGCTTTATTAACTGAACATGCTACCTGACTCAGAGAGGAAGGAGTTGAAGACAACCAAATTCTCAAGTTGGCGTCACTAATGGTTAGGTTTGGGTAAATAGAATATTGATATTGGTTTTAGACATATCAGGGGCACATGACCTGACCGGGAGACATGACCTGACCAAGGGACGTCAAGGCAGAAATGTTCAGGGTGAAGCTGGAGTTCCAGAGGGTCAGGAGCGTAAGAGAGAAACTCGGAGCAAGTTGTTCACAGAAGTGAGAACCAAAGCATCTGATACAATTCAGATGCTGTAGAGAGAAAGATTTACCTCCCTTTATGTTTATTTTCTTTTAATCAAAGGTTTTTATTTTTAAGTACCCTCTGCACCCAACATGGAGCTTGAACTCACAACCCCGCGATCAAGAGCACGCTCCACCAACAGAGCCAGCCAGGTGCCCCCACCTCGCTTTAAAATAAGATACGTACCTCCAGAGAATGGGTAGGGGGCAAGCCTCGTGCACTGGTAACGACTAGTGCCCATATCTTTGATACAAGAAGAAAGAGAAATCCAGAGAAGCAAAGTGATCCACTCAAGGTCACACAGCAAGCCAGTGATGACACAGTCTCACACCTACTTTTCCTGACCCGGAAGGTCCGGTTTTCTTTGCATTGTAATTCAGAAACCTCCTGAGTTTTCAGACATGCCTGCTTTACAGCAGACAATACCATTTCCTGATAGTCAAGGCGGACAAATAAAAGGCAGGAATTTCATTTCCTTAGTTTATTAAAGATGACAATAAACTGTTCGGCTGTGTATGAATTACAGCGAGTAGAAATCCAGTTCAGAATACGAGTTGTACATGAACAGAACACTCTATTTAGACTCTTGCTCCTTTTATGTTAATTCAACAAAAGCTCTAAAGCCTTGGCAGAGAAAGTCAATAACAGCCTCATTTAAGTGGAAAATATCTGCCTTCCACTCTTCTGCTATGTCTTGAACCTTGTCTCTACCTTGTAAGCAAACTTTTAACTTTTTCCCTTTATTTATAAAAAAGAACTTCTTCCCTCCCATTTCATTCAGAAGGAATGCTCTTCAGTGCATTCAATGCTTTCCCCCACAATAGCAGGGGGTTTTTAGATACTGCTATAAGTTGCAAAGTGCTTTCAAAACATCCTATACTCTTTCCTCTCTCTCTTTCCTCTCAAATAAATAAATAAATGGGTATTTGGACAGTGATGACAGCAGAGTGTCAGGGTCACTAAAACAGATATGCAATCTAAGGAGATGGAATGGGGAAGGTGGAGAAAAATGTGAAAAACCAGGAGCATGTAAGATTGTTGAGCTCAACTTTGGAAACTGTCAGCATTTTCCATCCTTTGGTCCTCTGCTAATACGAAACTGGCAGGACAATAATGACAGTGCATCTCTCCTCCAGTGTAGTGACTTAAGAGTAAGGAGCCAGATGTGTAATTTATACCAAAACTGGACACAGAGCTCACCATGTTTTTTACAACCCCTGAGTCTGAATCTGAGGCCTAACCCTTGGTAAAACTTGAATTGTGTGGGGCCCATTCCCAAAGCTCCTTGAAAGATAATGGAGCTCCTGGTTAGCCCCTCAAAACCGGGTTGGGCTGGAGGCCTTGGCTCTCAGAGCCTCCCTCATGAACTGACGGGAGAAGAGCCTCAGGGTCTTCTGGCCTAATCCTAAGTCTGAGGCACAGAGACCAAGGCCATGGGTCAATTCCTTCCTGCTCCCTCTGGCCCCGGTGAAGCCTCAGCTCTGGCCATTACCGTACTGCCCCTTCTACTTCCTGTGAGACTCCTGGTTGCCTCCAGCTTAGCCACTCATCTGCTTCCACCAACCATGTGCTACTTTCCATTCAGCTTCTTGGGGCAGTGTCCACACCAAGTTTTTTCGACTAGCAACCAATTATGGAAAGACAAGTATACAAGAAGTCAGTCCCAGAAAAAAAACGCTATGGGCTCTTGTTCACAGAGCTGCCAGCCCTCTGAACAGTGACGCTGACCAGTGTTATAGGCAGGGGTTGGGGTTACAGCAACATGAAAACCACAAACATATTCACGGTCCCATCAAAATGCACATTTTAAGAAAAGGTATGTGTGTGTTAAAATTAGTAACATGAAAAGAATGAATGAACATATAGCTATCACCAGGCTACAGAGTTCAGTGTATTCGTAGGCATAAAGGCTCTTGTTATCCCAAGGACAGAGGAATATTCACACTCACACTCACATCCACAAATTGCCAAGTTCTCTAACCCCACTAATACCAGAAATCTCCCCGCCCCCACTCTGACTTTAACAAAAGAAACTACGGTGAGAGTTCAGCCACCAGGGAGGGTCCCAGCTCTGCTGCAGGAAGGGGATGAGAATGGAGTGGGGCCATACTTTCACGCAGAGCCAAAATGACCATTGAACAGAGGACACAGTGGCAAGAGACCCACAAATAAGACGGTGGATAGAGTTTCTGTCTGCAGCTTAGGATGGCATCAGGGACTGGCCCGAGCTTGAAAGATCATGTCTGCACCAGAGCTAGGCTGACTAGAGACTTCATCACGTAAGAGGAGGCCAACAGCTCCTCTGACCGAATAAATGCTCTTGAAGCAATAGAGCTGCAGCCTTGTCTACGCTGGCGGAAGGCTATGAAGGGGCCTGGCTTAAGTATCAGTTCTGTTTCTTTGCTTCAAGCCCACCAGGGTAAAGAAAGTCAGTTTGTGACATCATCGATGCCTAGAGTATTTCAAACGAGGAGGTCATGGTGGCCTCCGTGAGGTCTCTGAGGATTCCAGGTAAGAATGCTGTTTTTATGGCCTCAAAAATACCTACACATGCTGGACAGAATGCCCACGATGTAGTCCAATTCTCTGCTGCTTCTCCTCAGAGCCCAGTGTGACTCCATTCCAGGACGGAGACAGAGAACTCCGTCCTCCTATTTCAGCAGCAAAGGAGAAGTGAGTTAGTTGTGAAAGGCCTGACTCAGAAGCTCCAGAACTAAAACAAAGTAAAACTGGAAATGATACTTGAAATGCAGCTGAAACCAGATCTGGTCCAAGTAGAGAAGGCCATGGATGTCAGAAGAGTTGGGTCTCACCGTCCATTCCTCTGACAGAGGCGCTAGAAGCTTCACATAAGGATTCATATGTCAGTTCTGATGGAAATACCCGGTACCTACAAATTGTCACAACAGAATGGACCCCAACAACCTAACAAAGGTTGATTTACATGGAGGTTAGACAAGTCATAAAAAAAATAATAATAATGATAATAATTATAGAAAAAAAAAAAAAAACCAAGTGGGGAAAGTCCTTAAAAGGGTGGCTCAGTTCTGCATTACGTGTGACCCTGGCCCCTGGAAAGAGGGCTTAATGTGCTTTCTTCAGGTGGCCTCCAGGACAGTGGCCTCGAGGGCCAAGGCTTCGGTGGGTTCCTCCTCGTAGTCTGACATGTAAGACTCCAGGCTCTGTTTGGCCAGCAGTTCCCGCCGGGCCTGCAGCCGCTCACACCGGGGACAGCTTCCAGACTTGAAACAAGCTTTATGGTAACATGCTTTACACTCTATTCAGGTTGGGAGGGTGAGAGAAGAGAGAACAACTTGTATTATCTCAAGGTGAAAGCAAGTCACTGCCACAGCCCCTTCTCACCACCAAGGCTTGGTGCGCCCGGGCTGAAAACAGAGAGCTGCTGAGTCAAACTCAACTCTCGTTAACAGGGATGGCTGAGGGAAATAAATTAGCTTTGGGTTCAGTCTTGTTTGCCCACTCCACACCTGGCACCGTCCTTACCTTCACAGGTCCGGCACTTATGGAGCTCAAAAGGAAAGATGATGTCATCCTCATTCTGACAGAACTCACAGATGAAGCCCTTGGCTTGGCAGAGCTGGGGAGGAAAAGGACAGGCAGCAAAATCAGGGGCAGCATACCAGGAACCGGCACCAGGGGATGAACACAAGCGAGGGAAGGGGCAAAATATAAATCAGACTTTAGTGGGCTCTCAGGGGCTCTCGTGCCTTCTAGGAAGAGAGCCAGCTGGACTTAGGAGCATGACAGCCAAACTGGGGCCCGGACTGGGCAGTGTGAGACAGAGCTTTAAGGTGGGTACAAGAGAGTTTGAGAAGCTCTAACCACAAGAATGGTTTGCGATGCAGAGATTTTGAAAAGGAAGGAATGGTGCCACAAAGGGCTCCCTAAAGTCAAAATTCCAGTGTGGGTGATGATTCTATTTTGAAACAGGAACCACAGCAATTAAGATAAAATATGAAGACAAGAGTATTTCTCCAAAATAACACCCATCCTGAATCAGGTTAGAGCAAAGTCTTTCTGATTCTCCCTGCTACACAGGATCTCTACATATGCCCTGTTTTAAGCTCTAATTCTGGGACTGTCACAGGAACACAAACGGGGTATATTCTAAGATGCAAAATTCTAAAAATGGAACTTCTGAATTTCTGGCACATTGGGTATACCAAGGACAATAATAACTTGCATCTATAGAACAAAGCTTACAAAATGCTTTCACGTAAATTATTTCATCAATTCTCAAAAATCCTGAAAGGAAAGGACAAGGGTTATTATTATCTTCGTTTTAGAGACAAGAAAATTAAGGCTTACTGCAGAGAGGGCAAAGTATTTTCTTTGGTCACAGTGACTGAAAACGATGAAGCGGAGACCCTCTCCAGATTCTAACTCAGGGTTCTCCTCCCACATCAGGAGGATTCTATAGTGAAGGCCTGCTCAGTCCTGCCCGTTACCCAGGGGCTACGCCAGCAGCACATTCTCCTCGAATTTCAGGTTCTTCAGATCTGGATGTTTAGCTGTTCATCAACCCAAGGAAGAGCAGTCCTGCCCAGTTTCTGTCACAGTGCTGACAGACCATGTCAACTTTCTGGAATTGCATGGCAAGAACCCAGGCCCACCCCACTCTCCAGATCCCTAACCAAGAGCCCAGTCCCGTGCTAAAGAGAGACCGTCTCACCATGCATCGCTCTACGTGGGCAGCCCCCGCCCTGGTGAGCTCAGCAAGCCGGGGCCCCAACTCCCCCTTCCTGGTTGCAGTCAGGTCATTCAGTGAGTACAGGTGGAGATCCTCGGTCAGGTGGCCTGGAACTGTGTCAAAGGAATCCAGAAGCCTACAGGAAGTAAAGGGAAGTAAGCAGGTGCAGAAAATGAACGTTTTGTGCGGCACCTCAAAACAGAAGGATCTATATCCGGAAGCAGGATAGGGAAGAGAAGGGTCCCAGGCAGACGCAATGAGGGTGGGCAACACTCAGCCAGCCTAGGTGTTCCAGACCACCCCAGACACTCCCCACTACTAGGTGTCTGGACAGGAGAAGGGACTTTTATGCCCTTCTGCACAGTGATTCATGCCAGCTTGCAGAGAGTGTAGTCTGCGCTGGACAGAAAAACCAGAGATGGCCCCTTCCACGGAGAAGGATACAGACACAGTTACTGCTGCAGGCTTTTCATTTACCATTTCTGGAGTTTTCTGCAAATCTCTCTAGTTTCCCTCTTCACACAACAAGGGACGACTGCTGGGGCATGTCTCTTTCAGACATTAGTCCAGAAAGAGGCCTCTGGCCTGCACACACGACTTACTCTTTGGCCAGTCGGCACGTCTTGAACATGTTCTTCATGTGATACAGCTGGATTCGCAGCAGCTGAAGAGGAAGACATTGTGGTGGTTGAGTGGGGCGTAAGAGCAGGTAGGAAGAGGAGAGAAAAAACGTTGGAATGACCAGTACCCTTAAACCAGGGGGTCCAGAAGCTTTGCATGCAGCAGCCAGAGCCAAACTACCCCCTATATCTGTAACTCAACAACTTGCTTTAAAGTAACCTCCCTTCTAGGGGCGCCTGGGGGGCTCAGTTGTTAAGCGTCTGCCTTCAGCTCAGGTCATGATCCCAGGGACCCGGGATCGAGCCCCATATCGGGCTCCCTGCTCAGCGGGAGGCCTGCTTCTCCCTCTCCCACTCCTCCTGCTGGTGTTCCCTCTCTCGCTGTGTCTCTCTCTGTCCAATAAATAAATAAAATCTTTAAAAAAAAATGAAATTAAATAAAGTAACCTCCCTTCAGGGAGGGCCCCTCTGCTAGGTTGGGCTCCCAAATCACATACACAGCTGAGAGCCACTGAGAAATCCAGAATTTGAATTTCCCACCTGATACCCTCTTCTCCCTTCAGTATACGTTCAGTGCAGGGAGAACTCCTATTTTTGTCACTGGGTGCCATCTATGGCTTCAGAGCTGCCATTGTCAGGTCTGAGGCTCCAACTAGACAGACAGGTGGGAAAGGGTGGGAGACGAAGAAAGTATGCAGAGAAAGCATGAGTGAGAAGACGGTTACAGGTCTGATATGATGACAGAGAGGAGTGCAGTGATCCTGGCAAAGCCTGTATGAACACAGGGAGGGATGAGGCGTGAGGAGGGTAATCTGGATGTGGCCTTTCAAGGCTCTTACCCGGACTTGATTGAGGAGCTTGACCTTCCTATAGAGGGCACTGTTGATGTCCTGCACATTGAAGAGAGGATCATTCCAGATCTTAATGAGCAAGTCCTTGGAGAAATTGCTGACATAGTACTTGCTGAAGTCCCACTTGCGCAGAACCCGGCTGGGGATGACCATCTGGGCATTTTCATGGCAGCACTGACAGAAGTACTTGCCCAAGTACTCACAGTACCGCAGCCGCTTGATATAATCTGGTAAAACCAGAAAGTCAAAGGTCAGATGTGGCTTTCCCATCTACAAGCCGGTGAGGCAGCACCCCTGTTCCTTTTCAAAGAGCAGGAAGGGATGGCCACCCAGCTCCATCCACCTCTGTATGCGCTCCCAAAGCTAGCAGAAACCCACAGAGTGGGGCCTGTGGTTTTTGTGTCCCCCACCGAAGGCCACTGAGGAAGCAAACCCTGCCAGAGATGGTAAGATCCAGCTTCCAAAACCTGGCTGAAAGTACCCAATCTTCCTCAGTACACAAGGCTGGTAACGTGCCCCCAGAAATAACTTCCCTCTGATTGCCAGTGATCTTGTCTAGCCCTACCTCTCGGATCCAGGCCCCTTCCTTCCCTTTCCCGCCTCTGCTATGTCGCCTCCTCTCACTACCTTTCTGACCAGCCCCTCTCCCGAGTGTGTGAGACAGTGCAGCCCCTGGAGGCGGTGGGGGCGGGAGAACATGCTCACCAGGGTCAGTCCGAATGCCACAGCCCGCACAGCGGTAATTCTGCTTGGCCACTGCGATCTTCCTCCTGAGGAGAGGGGAAGGAGAGGGCTTTGGCAGACACCAGCTGCACGAGGCCTCTGGCATGTCAAGGATAAGGAGGCAAACGCAGGGCTCCTGTTAAGTACGGGAAGAGGGGGAGCTCACCTGTGGTGTTTTAAAGTTGGACCAAACAAACCCATTGGGAGAACTAATTCAAACTGAGGATTCCTAGGTTAGAATTTAGGTCTAGGAAGGGACAGCCCCCGATAATGAACCACATCTCACAGAGATGAGAAATAGGACAGAGGAAAGCGTAAGAGGAAAGAAAAGCAACCATCCATCTTAAGAGAGGAAAAACCAGAAAGTCACAAAACTACTGGGAGGAAGGCAACAGATTGGGAAGGCCAGTGATAAAAGACCTCATTTCTGGTTATCTCTGGGAAGCAACAGGAGGATCGGGAGTAAGACTTGTGACAAGACGGATAATCTCCTCCCTCTGTCGTTAAGTGAACAGAACTGTGTGGGAGCTACGGGTGGAGGTGAGACAAGAAGGTGAGGAGACAGCCCTGACAACCCAGAGGACACAGACACTGGCTACTCACGTTGGGGCTGGATGAACATTAAAAATGATCTGAGGCCGGGGCGGGGCCCACTCCAGGTTGCCGCGAACACGAATCCGCAGCTTGTAGATGTCAGCATGCTGCCCATCATCTGGTGAGATGGGCAGGGAGTCAGGGATGGGCAGGAGCTGCAGCAGAAAAGCACAGGTGATCTAACACAGTCTGGAGGAACACCTACTTGACCCTTTGGCCATCACAGAAACAGTTCATGAAAGACGTTTCAAGAACACCTCACGTAATGGCTTGGAGGAACCTTGGCCCTCAAAACAAACCACTAAGGCACCAGGCTACTAGAAGTGAGGGCCTTGTGTTCCAAGAAGCAAAAGGAACAGAAATGGCATTCCGGTGTGGTGGCACCCATTGCTGATGCTGTCCCTAAACCCACCCCAGGGCCCTTGCTATACTATATGCAACTGTAGAGAAAAGAAGAATATGAACAGTTCACTTTTTCAGTGTCTCAAAGGTGGTCACCACACAGGACTTCCACCTCTGGGAAGGTATTTTGACCATTGCTAGGGAAAACCCAAGCAAGCATGTATTCATTCATTCATTCACTCACTCACTCCACACATTTGTAACGAATGGCTTCTATGAGTAAGGAAGGAAACATACAGGTTAATTCTAGATGGGGGGCATGTGACAAAGGAGAACAGCATCAGAAAGGCTCATAGCCTCCTGGAGATGGACAGTGGGTGGCGAGAAAAAGCAGAAGAGGGGCGCCTGGGTGGCTCAGTCAGTTAAGCGTCTGCCTTCAGCTCAGGTCATGATCTCAGGGTCCTGGGATCAAGCCCCACATCGGGCTCCCTGCCCAGCAGGGAGTCTGCTTCTCCCTCTCCCTCTGCCTGCTGCTCCCCCGTTCGTACTCACTTTCTCTCTCAGTCAAATAAATAAAAACTCAAAAAAAAAAAGAAAAGAAAAGAAAAGAAACAAAGCTGACGAAATCTACCTTCTGAGGGGCATCATGCTCTGGAACTAGCCATTCTAGCTCGGAGGCAGCTGGCAGCTGCATGCCTTCGAACTGCTTCAGGAGTCCCATGGCCACTGCTTCCGCAGATGTGGAGTGAAGGAAGCAGTGAGAGCTGGAAAGGAGATTCAAGGAAGGCTGAGTGTAGAGAAAAGACAGGAAGATGGGAGCCTTCCCTCCAGGATCTGATATTACACCCTGTTACTTCTGGGCTGAGAACACTCTCAGCACCCCCAGTCAGCTTGGCTTCTCTTCTCATCATCTTCAGATACACGTAGAGAGGAAAATATATTCATTTTGTGGTCTGAAGACTCTGGCTCAAATCCCCCTTAAGAGCATTACATCGCACTGCTAGTTGGGGATTCTGTATCACTTCCCTTCTCTAAGCTTCAGTTTCTTTAACTGTAAAATGGGGGTTATAACACCTGGTTACAAAATAAATGGAGTAAAACTGCCTTGCAGACAACAAAGGACTACTTGTTGCTCCCAAATGAGCTACTATTTCCCTTAGCTGGATCTACAGTATGAAACCAGTTCAATTAGATTTCATAATCAGAAATCATGATCACCGTTGTCTCTTCTGGGACCTGATCTGCCGGGGGCCTCTGGTACCATCAGAGTCAGCAGAGAAGGAACAATCCATATGTGAGCTTTGTCTCCACCAGAGCACACCCCGACTGAACCAATGATCCCAGGGGCATGCCACTATCAGGCAGGCCCATCACTTTAACCTTGTCTTTTTGTGAATTTGGATGCTTGGTCTATGGCCTTTCCCATCCATATGCTAAGAACTGGGTTTGTTTCTCCACATACCCAAGGTTTTACTGGAAAAAAAAAAAGTACTTACAAGGCCTGGGAGGAAGCGAAGGATTTGCTGTTTGAGGCTGTGCTCCTTCTGATGTCAGCATCTAAATGGAGACCAGAGATAAGGGGAGCAGGAAATGGGAAGGGAGGAGGTAAGGGATAATGGAAACCATTCCAAGCTTTTGCCAGCCCAGCACTCAGGGTAGCAACTACAAGCTACATTCTATGCAGGATAAGGAGCAGAGACCAGGTGAAGCTCTACAGGTAATTTATAGTTTGGCTCTGTTCAAGTCACAACGAGACTGAATTAGTGACATTATGCACAGCATGGAGACGGTCAAAATGGCTACAGATCCAGGTGGGAACACAAACTCAGATTTGGTGCAAAACAGTGAATGAGAAAAGGAAGCATCCTAAGGCACACAGGGACACACCCTCTATCAAGCAGAAACACAAAAAACTTACTCCAATCTCTCCTTCACTCTCTAAATCTCAAGCCCTCTTAAATGATAAACTCTCGGAGGTAAGAACTCTATCTCTTTTTTATATCAAAACCAGTACTTAACAAAGAACTTAGATCATGGAGGTAACTCATTAAATGTTACATGGAACTGGAACTTTGCTCTTAACATCTGACTACTACCACTATTGCTTCCGAATGGGAAAAGTCTTCTATATCCTTATGAAAACTTCATGGAAAGATTTCCTTTCTGTCTGGTGGAACAGGAAAGAACAGAACTTCTCTATGACTTGGCAGCTCCCTGGAGACGCCTGGTAATCAACAAATGTTCATGGAGATACTCGACATGATCTTTTCTATAGAACTCTCAGGCATAATTACAGGAAACTATGGCAGACCTTCCAAAGCCTATTTCCGCTAAAGGATTTTGAAGAGGATTTCTAACAATGATATGCCTGAACTTCCAGAGACCTTGTGTTCCCAAATATGTTTGATGGGGAAAATGTGAAATATAGCACTCATGTTCAAGAAAGGCAGACGGAGTGTATTCAAGTCACGAAAACAAGACTATTGTGATAAGTCTCATCCCTCATTTCCTTTGATGTCCAGTGAAAAGACATTCCTTTCCTAATTAGAGCTACACAATGATCAATCTACTGCATTTGAGCCCCTCAATAGAGCACTGAAGTGTACATGACATCACTCGGCAACTGGCCATAAGTAGCTCAATTGTTCTTCACACTTCCTCTGTATATATATTTTTGTGTGTGCCACTAGATCATAAAATCTCCTTGTGAGGAAATGAGAGCATGTCTAATTCTTCTGCGTGGCCCAAAATACTGAATACAGGGCTCCGTATACAAGCCCTGTATACGCAAATAATATTCCTAACAAATCAATGTTTTCAAAGCTATACACGAGAGAACAGAATTGGTATGTCAATCAATTTTCATATGCTCTCTAAGCACCGAAAAATTTAAGACAGCAACAAAATTTTTGATTAGTAAATAGCAAATCCTATTTTTTTACTTACTTATTTTTTATTATGTTCAATTAGCCAACATATAGTACATCATTAGTTTTTGATGTGCAAATCCTATTTTATTTAACAAAGAAGTTCATGTGTATCATATTTTGTCTGAATTTGTACTACCAAAATCCAGATCTCAATACATTGCTAGTTGCCTATTCCATTCTAAATAGTACTAGTGAAGAAAAAAAAAATTCTAGGCAATAGTAGGCCTTCAGAGACCATTTGGTTAGTAGCATTTATATGAATAACACTTATACTGCCTTGGATGTGTACATAAGTCTTGTCTTGCCCTTATAACCCTGACTGTTTTGTACATAATAGGTTTTCAGAAAATATTTCCTAAATAAATGATTAATTGGCTAAAAGCAAAAAGCAAATATCAGCCTGTTGGGAGTGACAGAAAAAAAAAATGAGAGAAAATCTTAGCCAGATATCCTTGAATAAAGAACTAACCAATGTTGCTATTGTAGGACCAGACTCTTAAAAGAAAATTCTGCACATCAGAGAGAAGTGCTGATAATTCATGGTTGCTAAGGAAACCACTGTCTTCAAAAAACTATTTAGTAGTTCTTCAACCTCATAGAAAAGAAGTCATTTTTTCTTTGAGAGAAAAAAAAATCATTCTCTGCTCTTTGGAAAACATAGTCCAGTCACACTTTACCAAGTTTCCTCTTTTTTACCGGAGGTGCAATGACGTCCTAGCCAATCATGAATACTGCCAAGAGTGTGGGGGACCGCAGAGCCTTGGCTGTGATGATCTCACCCTGGGAGCGGAGAGGGAGGAGCGGCACCTGATATCAAGAGAGACATGCCACCTGACACTGGCCAGGTACCGTGAAGGCCCCGTGGACACTGGGCCTCTGCTGCCTTCTCCTGACTCTCTGATCAGTTCAAGCACATAACTAAGTTAATGAGGCTGGAACACCAGTCGAGGATCTGGATGAAAGTAGACCAGGGTCTAAGACAGAAAATTAACAAGTAAAGACAGAGGAGGAGGTCATTCAATTGGATGGAAGTTAACATAATTATGAAACTTTTAATTGATTCTTTAGCAAGTATCTTTTCCTAAGAGAACCAATTTCAAATGCTTCTGATGCCTTAAATAAGGCTATTACTACTGACTGAAAAAGATTCAAAAAGAAAAAAAAACCAATTACAAAATGACATGCTATAAGAAGAGTTTTTGCATGTCCACACACTGATACTGAGATGATCAGGGAAGAACAGGTTAAAATAGCAAAATCTACAAATTTTTAAACAAAGTGAGGCACAGGAAGAGAATCGACTTCAGAATTTACTGGCCAGTTTGACATCGGTTTCCTTCCTGCTTTCCTTCTAGCAGATAAGGTGATACCCAACGCATCTGGAGAGCTAACTCCAGTGCTGTAACTGCTGACTAGAGAGGAAACATTTTTAAATGGAGAATCACAATGACTCTGCTTTTTAAAAAAGAAAAAAAATGATTTAAAGGGGCAGTGTGGGGAGAAGCAACTGATTACCTTGAATTGGACATAATTTAAAAACTTGTCAGAAAACACAGTTTATGAACTTCTGTCTTTACATATTATGCCAGTTATCAATTTATTGCCTTTCCACGCCAGACCCGCCCTTCTTCTTGTCTGCTCTATGAGGATGGAGCTGCACTCATAGACAGTGGCCCTCTGCCAGACGGCACCATGTTAAGCTTTGTCAGTAGCCGGCACTGCAGGGACACTGGAGAGGAAGGGGTTCCTCTTGCTGAGTCTGGTGTGCTCCTCTAGGCAGACTCCGGTATGTAGGACATGTGACTTTCCCCTGGGGAAGCACACCTCTATGAAAGTGGCCTTCCAGCAGAGCGCCACTAGCGGAACTTCTCATAAGCAGCTTCCCCCGGCACCTCCTGGGAAAGCTTCAGGCAAGTGCCACAGGCCTGGCACCTCCCATGAACCACCTCCCCCAGCATCTCGAGACTTCTGAGCATCTCAGCAGCTCCCTAGCGGCAGCTTCCACCAGCACCCCCCAGAAGGGTTTCCTGATGCTGTTATTGGCCTGGTACCACTCATGGACAGCGTCCCCAGGCACTCTCTTAGGGTAGCTCTGCAGCCTTAGAGAACGTATCCACCTCTAGTGAGCCACGAGGTTTGGATCTCAGCCCTGGGGATGTGGTCATCTTCTACGTTTGTTCCTTCCTGGGTACTCTACGTCAGCCCCAGGGATACTGACTGCTACCTGTATCTGCTATTCCTGTATTCCTTAGAGTTCTTTTTACTCCTTATGAGCCAGTCTCCCATTACTCCAGTCCCCAGTGACACTTAATAATTCTTTATTTTTAAATTTTCCCTATTCAAATTACTCTGTGGTTTGTTTCCTGATTGGACCATGACTAGATACATGTATGTGGAAGACCGAAATTCTAGAAGAATCAACAAAGGAAGATAAAGAAAAACTAATAAAGCTGTAATAAAAGGGGAAGGAGGGGTGGAGAACAACAAAACCCTAAAGCTAAAGAAGCTGAAAAGACTGTCTGGGATTGGGAGCTTATGAATGATCTCATACCAGTTTGGCAGATACCATCAGAAGGAATTAACGAAGAAAGAACCCAGACACAAAAGATCACATATTGTATGATCCATTTATATCAAATGTCCAGAAAAGGCAAATCTATACAGACCAAAAGCAGATTAGCAGTGGACCGGGGCTGGGGTGGGAACAGAAATTAACTGTAAATGGGCACAAGTAATCTTACTGGGATGATGAAAATGTTTTAAAACTAGATTATGGTGATGGTAGCACAACTTGGTAAATTTACTAAAAATTACTGAAAGGAGTAGGTGTTGTTGAATACAAAGCTTTCTGTGATCACAAGGTTTATACCTACTTTATTGCTAGGAGGAAGTAATTTCCAAATCGATTTCCTTCAGAAACACTTCTGTTCCATATGGTCTGCTCAATGAGTCAGGATCTAAGACATGTGATGATATCAAGCAGAGTACTACGCTATGCAGAGTATTCGTCACAGATGAGGTCCATAATACAATGCTTAAGCACTTAACATTTTTCCAAGGGTGTTACAGATTTTATTGACCTTGCTCTGATAGTATCCTCAGAGGTGCTTCACTTTTTTTTTTTTTAAAGATTTTATTTATTTATTTGACAGAGATAGAGACAGCCAGCGAGAGAGGGAATACAAGCAGGGGGAGTGGGAGAGGAAGAAGCAGGCTCATAGCAGAGGAGCCTGATGTGGGGCTCGATCCCATAACGCCGGGATCACACCCTGAGCCAAAGGCAGACGCTTAACCGCTGTGCCACCCAGGCACCCCTTCACTTTTTTTTTTTTTTTAAGATTTTATTTATTTATTTGTCAGAGAGAGAGAGAAAGAGAGCACAAGCAGGGGGAGCGGCAGGCAGAGGAAGAAGCAGGCTCCCCGCTGAACAAGGAGCCTGATGCAGGACTTGATCCCAGGACCCTGGGATTATGACCCGAGCCAAAGGCAGACACTTAACCAGCTGAGCCACCCAGATGTCCCCTCAGAGGTTCTTCAATAGCATAAATCACTTAAGATGATCAAAAAGTACACATCTGTAAACCTCTGGATATAATTAGAAAGACTGCTAATGAGAAGTATAATGATACTTTGTAGAAAGAATTTTGTACCATTAATAAACCAGAAACCAATGAAAATGAACAGAAAGCAATAAAGAAGTCTAGAGTAAAGAAAGAGGAAATGTAAACTATAATTTCATAAATAAGAATCTATATGTAGAAAGAAGGTAAAACAAGCTACTACTTTTGAAAGAACTTGTTCTGACTGCTTTCCCTCTAACTCCCATAACGTGTTAGGATTGTCGGTCACAAGAAAAAGTAGTTTTTTAGTTGAAAAATGTTTCATATATGTAAAATGTATAAATGTATAAAAATGTATAAAAAACTTTAAAGCTCTCGAAATGGGGGAAGAAAAGATGCCAGGAAGACCAAGTAAAAGTCTGCTTTATGCTTAAGGCAAACCGAATATGCTCTGACAGACAAATGGCCGGCAGTCAGTAAATGTACCCGCAAAAGGATTGTGGTTGTAAACACGTAAGAAACCAGTTAAAAAGTGATAGGATAATTACTTCTCAAGCAAGGAAAGATGATGTTAGAATAAATTACAACTGTTCGGGAACAGAGAAAAAGGAACGTAAATACTTTTATTTCTTCAAATCTTTATCTAATCTTACATAAATATTTCAAATTCTCATGGCTGACAACATTAACAGTTAAAATGGACTGTTTAATAAAAAGTCCTGAGTTTTGCTGGTATGTGTTTTAAAGCCAGTTGGAGTTGAAAATTGCTACTTTCAGTTAACCCCACCTACAGAAAGCCTACTGGTTTGAATCATAAAGCAATTACTAAAGCCAAACATTTGCAGCAGTAAACCCTAATTGTATACAAAATACCAAGAAGAGATAGCTTTCTGCAAACTGATTCTGCAAATTCAAAACTCTAAAGACACACTATGCTTTCACACCATTCTATCTGACTTTTGCTGTCTGACTCTGTAGCAGTAGCTTAGCTATTGGTTTGAACTAAAATCTCTTCACCTGACCATTGCTTTCTAAACTGTCTACTACCTCCATCAGCCACAATGACCACTCAGTCTAGAAGTATCACTGGAGGGAAGGATCAACAAGGACAATCTCAGCAAGGACGACTGTTGGGGGTCATATGAAGAAGAAAATGAGTATCTGAAATGTTCTTTGCTGGCTCAAGTCTGGTTTTTCCTAACTAGTTCTCTCAACCTTACAGACAGGTGTCACAAGATAAAGAACGTACAAAAGCTGATGCCAACATTCACACACATGCATGTGTGAGCACACCCACACTTCCAACACAGGCTACCTGAAAACATGGAGGCCATTGACACTGAGAGTCCGTTCTTTGACATGTGAGTCAGGTTAGATCCTTCGCTACCATCTGTGATAATGATTATAAAAGGGGGCCCTTTAGTATTCAGACAGGAGGCAAATCGATGAGAATGACAGTTCTATACCATACGTTCCTGGAGTCAGAACTTGACTTCGCTCCAAAAGACGAACTGCTTTTAAGACGTTACATCCACAGGTAGGTACTCAGTAGGTCTTGGGACATAGTTACTACTGCTTCCCCAAACCAGCCTGGCCTTAAAGACCTCTAAGGTAGTGCTTCTCAACCAGGGGAGATTTTGCACTCTTGTGGATATTTGGGTAGAGGCCAGGGATGAAGCTAAACATTCTACAATGCACTGGACAGTCTGTTACAACAAAGAATGATCTGGCCTAGAGGTTGAGAAACCCTCCCCTAAGGTTTTTTCCTTTAAGGATTTCCATCCTGAGCTGACTAGAGTTAGTTGACTTAACAGCTCCTGTGGGGCCACAGATGCAACAACAGTTTCCAGAGGAACGCATTTCATGCCCCTGCCAGGCAGGCTCTTTCAAATGTGGCTCCTTCCAGACCGAACAGCTTCCCCTGGCTCCTTGCTTTGCTGTGAGGAACACTGAGTAGTCGAGTGGACGGCTCCATATCCAATGAAGCAGCGCTCTGAACTTACCTTAATATCGCCCTCATGAGATTCTGTTCATCAGAGAGCTAGGGCGGAACCCTTTTATTTCCTTCTCATGTGGAGATCAAGTCAATCACATATTGCGGTATAATCAACAACATATAGTTGGTCTCGCCTAGTTTCTGGCAGAAAGCTCCTAAAACCTTCGCAATCTCCAGAGTGACAGGAATGTCTGTTATTCATAACGAGTCCCTTTCTGTTATATCTGATTTTATGCTAAAGAAGTGACACTTGGGGGGGCGCCTGGGTGGCACAGCGGGGGCGCCTGGGTGGCACAGCGGTTAAAGCGTCTGCCTTCGGCTCAGGGCGTGATCCCGGCGTTACGGGATCGAGCCCCACGTCAGGCTCCTCAAATAAAATCTTTAAAAAAAAAAAAAAAAAGAAGTGACACTTGGGGAGTATATCCAGATAACTTCAGGATGGGGCTGGTTGCCAGAAGAAAAACCAACCACCAGATGAGAGGATTAGAATTTTCAGCCCCTCCCCCAATCTCCCAAAAAGGGAGCGGGACCGCAGGTTGAGTTCAATCACCAATGGCCAATGATTTAAGCACTCATGCCTACCTATGAAATGAAACATTGATAAAACACTTACAATGGTGAGTTTTGGGCGAGCTACCTGGTTGGTGAACAGACTGTGGGCAGTGTAGCCCAACCTGACTGCATGGACACAGAGGTTCCTGTGCTCAGGAAAATTTGGGACCTTGCCCTAAGTACCTCTTCATGTGTCTGTTCATTTGCATCTTTTACAATAAAGTTATCTTAAGTATAGTGTTTTCCTGAGTTCTGTAAGTCATTCTAGCAAAAGTTGGGGGGGGGGTCATGGGAAACCCCTGAATTTGTAGTTGGCTGGGGAGAAGAGCAGGTAACCTGGCGATGACATTTGTGGTTGACATCTGCACTGGGAGTATCCTGTGGGATTGAGCCCCTAACCTGTAGGGTCTACACTAACTCCAGGAGTTAATGCCAGAACTGAATTGTCAAGATACTCAGTTGGTGTCAGAGAATTGGAGAAATGTTGTTGGAAAACCTCATATAAACAAACCAAAAAAAATGGAGTTTTAAGTGGCTGCTATTGTCATGAATAGATATCAGATATATTAAAGAGAACAAAGAAAGAAGACTTCCTAGAGACCTGGAAAAATATGTGTAAAAATTGTATTTCTGAATGGGGAAGAAATCCAGCTACCATCAGGTTTCGATTACTACTAGAAGTCTGTGCAGGTGAAAGGTGAATTACATCACTTCTCTAGATTGATATAAACAGATCTATAAAAAAAGATCTATTCATCATCATCTTACAATGAAGAATTACAGATACAATTCACCTCTATAAGAAAATAACTCATGGGGGAAAGCTTATGTCTCATAACTGCTTTTCAGTTTGTTTGTTGCACTGATGGGAACTTAAAGAGATCTATGATTTGCAGGAATGGATTAATCCATTAATCATGGGTTAACCTGATTTAACACAACTGCCTTCCCAGATTAAAGCCCCTCCCCTTCTCTGTGCATATGCTTACAACTACAACAACAATTATGAAAACAAAGGTCTGTGATTCTGCTAAGCAAGTCAGCACTGATTGAACAGAATAAAGCTCTACTTTGTCAACTTCACTTTTCTTCCTGTTTTGCTTTTTTCCCCCCAATGACTCTTCTTGTCCTTTTCATTTAGGATTATAACAAAGCTCCTTTTAAACACTTTGAAACAATTTCGACTGTGTTACGGAACACAAGAGAACAGGATTCTAATTTCAAGCAGGTATGGGCCAGCCCTAGGCTGTGAGCAGGAGGAATTAGAGTGAAAATCCAAGAGAAAGGTGCAATTGAGACCCATCAAGGTGACTTCAGCAGCCAGACCACTCCAAAGCACTTCCTTTCAATGTTCTTTTCTGCTTAAATTTCACTAACGGGGTTTTGTTTTTAGCAAGAGAGGCCATCTCTTACAATTACTAACAATGTTCCAAAATGGACCATATTAAAGATTCTCTAAACTTAAGGAAAGCTTCTCAGTCTATGACTTCAAATTGAAAGAAGCAGGCAATGAAAGTGGCTTGAAATAGTGTTGCTGCTTACCTTGGATTTCAAATTCATCAACCTCGTCAGCAGAGCCAGAGTCAGAGAACTGTGTTGAATCACGAGAACTAAACTGGGAGCTGCTAGAAGTGACCCGAAAGCCTGCTATGTTAAAAAAAAAAAAAAAAAAGAAAGAAAGACAGAAAAGTAATAAGCAGGACAGAAAGAGGTCACCTACTCCTAGGTTCACAATGAAAGGGACCTGGTATGACTTCAACAGCAAAGTAAACAGAACCTTGGCTGGGAGCGATGCTGGGGAAAATGGAAACTAGCTCTTCGTGCCGGTTGTTCCCCATTTTATTCATGAAATTTTGAAAATTTCACATAAACAGAAGGTACTACTATCTGGGAAGTGACTCTGGGACCAGCAGCTTTAGTTCTCCTATCAGAAACCGATTTTTGGGAAGATATTTCTGAGGTGGGAAATGGATGAACTCTAGGACTCTAGGTCTGGTAGGAAAAAAATTAGGTCACCATAAAAAATCTTTCTGACAGCAGAGGAACCTCTGGCGTGGCTATAATATCTCAAAGTGGGCCCAAAAAGGAAGCGCACAAGGCCCCAAGTGTTATCCCGAAGCCCTGCAGAAGCGGAACTGAGGTGCTCGCGGCCCCACTCACTTCCGTGCTCCGTCTCCTGGTACACGGGGGGCAGGTTCTTGGTGCGGATCTGCTGGCGACGAAGGCGGATCTTCTGCTTCAGTTCCTGGATCTCCCTATCGCTGTCTTCCTCCTCTTCCTCCTCCTCTTCTAGGCCCTGGCTCATCATGTTGCACTTCATGAGCTCGATGGCAGCAATCAAGGACTCTGAGATGCTGAAGTGGGCATTCTCCTGGGGGAGGAGGCCCCAAAGGTGATTAGTGAGAGGCTAGATGTGTTGAACCCCTCACTGACTGTAATGCTGGAAAGTTGGGCTTCTAACACGTGCACTGCTTTCATTCCAAACACTCAGGGGAAACGAACACTTCTGTTATAAGAAAAGCTGATGGCCAAAAAAACTGTTATACATCCTCTTTGCTCTCAAACCTGCCATGCCTGGCCTTCCTCCCCCCCTTTCTACATAAAATTATGATAGAGAAGTCCAGAATTTAATATCAGGGTCTTTCCTAAAGCCATACCCCTGTAGACAAAACATCAAGGTAAATGTAATAGCTCAGCATAAAGTGCTTTATAAGCTCTAAAATGCAACAGGGACATTATTTATTACAGATCTGAGCCTTAGAACAAAATAGAGAAGTTGATTCTGGAAATAACTTTTACCTGGGGTTCCGGGGTCAAGGAAACAATAACCACATGGCTAAAATTCAATACTTCTGTGCCCAAAGCGGGTTCTAACACAAAATCAATAATATTTTGGACTCAGTGAGGAGCAGATACTCCCTGAAAAGTGTTCTAGAGATTGAACTTGTTGAGCTTATCTTAACTCTGAATTTCCTCTTACCTGTGGTCTTTGCTCATGTTCCTGCTGTGTACCCAAAGCTTCTTTAGAACAAATGGCCCCACAGCCCCTCAGGCCAGATGTCCCGACTCATGAGCTCTTCAGTAGCCCCTTAGATTCCTCACCTTTTCCAGGTCTGCACAGCTTCCAAAGTCTTGCTCAGACAGGTAGCTGATGAGGGACTGTCCTTCCGATGGTCTTCGGAACATGCCCTCCCCTGAGCACAGGTACTGACCACCCTCTGTGGGAAAACGGAATGTGGATGTGAAAAGCTCTGACTTGGAAAGCAAATCTGTAACAGACAAGCTTCTTGAGAAGTCTGATGATTTTACTGCTAGAGACAAGTAACAGGCTGGAAAGAAGATGTCTACCTTCTAAAGGAATTTCTCTGAATCTCAGAATCCCCAAGCACTAAGCCTCTTGGTTAAAGAACAGAATAAATGAATAGAGCCAGAGACAATCTTTTTGCCATCAAAATTCAAAGATGACATACTTGCCCTTCTACCCTACAAAAAAGGAAACAAAAAACCTGTGCTGAGAATCAGACAAAGGAACAAATAGCTTCCTCCTGTGGATGATTTCCATGTGGAGCTTATCTTCTGGTAATTCAGCCTCGACACTCAAAGGCTTCTTTTCAAGGTCCCTCTCACCCACTCAGAGAGCCATTCCATCTGGAGCGACGGACATCCATGGTGATAACACCCACAGCATAAGAGAGGGTGGGACCCCTAAGTCAGAAAGGAGCAAGAGAAATGGCGGGGCCGTGTGATTTCTATCATGGGGGCTGTAAATGATGAAAGGAAGGTTGAGACTGTATGGTGTGTACCCTCCACGGAGCCAACGTGAGCCAGACAGTTCAGAGCTTAGCAGGCACAAGGGGAGAGCAGAGGAAAGACACAGCTGCAGCCCTGGCCTTCCTAGTACTCACCATACTCCATGTACAGAGAGCTGGGTGTGCTGACTTCACTGCTTGGGCCAGAGTAGGGCAAGGGGCCTCTCAACTTCGACTTATCATTGCAGGATTCTAGTGTCATTGACCACCAGGGAGTAAAAACACACATACAAGGTGAGCAACACATACATTCCCAACTTCGGAGTTTCCACATTTAACTGCTCCCATTCCCAATGCCCTCCCAAACAGAAGAGAGGCGGCACACCAATGGGGAACAGTCCAAGAATGCAGGAACACATGGAAAGGAAATGGGGAGTCGGTATATTCTAAGAGGAAAAGAGAAAACATGATCCAGAATGCAGCAACACAAAGGTGAAAGAGAAATCAAAATGGACTCATGAATTTAGTTCTCTCTTCTTCCATCTTCTTACCAAATGTTCTAGGAATATTGGCCAATTGTCAACCTCTTGACAAGAACTAATGTAGAAAACAGTCCTCACATGGTAAAACAAACATGGGCACACTGAAACTTTTCTGATACCTTGACACTGGGCTTTTAAACGATCTCGGAATCATTACACTCGGAAGACTAGGACACAGCCTCTCTTGAACCTGAAATGAATCTGAAATTTGTCATACCTACATATTTAACCTGCTTCTGAGTTAGCTGAAAAACAAAATAAAATCCAGCAACTTCCTTAAGAGAAACAAAAAGACCATGCTCGAGAAGCCAAGGACGATGGCCCTCTATCCAAAGGGCTTGTCCACAGGGCTTCATGCCCAGCCTTCCTGGAGAAGGAAGGGAGAGGTCTCAAGAGAAGCCTGACAAAGTAGGAAGTGGCTGGGTAGAAGTTTTCGAGGAACAATGAGAGTTAGGAGTAGAGAAATGGCATCAGGCAGGGCTCGCAGGAAATGAGAAACTGATATTCTCCAAAGGAAAACACAAAATTCCCAGTGCTACCCACGGAAGAGCAGGCAGAAGAGCAGGTGGGTGCCTGGGAATGAGCAGGGTGCTCTGGAGAGTGAATGGTCGCGCTGCATCCAACCCATATCCCCCACAGATGGCGGCAGCTCGTCAGCTGCTCCTCTCATTAAAAAAATGTTACTATGCGGTAAGAGATAACTGTGTTTTCCTTGGGTCTCCAAGATTTCACTGGTCCTGGCAGTGGGCTCTCCTCCTCACTGCTGAACTACAGATAAACCAACAGTCACCATGATGCCTTGGTAAGAAACTATGACTTGGAGGGGACCTTTGAGGTCCCCAGTCAAATTGAGTGCACAATACAAACTCCAACACCAGCGCCCTATTCCTTTACAACACGTAAAGGCCATCCGGCCTTCGCTTCCTGAGCTAACTACCTCCTGATGCTGTTCATTCGAATGAACAGCTCTAATTCTTAGATTTCCTCACACTCACTTGAGTCTTCTTAAATTTTTCATCTCCTTAAGAATAACAATGCTCTTCCAAACAGTGGTCCTGTCTACATCCTCCTCTTTAACCTTCTCTTTCCAAGTTAACATACTCAGTGACTTCCGCCGGAGGCCACAGCTTTCAGTCTTTCCTCACCACTCTATCGTGCAGACACATTCTACTACTACTATCTCCATGAACCCAGAATTGAACACAATATTTAATTTGAACACCACCACGAAAACCAAAGAAACAGACTTCAGTCACTAGCCTGTGCAATGACTGGAATGGGGGTGGGATGGGACTTAGAGAGGAAGGAGGACAGGCCAAAGAAAAAGGAAATGGGACTCTGGGAAAGGCAGAAAACATGCATCCACATCCAAGACCACAGAAAGGGGAAAAAATACATTCTGGTGTTAATTCAAGGAAAATAAAGTGATCCACAGTAAGTACTCAGTTATTAAAAAAAAAAATCTGCCACTGATTCATCATGATGCCTTAGACAAATAGTGGGCTTCAGTTTCACCCTTGGGCAAAGCAGAATTGACAAATCTTGACTCTGCCTCCCAGAAGCTTTTGGGAGACTAAAGGAGGCATCTGGAAGTCACGGGCAGAAAACATAGGATGCAAAATATCGGTGCCATTTTAGACGCAGGTCCAAGAATCACAGCAGGATTAGCCAGCCTAGCCAGACTTGATTTGACACCAGAATGGAAAAGGAGGTGCTGAACTTAGCAAGATGGTCACAGAGGAGGAGGAGGAGGAGGAGGCAGACAGAAAGGACTGGCTCCCAAACCTGCAATGGGGTCTTCAACTATAATGGTGATATTCCTGGGGCCTCCTGTATGTAGACAGACAGGTGCAGAGGAGAGTCCAAACAGAGGAAATGAGAATAGAGTGAGAAAGAGTGTTCTTTTATCTAGCAGAGGTGGGGACTTAACTCCCAAGAGGGAACCCTAGTGCTGAAGTACTCAGCTACCGAACCGAGGTAGCTGACTCACGCGAGAAGCTACACACCACTCCCTCTCCCTCAGACCCTTTTGCTGAGGTTTTCTCTGTCTCCCCTTTCCAACGCAGGTTACCGTGGTTTCTGGAATCCATGTGGATTCAAGAATGGGGGCAGGGAAGTTTTCCATGCTCAAAGACCAGTGGCCTGGACTACAGTAGACAGCAGGCCTGCGGCAGGAGATGTGAAGCAAGGAGCTAACCCGAGTACTCTTCACATCTAAGAAAGCTTGTGGGAAGACAGGCTTTGATTTGGACATTTTTTTTTTTCCCTGAGAGAGTTCCAACAAGGCAAACCACATCTTGAATAGAAAACAGAAAATTTGTCACTCAGAAGTCTCAGATGAGGGCCTCAGCTCTCACCTTTCTAGAAATTACAATGAGAAATTAATGGCAGCCCAGTTGCTAAAGGAAATCTTCCTCTTTTTTTTTTAAATTGTTTTATATTTTATTTCTGGGGCTTTCCTACCCAGAACTGGCTTTGAGCACAGAGATCCATGTTATACTTGCTGTTATGGAGGTTCTCCTACAAACGAAACCCAACCAAAGCCTGCCAGACACTAGCACCCCATGACAGAAGATGGCAGGGAGATGGCAAAAGCAATGAGCCCCACCTCTCCCATGCCAAGGGTGCCCTCTGCTAGCAGCTGGGGTTTGTGTGAGGAAGGTCTCGGTGGCCAGGGCCTCCTTATCAGGCTGCCTTCCAATCTGAATTAGTGGCACAGCAGTCAGCCACCCCACACTGGTTTCTTGGGTCACATCATCCCACACTCATATATCCTAATTTTAATGAGGAAACCCCAATATCACTTTGCCTCTCTCATACTTGTATTACACCTGACCGCACTTCTCAGGAATCACAGAAAGGGGAGGAATTTCATAGGATTATTTTCAAAGCTCGTTAGTATTTCCCCTCTGTCTGAGAGATACATTAAAAACTCGAACTATGACCAGTCCTACTATCCTCTGATGCTAAGGAACTGGTGGAAGAATCCAGGAAAACATTTACTATTTGGCAAACATAAATATTCTCAGAGAGATTTCCTGGGTATTCATATTACACCATAAACTTTCCTCTTTCATTATAAGCAGGACACCCTATCACGTCATCAGAAACATAACTTACTAAGTAGGGACTGGTGACTATCATTACCTGGGGCTCCTCTGGAGGCAATGTTGGTATCCGAATGGGAGCGAGTGTGGCTCTTCTTTGTTCCACTGGTGGCAGTGAGCGTCTGCCCCTCCGAGAAGCTGGACCTGCGAAGGACGCTGGACAGCTGGCTCTGCCCACCTCCTTCCTGCTCGCCTAGGGAAGAAGCAGCAGAATCTGGCTTCTGCGAGCTGCTGGAGGAGAACAAGTTGGAGCTGCTGCTCTCAGCATTGCTGCTGTGACTCTGACAGCTGGCAGTCCGGCCTCGGGGATCCAGGTTGCCAATGGCCAAGTACTCGGGCCCCTCACTGGCATCACTCGGGGAATCATTCTGGCTGCTGACCCAGGATGCTTCTAGGGGGCTGGTCAGAGTGCTAGAGCTCATCTCATTTGGGGTTGAGGGGGGATCCCTGGCTAATGCAGGGACTGAAAGCAGGGGGGCTTGGAAGGCTTGATCCTGCTCTGGTGAGAGGTGCTCTCTGCTTTCTTGAGGTTTTCGGGCAGGGCCAGAGAGTGAAAAGGAAGTTGATCTTCTTTCTAGGATATAAAAAGAGGAGAAAAAGGTGAGCTAGAAATCTTTGGTACATATGAAGGGCTTCTCTACAACTAAAGACCAAACTCCTTATCATTACTGGGTGCCCAGGACACATGGTATCATCTCAGAAAAGGTACGCCATGTGAAGTAAGCAAAAATTATTTAGAAGCAGGTAAGCCAGGTAAGGTAAGAGCGAAGGCTCTTGACACAGTGGCTTCATTGCTTATTAGTATAGATTTCTCATCAGTAAAAAAGCAATAATAATAACACCTACTGCATAGAACTGTTTTGAGGATCAAATGAAGTAATTTGTATAAATTGATTATAACAGAGCCTGGCACACAGCAGGCCCTCAAGAAGTGTTAACTATTATTACTGAAATACCTTCTTGGCAATGTGGATTAGAAATCCAGGGGAATCTAAAACCATCTCTCTTTCCTCCATTACTTTCACGATTCTGCTGAATTATCTTAGGCTAATTACTATACAACTTTTTAAGATGTCCATTATTAAGACATGAAATTTGACAAACTGCACCAACCCACAGCTCTATCTATACCCTCCTGTGTGCACCCACAAAGTCCCCTACTTTCCAGGGCTGGGCATACATGTCATGACTACCCCTTCCTGCCCCCATACCTGAGCCGTGGTTGGGTACAGACTGGTGGAGGCTAGAGAAGGACCCAAAGTAGGAATGCTGAGCATAGCTGGTTGAAGGGGTGTATGTGGAACCAGGCAGAGCTGTCAGGCTCTGGCTCTTGGTTACCAGCAGCGGGCTCTCATGCTTTCTGGCAAACTACAAAAGAAACACGTGTCAGAGTTGAGGACGGAGGCCCTCAGGCCCTCAGGAACATTCGGCACTATAGAAATGCTAGTGGAACCTGACCTTTGGCAGCAGGCTTAGAACTGCAGCCAGAGCCTAGATACAGCACACAACTCTACTGCTCTATCACAACATACAATTTTGGAAGCTTGAAGTCCTGTCATATACCAGAGCTTCTGAAACTGGAATCCTACGTGGGACACCAGCAGTGCTTTATCATAGAGGCGGTACAACAAAATTCTTAAGACTACGCATACAGAGTCAGAAATCAGGTAGATCAGTGTTCATATCCGGGCCCTACGACTTACAAACTTGGAGCAAGTGACTCCTCTACTCTGTCCCTCAGTTGGCTTCCTTTATAAAATGAAATTAATGTCTACCTTATAGAGTTGTGAGAATTAAATGAGATGATGCATGTATTATGCCTAGCACCAAGCCTGGCACATAGAAAGTATTTAATGGGTGGTAACTAAGAAACAAAATTGAAAAACCAAGAGAGATAGGGGGTCCCTGCTGAAAAGGAGTTGGGACTGTGATTCCATTCTTGCTGCGGCACTGGCATTAGTGATGGGGTGAGTGAATTGGAGGGTTAACAATAAGCAATATCAAGCAACAGAATTTTCTTTATACTTCAAGGACGAAAATGATCCTGTGTCACATTAGGTATGACACTGTAAATCCTACTCCTGATTCAAAATCATCCTCTTCCCCCCCCCCAGCTTGTCAGGCCTGCCCTTAAGGAAGTACTTACTCAAGACTACGGATTTCAAAAAGGGATTTAAAAAACTAGACACCTCCCTCCTTAAGCAGACCTTAAGCTTAGACTTTTTACTTCAACAGATACTTAACGGTACATCCCCTTCTTTTCCAAGTTTTTTTTTTTTTTTTTTAATGAAAGCCTTTCAGTTCACAACTGCGTAAGCAAAGACAGTTTGCTACAGAGGATTATATGATGGTGAGGTCCAGGGGCCCAGCACAGACACAGATCATTCCCTGCCCCCTTACCATAGATGCATCAATCTGAGCCAGGAGGCGGGGGTTGTTCTGTTCCACGGCTTCCAGGCATTGGAGCATGGCCGTGACGTGGGCGTTGCTTAGCAGGAAAGCAGTATCTGGGGAGAGAAATGCTACTGCTGCGATGGAGCCCAACAGGGAACTCTTATCGTCCCTGTACAGCCTGGGAGAGGCTCAGGGAAGGAAAGAGACAAAAGGTGAAAATGACTTAAAGAGACTCATGCCACTGCAGAGAGAAGAGGAATCAGGGACATACAAGTATAAGAAAGGCTAAGTAACGTGCAGGATAATAGAGAGGCCACGACAAGAGGTTCAAAATCACAAAGTCTCAAATTGGAATCCTGGCTCTAGGTGAATTTGGCCAAGTCATGTAACCTCCTTGGGTTCTGCTTCCCTGACTGGAAAACAGGCGTATTAATACCCAGCTCTTAGGGCTGTTGGGAAGAGTATATGTATAAACAGCGTGTCACAGTGACTGGCACATAGGAAACTCTCAGTAAGTGGTGGTTATTCTTATCGGTTCGTACCTATGGGAGTAGGGGAAGACCTTCGCATCAAATTGGACTACGTTTTACACATAAAGGAGAAGGCTGGACACGTGCTTCGGATTGGAATCTCTATGGCACTGAGTGAAAGTATGGGGCCCGGGGTGAGAATCAGTCTATAAAGGAAGAGTAAAGTGGAAGAGATGAAGAAGTATGTGCAACGGTCCTGGCTAAGGGACCTCCACGTACCTGTGTAGAATTTTCTGATATACTGCCTGTCCCCAAGCAGAGGCCGGAGCTGGGCGGAGAGACAGTGGCACTGCAAGCTGTGCTGCAGCCACAGCTCGGCGACGGCACGTTCGCTCACACCATCGGCGCTGCTCTGGCCATTCTCGTGCAGGCTGATGAACTGGGAGGCAAAGAGGCATGGGTCAAAACATGCATCCTGGTAAAGACAGCAAGACTGAGGCCTAAGGACCTGAGAACTAAATGGAGACAGAGGAGAGGAGGCGATCAGAGGCATTTTTCCTCCAGGTAGCACTGAGAGGTTACTGAAGGAGGAGAGGGGAGGGAGGGATGAGTGGCCCCGCTGCTGGATGAGACCACTGGAGAGGAACAAAGCAGCTAAGACCTGATATGCGGCTCTAGGAGAGGACAAAGCTGCTACACCTGTCTATGTTCTAGCTCCAAAGAGACATCTAGCCGGGGATACTCAGAGGAAGAATAAACTTGACCTCTTGGCTTCTCTCACAGAGTCCACCATTTCAGTTGGCCTCCAGAAAATAATGCAACAAAAACCTGGGGGAAAGGATCTGGGAAGATGCCACCTAAGATCCTCCACCAAAGAGAAGCCATCTGAGTATCTCGTTTTGGCTCTGGTCACAGAATCCTCTATTTGGAACCCCCTTCTACTTGTCTGTTTCTAAAAGCAAGGTCTCATAGGCAGTTTCCAAAAAGAAACGACCGCAGCGACAGATTTTAGAAAAGGAAGCTAGCTGGAGGTGAAGGGGAGTGGTGGTAAGAGAAATTACATGAGAAGGACAAAGAGTCTACGTAAGAAAACCATTGGGCTCTGGACTTTTCTCACAAAAAAAGGCCAGCCTGACATCTTGTGAGTTGGTTCCGTGATCATTCAAAAACAAATAACTTCTCCTGACATCATGACTGCAATGAACCTGGCAGTGGTTGGGATATACATGAAACAAAACTGGTCAGGTATTGACAAGTATTGAAGACAGGTGATAGATATTTCAGGGTTCATTACACTACTCTCTTTAATTCTGTATTCATTTGAACCCTCCAATAATGAAGAGTTAAACAGATACATACGTTTGGCAGTGATTGATCTGGAACTAGCTGTGTAATTTTGGCCAAGTCACTAAACCCCACGAGCTGTTTCCCTGATTAGAAATCAGAGGTACTATATTGAGCCAAGCATCTCAGTCCTACTTCTCCAGCCACTTCAGGGAACCTCTTGACATTTTCCTAGGATTCTGAACAGCTTCATTCTGGTTCTAATATGCTGATCTTTCAAAAACTTTTTTACCTCCCTCCCCAGGGGAGAGAAAGTGGCCTGGAGCGATGGGTTTAACAAGGTTTATTTTTTAAAGCAAATAATCTTCCCTTCCAAATTAGTCCTACAGGAATAATTTCCTCAGTTAATAGGAAACTTGACACACACCATCCTTCTAGCCTAGGAGACTCTTCACACAGAACATCAAACAACAAAGCCTTGTGGTTACTTTTCACTCCTTACCTTCTCCACATGAAGGGCTGAGTGGGGACTGAGCCAGCGGATGTCCTTCACAAACTGCCAGTAATCGGTCTGGCGGCAACATACCTGCTGTAGGAACACATAAGGTGAAGAAATCACTACCACTTCAGACCAAATCTAGTTCTGGTGTTGACATTCAAAGGCAGGAGGGAAAAAAAGCCTAACTTTCCCCGCCTCAAAGAGGTTCTCAGCAGCATTCAGAAGGATATATACACATATTCACCCTTTTTAAGGATAATTGTTAGAAATTGTTTTAATTGTTCTTTTGAGCAGGTAATGCATGCGTATGACATAGAAGGTTACACAATGAAAATAATCTGATTGCTGCCTCATCTCTCCACCATTCAGCCCCAGAAGGTAAATCTTAAAACTGGTGAAGAGTTTAAGTTATTTGTTAAAAATCAGAGATACATGTCTTCAGTTCTTACTGCAAAATCAAGTAAGGGGAGACTTGCTTTTCCCATGCTACCAGGTCAGGAAAGGGCTGTATTTACAGTCAAAGAAATGATCAGTTCTAGATAAAATGTCTCACACTAGAGCAGGCCTGAACTGGAGAAGGCAAATGTTTACACTAGGAAAATCTAATTCTTATTTTTTGAGAATCCTTTCTGAGATTATGGGCACAGGTTAAAACTGAAATCTAAATAATTTTGAAGTACAGACCTAGCACAAGCATTAAGAGGCAGACTAACCAACACAACAAAATAAACAGCCTAGAAAGAGTCCTTAAATCGGCACTTAATACATGACCCAAAAAGCATCTCAAATGTCAGTGGGTTTCTCACCTAGACTGGTAAGGTAGAAGTGAGAATTAGAAGTGTCAGCTGTACAGGCTCTTTTGCCAACTGGAGTCATGAAGACCTTTAATATCTTGGCAGTGGTGTGTCAGTGTTTCTGATCTCTGTTCTGTGGCTTAGTGAGCAGTGAGTGGCCAGGGGTGGGCAGCAGTGAAATATCAACTCCAGCATGTCTCCTGGTTAGTTACAACTATGTGAATAGGATCTAAACTTGGTTTCCTTTCTTTAGGCAAAATTCTAGGCTAACTCAGAAATAAAATTGGGGACATCACTATAGATATCATGGACATTACAGAGGAATACTATAAACAACTCTATGCTCACTAGTGTGACAACCTAGGTGAAATGGATCAATTTCTTGAAAAACACAATTTGCCAAATCTCACCAAAAAGAAAGAGATAATCTGAGTAGGCCTGTATCTCCTAAGAAAAATGGAATCAACAATTAATAACTTTCCAAAACCAAAAGCACCAGGCCTAGATGGGTTCACTGATGAATTCTACTAACCATTTAATTATACCAATTCCCTATAATGCCTTTAAGAGGACAGAAGCAGAGGAAAATACTTCCCCAAATCATTCTATGAGGCCAGCATTATCCTAACACCAAAACCAGAAAAAAAATCACAAGAAAACTATGGACCAATATCTCTCATGAACATAGATGCAAAAATCCCCCCGAAATATTAGCAAATCAAATCCAACATTGTATAGAAAGAATTATACACCATGACCAAGTAGGATTTACACCAAGTATGCAAGGCTGGCTCAACATTCCAAAATCAACACATCATATCACATCAATGGAATGTGATGGAATTCATCACATCAACAGCCAAATAAAAAAATCACATGATCATATCAATAGATTCAGAAAAAGCATCTGAGAAAACCCAACACCCATTCATAATAAAAACTCTCAGTAAACTAGGAATAGAGGGGAACTTCCTCAAATTGATAAAGAACGTCTACAAAAACCTACAGCTATCATCATACATAATGGTGAGAAACTCAAAGCTTTCTCACTAAGATCAGGAACAAAGCAAAGATGTTTCCTCTTCCCACTACTTTTTAACATCTTACTGGAAGTCCTAGCTAATGCAATAAGAAAAAAAAGGAAATAAAAGGCATACAGATTGGGAAGGAAGAAATAAAACTGTTTTTGTTCACAGATGACATGATCATCTAAGTAGAAAATTCTGAAAAATTAACAAAAAACGTTCCCGGAACTAGTAAGTGATTATAGCAAGGTCATAGGATACAAGGTTAATATAAAAAACCAACTACTTTCCATATTTATTAGGAATGAGCAAGTGGAATTTGAAAATAAAAACACATTACCATTTACTCTAGCACTCCTGAAAATGAAATACTTAGATATAAATCTAACAAAATATGTACAAGACCTATATGAAGAAAACTGGCAAGTTATTTTTTGGATATCAACAAACTCATTCTAAAGTTTATATGGAGAAGCAAAAGACCCAGAATAGCTAAAACAATATTGAAAGACAAGAGCAAAGTTTTTCTTCAAAAAGGACTGACAGTATCTGACTTGAAGACTTACTATAAAGGCACAATTATCAAGGCAGTGTAGTATTGGGGAAAAAATATACAAACAGATCAGAAACGGAATAGAGAGCTCAGAAACAGACACACTAAATAAAATCAACTAATCTTTGACAAAGGAGCAAAGGCAATACAATGGAGCAATGACAGTCTTTTCAACATGGTTTTGAAACACTGGACATCCACATGCAAAAAATGAATCTAGACACAGACCTTACACCTGTAACAAAAATTACGTCAAAATGAGTCATAGACCTAAATGTAAAATGCAAAACTATAAATCTCTTAAAAGATAACATAGGAGGAAACCTAGATGACCTTGGGTATGGTGATGACTTTTTGGATACAAGACCAAAAGAATGATCCATGAAACAAAGAACTGATAAGCTAGACTTCACTAAAAACTTTTGCTCTGTTACCAACAAGAGCAAAAGGACAGCAAAGAAATGATCAGTTCTTTCCTACCCAGAGAAGGAAAAGACAAACCACAAACTGGGAGAAAATATTTGCAAAGCCACGTATGATAAAGGAATGTTATCCAAAATATATGAAGAACTCTTAAAACACAACAATAAGAAAACAAACAATCTGATTTTAAAAACGGGCCAAAGACCTTAACAGACACCTCACCAAAGAAGATACACAGAAGACAAGCACACGAAAAGATGTGCCACATCATATATCATCAGGGAGATGCAAATTAAAAAAACACAGCACCACTATATACCTATATTAGAACGGCCAAAATCCAAAACAATACCAACATTAAATGCTGGTGAGGATGTGGAGCAAAAGGAACTCTCATTCATTGCTGGTGACAATGCAAAATGCTATAGCTACTTTGGAAGACAGTTTGGCAGTTTCTTACAAAACTAAACATACTCTTACCATAGGATCCAGCAATCATATTCCTTGGTATTCACCCAAAGGAGCTGAAAATTTATGCCCACACAAAAACTGCTATAAAAACTTGATGTCAAATTATGCAGGGGCAAGACAACTTTCAGAGTTAGAAGGAAAAAAATCTAAAAATGTGGGTTTTATACTCATATTTACAGGATCTTTAAATTGTTAGTCCAGTATAAAGAAATTAAAACTGGAAGTCCTGTACCATGTATTATGGGTGCAATTTATTCAAGAAAGATGATATGAAACTCTACCAGTGGATCCATACTCCCAGAAAAGGTTTTGGCCCTATATTCAAAGACTGTTGAACAAATGTAATTTTAGATGTTTTAAAATATAATAAAATGTTTGAATGACTCCTTAATTGCCCTCACTTAATCAGAAAATGACTCAGATCACATTGTATAAGAAGGTTTTCCTGTCCTTATCCAAACTATGATGAAGCAGTTAAGGGGTAAATGAAATGGCAAATGCTGAATGTTGGGGGGAAAAATCAACAACCAAAGATGCCGTACAAGTGGGGGACTATTCCTACCATAATGAAAAGCTACAATAGTTAAAACTGAGTGGTGATGACACACAAATAGACAACAACAGACCATAATAAAAAGCCAGAAATAGATCTGTGTGCCAAGGGAATTAAGTATATTCAAAATAAATTACAGATGAAATGGTTTAAATGTAAAAAATTACGCCATTAATAAAAGAAACCATGAACAAATGTTTTTACTAATCATACAGTGGGGAAGTCCAGAAGCCCTGAGAGAAATGATCAATTTGACTTACTAAAAATCAGAGGGGTGCCTGGGTGGTTCAGCCAGTTAAGCGTCTAACTCTTGATTTCGGTTCAGGTTATGATCTCAGGGTTGTGAGATCAATCCCCGTGTGGGTCTCCATGCTCAGTGGGGAGTCTGCTTGAGATTCTCTCCCTCTGCACCTCCCCACCACGGGTGCACATGTGTGCTCTCTCTCTAAATAAATAAATAAAAGATTCTCTCTCCCTCTCCCTCTGCCCCCCCAATCAGATATTTCTGCATATAAAAACCACCAAATGAAATGGCAAAAGACAAACTAAGAAAAAATATTTGCAATTCACATTACAGACAAAGGATTAATTCCATTAACAAAGAACATCTACAAATCCATAGGAAAAGACTAACAATCTAAGGAAAAGGGGGGGAAAGAGGAAAAAGTTCACAGAAAATAAGGCTCTCATAAACATCTTTCATGGTAAGAGAAATGTAACTTTTTATCTATCATATTGGTGATAGTTTACAGTTTAATAATACCCTATATTGGCATGGGTATGGAGAAGCAAATATTCTTATACATTGTTGGTGAGGGTGTAAATAGACATAACTTCATGGAGGGCAATTTAGCACTATCTATCGTAATTGAAATGTACATACCCTTTAGCCTAAAAATTCTACTTCCAGAAATATCCTATGGTAAAGGGCAAAATAACCAATACACAAGGTTTATTCACTGCAGCACTAACTGCAAATGACTGCAAGTAATCTAAAAGTCCACTGCCAGGGACTGGTTAAACAAATTATGGTACATACATAGAGTGGAATTTTATAAAATGAAAGATGTAAAAAAGAAAAAGCACTTTATGTAATGACTTGCAATGAATCACAAGATCTATCAAGTGAAAAACACCAAGGTGCAGAATAGTAATTATAGCATGCTTTTATTTGTGTGAAAAGTCAGGAAGTATAGCAAAGAAAATTATTCATAAAATTCTATAAACATAAAAATTCCCTGGAAACAAACTGGTAAACGGTAGTTACCTATAGGACAGGAAAGAAACAAGATATTCACTGAATATAGTTATATGTTTTTTTTAACCATATAAATGTATTGTTTATTTTAAAAATTAAATATTTTAAAGCAAGTTACAGAATGATATATACAGTATAATCTTTATATTTTAAAAAGCACATAAATGCATAGAAACAAAAATAAGATCTACCAAAATGTTAAAGAGCAATAATACTCGGTGTTGAACTGAGGGTGATATTTACTCTCTTCAAATTCTTTTTTGGTATTTTCCAAATTTTCAACAAATAAAAATATATTACTTACATATTCAGAAAAAAAAATACACAGACGTCTTTTGTGTTGTTATTGTTATTTTTTAAACTGGGCTGCCTATATTGCCAGTAAGAGGTTTCTTCTTGGTGGTGGAAAAGAGGGGGATTTTTTCATTTCTCCTATTCAGCCAAGGAATCTTAGAGACTGTCTCCACATTTCTAAGCAGTAGAAAAGAAAAGATCAAATATGCCTTGCCTTATAGGAAAATTAAAAGGTAGCCCAGATGCAGGCTGTCAGGGAAAATGAGATCCCTCTAAAAATACGGTCATGATGTTATAGCTTTCATAAGGCACTGAGTGATTTAAAAAAAATAAAGTTCACATTCCATAACACATCCTTATGAAAGCACAGAATAGATATGACCAGCATGAATCACTGTATCCCTTCCCCCTCTCCAAGGGCACAACACCCAGAATAGCTTCCTGATGACGCAGCAGCCAGAAGCCTTTGAAAGCCTTAATCTTTAGGGAGGAAATGAAAGGGAAAAATAAGTCCTTGACACAGACATTAATTGTTAGGTCTTCACAAGGTAGAACAGAGCAGTAGTGAAACTGGTATGGATCTTCTGGTTATGATTCTCTCCATTACAGCCTGTAGTTGAAAAGTGTGTGTATGACAGATTTGCCTGGTTTACTCTGTTTTCACTTATTAACACTACTGCTATTTTTCAGATGACCATATACTTTAATATTTTCCAGTCTGATAACCACATGCTTTCACAGGTATCATTTATTAATATTTCTAACAAGATACATTAATTTTGTTTTGCATTTACCAAGCATCCTTCATTTGGAATCCCATTGACTTTACTACTTCATTATGACATTTTCTCTTTCTGGCACAGATGGGAAAACTGTCTTGTAATATGGTGAAGTGATTACTCTAGACGACAATGTAAAATTAGTAACAAGAGCCAAGAAAAGAACCTTTCTGCTATCAAGATGCAGTGTTTAACCACTAAATGGTAGCAACACGAATCTAGTAGTTATTTTGGTCATCAGCCTGGGAAACTTGTATTGAGTTTTTATACAACATGTGGCATGATTCCCAAGTTGCTGGCTTGGAAGACTGAGTGGCTGGCACTGCCACAAATTAGTGTTAAAAATAGGAGGAAGGGCAATCTCATGAGGAAAATAAGTTTGTTTTGGGTCATGTTGTGCCTGGCCTGTACGACAGACCGCTAGATGATAATGTATAGAGGACAGCTAGTCTTACAGATCTGGAGTTCAGCAGAGGTGCCTGAGCTGGGGGTCTTTAGCACACAGGTGGTAGGTAAAACAATGCAAGTGGATGAGGCTGTTTCAGGAAAATGTACAAAGTAATAAGAGATAAGGACATAGGACAGAATCCCGTTAAGTGCTAAAATCCAAAAAGAAGAGATTCCAGGGAAAGAAATTAAAAAGGAATGGTCACAGAGGTAGGAGGACTCTGGGACATTAGAAGATAATAATGCCGTACAAGTCAGGTGTGAGGATGGTCAACAGTGAAGAACATAAGACAGTGTTCAAAGGAAAAGAAATGTTCATGGATCTGGTAACATGGACATCATTTTACTTAAATTTCAGTAGCAAGATCACCAGTGGTATGGGCAAAAACCAGATTGCAGTGGGTTAACTTATTTGTTCTATAAATTCCAGCCTTCGTAGCTTTTTTCCCCCAAAGGACTACATGTAACTTGAAACTTAAAAAATGAAAGAAACATTTATTATTTCCTATGTTGCACTAGGCAAATTTGTATGCTATTTCATTTAATCTTTCCATCAAACATTATATTAATAACATTATCCTCATTTTTATAGATGAGAAAAACAAGCCTCAAAAAAATTAACATTACCTAATAGCTACAATCAACTGTCAACTTACGTTTTTTAAAGCTTTTCATGTATATCATCTCATTTAATTCTCACAATAATCATATAAGGTAGGTACCAGTGTTATCTCATTTTACAAGTGAGTAAGCAGAGGCACAAAGCGGTAACTTACCCAATACCACATAGTGCTGAAGCTGAGATTAAAATATGAACAGTCCAACTCAGAAGTCTATAACGGTAACTATAACTTTTTCCCAAGGACCTGAGCAATGAGTCTGGATTTCAATCTAGGTTCTATCTGATTCCAAAGACTTTTATTAGTGTAATACACAATGCTGCCTCCAAATTCCTAGAATGGTGTTTGAATAACAATAACCATTAAGAAACTCTTTGCAAGAGCCTCACTTTCAGAACTTACTCTGAATAAAGAAAATCTAACCTAAGCCAACTTCCCCACTGAATTCTGAAAATACCCAACAGGAACATTAGTGTGAAGATACTGCTCAGAAGTAATATACACGTATTCTTAGAAGGGAAGGTAGCATATTAAATTCTATCAACTGTGAATACCTTAATGCCAATTATCAGATTAGCTCTTTTTCAATGTGACTGCTAGTCTAGTTGAGAACAAATTCTGATTAAAAAAGAAAAAAACAAGCTTGGCTCAAGGGAGAGAGCTCCAGGGAAGAATACTAGACCCTGACATGGGATGAGCATGAGTGTTCGGGAACACATGATCATGCACATATTTGTGAGGTCTGATTTTTTTTTAAGTAGGAGGATGCCAGAGCCAATGACTCACTTGTCAATTTTATCCAGATCTGAACCTTATTTAAAACACCACAAATGGAGTAATTGCCAAAGATGAAGCAAAAACCATTGAGTATTATTACATTCCACTCCTTATCAATACTCAAAGTTTATCAGAGTGCTTGAGGATATTACAGAAAATAAACTCAACATCAATAAAGTTTATATTTTTAAAAATTAAGCTATAACTAAAACTACCATTCCCAAGGATCAACCAGTTATCTACAAAATGATGCTCAGAGGATATTCTAAAAAGGATAATATTCTGTAAATACTTTTCAGATGTGTCCTAGGGTGGTCCTAAGAGAAAAATCCTAGCAATTCATCATCATTGCCCTTATTGTCCTCTTCCTCCTCATCATATAACAGATCTACCCTCAAGGGCTCACAGACTAATAGCCTTCATCTTCTCCCTGCCAACAACTTAATGCAACTGTTTATTTCCAACAAGTGGTACAGTCAATCTGGCAAAAAAGAAGAGGTTTACATACCTGGTCATGGATGAGCCCATGATAGAGGATGCTCTGCATGTCCCTGCAAAGCCGCTCCAGGCCACCATACTTGGACCAGACATTGGGACTGTTGGCTGACACCAAACCCTCCACGGTAGTCTTCAAATTACCCAGCAGCTGCCAGTGCTCCCTCCTGCAAGGGCATCAATTATACCAATGGTTAGTTAACTTTGTTGTACTTGATCCTAACCATGTCAAAGAAAGTCTAAGCCAAGAAGCCTCCTGCCCTACGTCCTAACATTTTCTCCCCTACTAATTTTTTATTTGGGCATAAAACCCAATTCTGAGAGAACTTAAGTTGTAAAGAACACTAAGATTTAAAAAAAAAAAACACAAAACCTCACTCTTAATGTGGCATATTATGCATTGTAAGGTAATCTTCATCTATTATCTCATTTAATTCTCACATAAGTAACCTATAACCCTGTATTTCTAGGAGTGCGACCCATCAAGATCCTTTTCTGGAAAGGATAGTACATGAGAAACATATAAAGAGATGAGGGCATTTGCTCAAAACCAGAAATCTTTTTCCAAACAAAAAAGTCAAAAATGAATTTTTATTCACTATATTCACTATACAAATCACCCATAGTTTTTTAAGCTAAAATTAAGACAAAAATGTTTTGTTTACATTGAGCAACTTTGGGACATGCCCCCCAAATCAGTCAACTCTTGGCTTAATTCTTCTGAACCATCTGAAGTACTGAGAGGAAAAGTCTGAAAATTGTTGTACTGCACACTCTACCTTGCCCTTCCACTTCTTATTGGAATACTTACTACTCTTTATACTTTTCAAGGACAGTCATGGGAATAATTTTTTTCAGGGAACTTCCACCATACTATCTTATATTATTTAAATACCTATAGGGGTAGAAGTGTGCTAAATTGGAATCCTTTCTATCAGTATTCAAAACTAACTTATTTGTACATTTTCTGAGTCATTTTTAAAAGTGGATGAGTACAGTAAAGACAGATAAAATAAAATTAATGAAGCTAGGTCCAGTTATAGGAGTGTCATCTAAAAAGAGAAAGCCAGATGAATCTCAACCTGGTCTTCCGCTCTCAAGTCCTTAAAACCAAGAATTTATTCAAACTGGGAGACATCAGGCTTTCTTAACCTTACACCATTCAACATTCGAGTCACCAAACTCACTTGCTCCATTTCTTTCTTCCCCAATTTTACTGAGATATAATTGACATATTACTTTAAGGTGTATAACATAATGACCTGATATGCATATATATTATAAAATGATCACCACAATAAAATTAGTTAACATTCAACACCTAGCATATTTACAAAATTTTTCTTGTGATGAGAACATTTAGATCTACTCTCTTAGCAACTTTCAAATATACAACACCGTATTGTTAACTTTAGCCACCCGTGCTATACATTACATCCCCAGAATTTATGTATCTTATTACTGGAAGTTTGTACCTTTGGACCACCTTCACCCATTTCCCTCATTCCCCACACCCCCACCTCTAGCAAATACCAATCAATCTATTCTCTGTTTCTATGAGTTTGACTTTTTTAGACTCCACATATAAGTGAGAGCATGCAGTATTTGTCTTTCTGACTGACTTATTTCACTTAACATAATGCTCTCAAGGTCCATCCATGTTGTCACAAATGGCAGGATTTCCTTTTTAAGCGCTGAATAATATTCCTCTGTGTGTGTGTGTGTGTGTGTGTGTGTGTGTGTATCACTTTTTTTTTAATCCACTCATCTTCAGTGGATACTAAGGTTGTTTCTATTATAATTATAAATAATGCTGCAGTGAACACCAGGGTACAGATATCTCTTCAGCATCCTGTTTTTGTTTCCTTTGGTTATATACCCAGGAGTAAAATTGCTGGATCATATGGTATTTCTTTTTTTAATTTTTGAGGAATCTCCATGCTGTTTTCTACAGTGGCTGCACCACTCTATTCCCACCAAAAGTGCACAAGGGTTCCCTTTTCTCTACATTCTCACCAACACTTGTTATCGCTCATCTTTTTGATGACAGCCCTTCTAACAGGTGTGAGGTGATAACTCATTGCAGTTTGACTTGCGTTTCCCAGATCATTAATGATGTTGAGCACCTCTCTACGTACTTGTTGGCCACTGCCCTGTTCTATTTCCATACCAGTCCTTAGAGATATCTCAAGATAACTAAGATGCACACAGGACTTAAATGGACATTAAAATGCCATTTATTGTTATACTGTGAGAAACTGCCATCACAGGCCAGTTGACTGCCAACTTTTGCTTCAGTGATTCTCCAGTTCCTATGCTTCCTTAGAGTTAATCTGGCCTGTTCAGATTGACAGTTTTCACATTTAGGTCTGAGAGGGTCTGAGAGCAGTTTGCTTACTAAACTGGTCTGAGAGCAGTTTGCTTACTAAAGTGACTCTGCATATCTATGTTCTGATTTATCCTTTTTAAAAAAATGTTTATCTAAATTCAATTTAGTTAACATACACTGTATTATTAGTTTCAGGGGTAGAATTCAGTGATTTACCAGTTGCATGTAACACCCAGTGCTCATTACATCAAGTGCCCTCCTTAATGTCCATCACCCAATTAACCCACCCCCCTCCCCCCTCCCCATCCAGCCACCCTCAGTTTGCTTCCTAGACTTCAGCATCTTTTATGATTTGCCTCCATCTCTGTTTTCATCTTCTTTTATTTTTCCTTCCCTTCCCCTATAACCCTCTGTTTTGTTTCTTAAATTCCACATATGAGTGAAATCATATGGTATTTGTCTTTCACTGACTTATTTTGCTTAGCATAATACCCTCTAGTTCTATCCATGTCATTGCAAATGGCAAGATTTCAATCTTTTGATGGCTGAGCAATATTTCTGATTTATTCTTGATCTTACAAGGTTAACTGTCAAAGAACATCATGATAAATTCTGAAAGCAGACACCAAGTACCGCATCATCCTACCTAAGGCTGTGATTCCAAAATTATATAAAGAGTACTGAGATCCTAGAAACCTGAGCATTCAGATCTACTACCTACTTCTGGACAAAGCTAAGGAACTTTCCTTCCCCATACTATAGTGTCCCTAAGATATCAAAGCTACAAAAGAATGTGGCTCTTATTCTAAGATATACCAAATCATTTATATTTGGTATATGCTCAAACAAAAGTAAATGACACAGTTACCACTTTCAGAGAGTAGAAATGCTAAATTCAGTTGAAGCCCACACACAGTGGTTGGGTTGATCTATTCATACCTGAATCTTAGATGCAAGTAAACAGATCACCATGAGAAATCAGATACGCCTCTGCATTCTTGAACCGCATTTGCAGCAAGTAAGATCAGTCTTTCTTGGGTTAAACCTGTTTGGTAACAATTATTTGAATAGTATCACCTTGGATTCATATGTAACCTTTATCTGGCCAAAGGTAAGGACTTTGAAGTATATTAGGTTCAAAGTAGTCCTTTGCAGAGCCACTTCTGCAAGTGCACACAGTGCTCTGCCTTAAGCACCATAAATTAAAAAGCAAGTCCTTCTAAGCATCTCACCCTGTGCCAAGGAAGAACCAGGCCTGAGTGGCAAGGGACAGCGTAATCCATCACTACCTGAATCACTTACAGCAACAACCTCAGAATAAAGTCCTACCTACTTTCTTTTGGGAGGATTTTGACTTCATTCCTCCTTTAAAGAGGAACAGAAATTGCTTAAGCAACTCAAATAAGGTTATTCAAGGAAAAAGTTTTCCTAAGTGCCAGCTTAGTCTCAAGCTTGCCAAGTCACAATCAGAAGTAACACTCAAGGGGCCAGCATTACCCTAATACTAAAACCAGATACACTACAAAAAAAAAGAGAACTACAGGCCAATATCTCTGATGAACATGGATACAAAAATCTCAACAAAATATTAGCAAACCAAAAGCAACAATATATTAAAATAATCATTCACCACGGATCAAGTGGGATTTATTTCTGGGATCCAGGGGTGGTTCAATATTCACAAATCAGTCACTGTGGTACACCACATCAACAAGAGGAAGAATTTAAAAAACTACATGATCATTTCAATAGATGCAGAAAAAGCATTTGACAAAGTACAACACCCATTCATTACAAAAACCCTCAACAAAGTAGGTTTAGAGGGAACACATCTCAACATTATAGAGGTCACATATGAAAAACCCACAAAGAACATCATAGAGCTTTTCCCCTAAGATCAGGAACAAGACAAGGATGTCCACTCTCATCACTTCTATTCAACATAGTACTGGAAGTCCTAGCCACAGCAATCAGACAACAAAAAGAAATAAAAGGCATCCAAATTGGTTTAAAAAAAGGGGGGGAGTAAAACTTTCCATATTTGCAGATGACATGATACTATTTATAGAAAACCCTAAAGATTCCACCAAAACTCACTACTAGAAGTGATAAATTCAGTAAGATCACAGGATACAAAATCAATATACAGAAATTCATTGCATTTCTATATACTAATAATGAAGTAGCAGGAAGAGAAATTAAGAAAACAATCCTATTTACAATTACACCAAAATAATAAAACACCTAATAATAACCTAACAAAGTAGGTGAAAGATGTGTATTCTGAAAACTATAAAATACTGATGAAAGAAATTAAGACAACACAAACAAATGGAAAGATATTCCACACTCATGGATTGGAAGAACAAATACTGTTAAAATGTCCATACCACCCAGAGCAACCTACAGATTTAATGCAATCCCTAACAAAGTATCAATAGCATTCTTCACAGAACTAAAACAAATAATCCTAAAAATTGCATGGAAAGACCGCAAATGGCCAAAGCAATCTTGAAAAAGAAGAACAAAACTGGAAGTATCACAATCCCAGATTTCAAGATATACTACAAAGCTGAAGTAATCAAAGCAGTATGGTACAGGCACAAAAACAGGCATATACGTCAACAGAACAGAATGGAGAGCCCAGAAACAAACCCACGATTATATGGTTAATTAATTTATGACAAAGGAGGCAAGAAGATGTAACTGGAAAAAGTCTCTTCAAAAAATGGTGTTGTGAAAACTGGACAGCTACATGCTTTAAAAGAATGAAACTGGATCACTTTACATATATACAAAATAAGCTCAAAATGGATTATGGACCAACCATAAAAATCCTAGAAAAGAGCACAGGCAATAATTTCTCTGACATCAGCTGTAGCAGTGTTTTTCCTAAATATGTCTCCTGAGGCAAGGGAAACAAAAGCAAAAATCCAGTAATTCCACTACCCATATCCTTTGGGTAATATGAAAACACTACTTTGAAAAGATATATGCAACCCTATGTTTATTGCAGCATTATCTACAATAACCAAATTATGGAAGCAGCTCAAGTGTCCATTGATAGATGAATGGATACAGAAGAAATGGTTATATACACACACAATGGAACATTAGCTATAAATAAATAAAATCTTGCCATTTGTGATAACATGGATGGATCTAGAGAGTATAACACTAAGTGAAATAAGTCAGGAAGAGAAAGACAAATACCGTATGATTTCACTTGTATGTGGAATCTGAGAAACAAAACAAACAACAACAAAAACAGACAAATCAAAAAATAAACTCTTAACTGAGAACAAGCTGATGGTTACCAGAGGGGAGGTGAGTGGAGGGAATGGAAGAAATAAATGATGGGGATTAAGAGTGCACTTACCATGATGAGCACTGAGTAACCCATAGAATTGCTCAATCACTATATTGTATTCTTGAAATTAAAATAACACTGTATGTTAACTATACTGGAATTTTTTTTAAAAAGTGACACTCCAGGTGAAAACAGGAAAGTTACAAGCTAAAGTTATTTATGTATTTTTTTCATTTCAGAGAGAGAAAGAGAGTGCATGCACATGCAAGGGGAGGGGAGGTACAGAGGGAGAGGAAGAGAGAATCCTAAGCAGGCTTTACACCCAGCACAGAGCTGGTGCGGGGCTGGATGTCATGACCCTGAGATCATGACCTGAGCTGAAATCAAGAGCTGGACACTTAACCAACTGAGCCACCCAGGTGCCCCACCAATGTTATTTTTTTAAAAAACAGTGTTATTGCCCAGGTGATATATGGAAGTGTCAAATCACTATATTGTACACCTGAAACTAATATTACACTATATAAGTAACTGGAATTTAGGGGCGCCTGGGTGGCTCAGTCTTTAAGCGTCTGCCTTTGGCTCAGGGTGTGATCCCAGCGTTCTGGGTTCAAGCCCCACATCCGGCTCCTCTGCTGGGAGCCTGCTTCTTCCTCTCCCACTCCCCCTGCTTGTGTTCCCTCTCTCGCTGGCTGTCTCTCTCACCGTCAAATAAATAAATAATCTAAAAAAAAAAAAAAAAAACTGGAATTTAAATTAAAACATAAAAAATAAATAAAATAAAAAGTGCTATGCCATATAACTAATACATAATCACGAAAAACAAGTGAAATATATGACAAATAATAAATACATAATAATTGTAAAGTGAGATTCAATCCAAGAAAGATATATTGGCATATCTTGGATCCCCAGTGACCTTTTTAGGAAGGACATGGAGGAGCACCTGGGTGGCTCAGTCCTTAAGAGTCTACCTTTGGCTCAGGGCGTGATCCCAGCATTCTGGGATCAAGCCCCACATCAGGATCCTCCGCTGGGAGCCTGCTTCTTCCTCTCCCACTCCCCCTGCTTGTGTTCCCTCTCTCGCTGGCTGTCTCTCTCTCTGTGTCAAATAAATAAATAAAATCTTTAAAAAAAAAAAAAAAAAGGAAGGACATGGAAATAGCTTCAACCTATTGGCATACCCCCTCCACAGTGTGCCATTTATCTGCAATGAATTGTGGTATCTGTCTGAAATCAAGACTGAAGGTCAGGTTGTCCCAAGTCAGATTATGATTTGGTCCCTGAAATGTGAAGAAAGGTATGTGATATCCAAATGATGGAATATCGTGAAACCAATCAAATTTTTGATTAGGAAAAGTTTCCAAAGTTAATGATATATTTAAGTATAAAAGGCAGAATATAAAATTATATTTATGATCTCAACATAAAAATACTGAGAGAAATGGAGATACGTAATAATGGTTACCTCTGGTTCTATGAGGGAAATACAGAGGAGAGAAACTGTTTAGTCCTTCCTTTTTTAAATTTTTTTTTATTTTTAAAGATTTTATTTATTTATTTGTCAGAGAGAGAGAGAGAGCACACACGAGCGTACACAAGCAAGCAAGCGGCAGGCAAAGGCAGAAGCAGGCTCCCCGCCAAGCAGGGAGCCTGATACGGGACTCGATCCCAGGACCCTGGGCTCATGACCTGAGCTGAAGGCAGACACTCAACTGGCGTCCCTGTTTAGCCCTTCCTAAACAGTTCTAGCAATTAATTAAAGATCACGAATCTGAACAAAGTTAGCAAACAAGAGGCTGGAAAGTACCATCAAGGATTTTTTAAATCCTGAAGTGTCAAGGGCATCTTATGCTGAAAGACTGTGGTCAGTGGTCAGGCAAACACCTGGGACTTTTAATACTAAAAAGAACTCCCTGAAAAGAAGTGATAGGTTCCTTCTTTAAACTAGAGGAAAACATAGTTAAGTGAAATTATTATTGGTAACGCTTAAGTAACAAGAGACTACCACATTTAATTTGTTTAATTTTCTTCTTATCTGGCTCCATATTTTCTGGTTTTAATTATATAGTATTAACTTGTAGAGTATGCAGTTAAATATTTAGGATGCTTTTAAGTAAATAATGTTTATATAAAAAACATGCTTGACTTTACTATAGTCTCTCAGCTCCGGGGCACCTAGGAGAACCCAACCATTGGCTAGTCCCATCTCTTTAATGGCTGACAGCAGAATCTTAATGTCTAGGGGGAAATAAGTAGTACTCCTAGGCATACCTGTAACTTCAAATTTATTCAACAAATGCCTCACCCATCACACTACATTTGAATGATATCAAATTTACTGAATGTCAACAATGAGCAGATTTACCAATAGGAAAATCCCTTGTAGAAACCTAACTACTGATGATGTACAAACTCCTCGGTATGGAGTTCAAAAAGTCTCCATTATGTAGCCCCAATCTAAATACCAACTTTCCCTCTCAGGACTCCTCAATTTGAAAATAGTCTCTCTTCCTACCACACTCTATTATAAACATGCCAACCTCATACCTACTTGATTTTATTTATGCAGACTTTACCACTTAGAATGCTTCTCTTGCTTGTCTCATTCAGGGATTCAGGTTCAGCTCTAGTTCAACCTTCTCCTAAGAAGTTCTAAATAATCTGACCAGCTCTAACTCTTTTGTTAGAAACCCCATAATATATGCTGTCAATATACCACTGCTCCTGATTATCCTTTAAAAAAAATTGCCACTTAATTGTTACTGTACGTGGTTTATTTCCTTAAGGACAGAGACCATGTCTTTTCTATGCCTTATGTGCTGTAATAACAAGGAGGGAGAAAATGTCATGCAGCAGAAAGAGAACAAGGTTCACAGTCAGGCCAATCTGAATTTGAATCCTGGCTCTCCACATACTAGCTACGCATCCTTGGGTAAGCCATTTAAATTCTTTAAGCTTCAGTTCCCCCAGTGTAATTGATAATCTACAGAAAGCACCATCATAGGGTAGATAATAATATTTCTCTTTTCTCTGTCCTTTTCTCTCTTTGAATTTCCACTGCATACATATAATAAATCCAACAACACCAGAAGGGGTACCTGAATAAAGTCTTACCCATTCTGCCTCAGAGAAAAATCTGCCAAAAACTATCGGGAATGGACAGTCTGCAACACAAATTAAGATCTATTACTGTGCTCTGCATCTAAAGAATATCTCAACTGATTTTCAACCAGGGTCAAATCACCTCTTAGTAAGCATAGATTCTAAGGCCTGATCACGCTCAGGGTACTCTTGCTTAAGCTGGAAAGCTAGGAAGACTTCCTCAGATTTGGAGGTACCTTGTATATAACAGAGACTCAAACCTGCTTTCTTATTAGAATGGTAGAAACATAAAGGTTTTATTGCAAAACAATAAAGTTAATTTCATGAGTCATAGAAGAAAGCCAATCTCATTACCTTACAGTCACATCTTACATTGTCTGGGTAGCAGAATGCTTTACAAGCAAGGAAGAGGCACACACCAACCCTTCGATAGCAAAGGCACAGGAGGAAAGACAGTGCTTCCACTGCCTCCAGTTTTAGGGATCCTATTTTAAAGTAAAAGCTAATCCTCGTTACAACTAAGACTAGATTATCTTAAATATCGCTGAGGCAAAGAAAAAGCAAAAGAACATTATAAAAAAATCATTTTTAAAAGATGACAGAATTAAGATAAAACAGATATGAAATAAAAATAAAAGTCAATGAAATAGACTCAACTATTTAAAACAAAACAGCCAATCAAGCAAAAAGGTAAGCAGAAATTATGATATTACAACACGGATGCATTCAAGGCAAGAATCATTTAAAAAGACAAAGAAGCCATAATGAAGATATAGTTCTCACTAATTTTATGTATCTAATAACATGGCCTCAAATATATAAAATAAGGGCCCCTGGGTGGCTCAGTCGGTTAAGTGGACGACTCTTGATTTCAACTCAGGTCATGATCTCAGGGTCATGAGATCCAGCCCCGCATTGGGCTCTACTCTTCGCTCAGCAAGGAGTTGGCTTGAGATTCTCTCTCTCTCTCCCCCTCTGCTCCTCCCCATCCTGTGCACTCACACACACACACACACACACACACACACTCTCTCTCTCTCTCTCTCTCTCTCTAAAATAAATAAATCTTTTTAAAAATTTTATATATATATATAAATTATATACATATAAAAAGAGAATTGAGGGGCACCTGGCTGGCTCAGTCAGTGGAGCATGAGATTCTTGATCTCAGGGCTGTGGGTTCAAGTCTCACCTTGGATGTAGAGATTACTTAAAAATAAAGTCTTAACAAAATGAAAATAGAAAAGAAAAAACAATGGTAATGGGAGATTAGTTTTCAGATAATGAAAACCAAAAGTAAAGATGTGATTAGAAGAGCTGAATAATATTATAATAATGTTGTTCTTTAAATCTAGAAAGCTACCTCCTAAAGAACACTTTTTTTTAAGCATAGGACATTCATAAAAACTAGCCTTGTACAAAGGTACACACAATAAAAAAAAGTCAATCAATCCACCAAAGCAGAAGTACAGGCATATTCTCTGGCCAGAAAGCAATAAGACAGTGAGCAAATAACAAAAGTAGAACAAATAGGGAAAAAAAACTTGGAAAATTTAAAACTCTCAAAGGACTCTTGAGGAGGCAAAAATAACGCCATGGTATTTTAGGGGATGAGGGAATGACGTTATGGTTCTTAATGCTTTCTTCGCAAAAGTATCCAAGTGAGAAAGCTCACAGGGAGACTGTCTTAGAATCTTTTAGAAATTATGGGATTCTGCTATTTTCCAGTAAAAAAAAAAAAAAAGTCAGTCACCTCACTCCTACAATCTAGCAGGATTTCTGTGAATTTCATAGCCCTACAAATTTTGAGGATAGTTTTCAAGTCCCTATTTAGTCACTAATAATTTATGATTTCCTTTAATAACCTTCTCTCCTCTCATCAAGTGTGGGTTAAACTTCAAGTGAGCCTGATGTAGAGGAACTAAAAACATGTAAGCATGACCTAGTTGTTTCCTGAAAAACTCAAAATTAAATCTACAACAGCACTGTTCAATTGAACTTTCTATGGTGCTGGAAATGTTCTATATGTGTGCTGTCCAATATGGCAGCCACTAGCCCCAGTGGCCATCAAGCACTTGAAATCTGGTTAGTGTGACTAAAGAATGAAATTTTAAATTTTATTTAATTTTCATTAATTTAAACTTAAATTGCCATATGTGGCTAGTGGCTATTATGTTGGACAGAGCTGGTCTATAACCACCCAGGTAGGTTGGTGAAATTTAGGGAGGAAGGATTACAAAACACACACAAAAAGATTCCATTAAATAAAAGAAGTGATAAAGCAGCTATAAAAAACAGAACAGGGGTGCCAAGGTGGTGCAGTCAGTTAAGCAGCCAACTCTTGGTTTTGGCTCAGGTCATGATCTCGGGATCCTGGGATCAAGCCCCATGTCAGGCTCCACACTTAGCACGACGTCTGCTTCAGGATTCTCTCTCTCTCTCTCTCTCTCTGCCCCTCCCCCAGTCTGCTTGTGTGCTCTCTCTCTCTAAAATAAATGGATAAATCTTAAAAAAAAAAAAAAAGCAGACCAGTTGTGGGGAGGATAGACTGGGAAAAGCTTCAGCTTAGGGTCTCCGCTGTCTGCTGATAGGCCTCCCTCTCCTGGGCTCTGACAATAGCATCCCCGCCCCAAAGCTTCAAGAGTATGTTGCGGGGGGAGAGGGGACAGTGAGCAATGGGGGTAGGTGTACTAATAACTGGACTAGTAGTATGGATTACTCAAAAATTATTTGATCCTCCTGCTTTACTAATAGTTTTACATAAACTGTCAACCCCTACCTTGGTCAAAGAAAAAAGAGAAAGAAAGGGAAGAAAATAGAAAATGCAGATAAATATAATAAAGTGAAAATGAATAGGGAGAAAGGGGAAAAAGAGGCCCTTCCAAAGGCAACAGTACCACTGGCACCTGCCCAACTATAAGAGGCATGACCAAACTGTTAACATTTCCAGAAAATTCCTTGAATAAATACTCATTGAATGTCAATTATGTTAGGCACTGTGCTAGGCACTGAGCTTATGGTGGTTAAAGAGGAAGAGTCCCCATCTCTCAAGATATTCAGAATGAAATGGGGGAAATGGGCACTTACATAACTATGCTATGCAGAGAGAAGTGTTACAAAGAGAGATGGAAAAGGGCAGGTCAGAGATGCCTTCTAAAGGAGCATTATTTAAAAGATGACTAATAGCCCTCCAGGCAAAGAAGGAGGGACTGCAGGGAATGTGGAGAAGCAAGAATGAGAGTGGTGAGGAAGAACATGTAAGAGTGAGTGAATGCCATGGTTTTGAAACTGGGAACTTCGTAGGGATTAAAGTACAGATTAAATGTCAGGGACAAGTTTTGACTATTTTCTATTTTTCAATAAGAAAAGACTAAACATTTCTGAGCAAAATACTATAGTAACTTTGCTTCCGAAAAATTAAGGTGGTGGCTGTGTGGAGGCTGTCTGGAATTGGGGCCAGAGTTCAGATTGGAAGGTCAGTTAGGAGGCTACTGAGATAGTCCACAATTAGAGACAATAAGGGTCCTCGATGAATATATTGTTTATATATTCCATGCCCGGAATTCATGTCCCTTTCTTTTGGTAACAGAACTCTCCTTTTCCACCGGGGAATCACCCCTCTCCCAATTACTCTGGTCCATGAAGTTCCAAGAAAGTATACCCTTGCCTCAGGATCCAGGGTTGGGCACGTAATTTAGGCCTGACTGAGCAGCATATTCCATACCCTGATTATAAGAAGGGGAACATAACTCAGGTCAATCCAAAAATAGCCAGCCTCTGAATTTTTGTTTTTGTTATACCTATTCGGATTGCTTTGTTTTATTTTGTTTTGTTTTTGTTGGGATTGCTTAGGGTAATCCTGTATAAAAGTCGGCCTTAGAATGAAGCCAACACATAGGGAAGAGGAGCCCATGGATAAGAACAAATTCTTGTTTAAGCACCTACATAAATTTGGCCATGCCTGAAGCAATACTACTCCCTGGATTTTTTAGTAATATAAGCAAATATATTTGGAAATGGAGAAAAAAATTAAGTTTTGAGGGAGAAAAATCAGGAACAAAATTCATAGGACCTGGAAACTGCCTGGATATGGGAAATGAAGAGCAAAGTACCAAATTTCACTTTGAGGCTTCTGGGTTTGCTGAGTGAAAAATGCTATTAACTGAGAGAGAGAAAAGAAGATGAAAAGGTTTTAACCAATGGATTGAGCTCAGTTTGAAGACACTAAAAAGTATTTTAATACTTGAATTTTGACTCCATCTGGATCACTGCACCAGGAAAACTTCATAGAGCTGGGTTCCAAGTTCAGACTGCATAGCCCAAAGCAGTCTAGGGTGACAGAGCAATGCTAGAAGAACCATTTCTTTCATTGTTTGGTAGTTTCACCAGACAATCTCCAAAAACTGGCACTTACTACCCAACTAAAGAAAGAGAAGCATTAACTCTAAGCAGTATGGCATTTTGCTAGAGTGATAACTAGCTAGATGAAAATGAAGGGAACCTATGAAATAACTACACTCCAAGGATAGAGTGAAAAGCTAGGCTAACACTCTGATCCTCGGTGTGCTGAACTCAAGAGGAGCCTTGGAAGGAGGAAGAACAAGCTGTACAATTGAGAACAGCCACCAGAAAAGCACATTCCCACCTTATTTCAAGAAAACTGGGGAGAAGACAGCAAGCAGACATTTTTTGCACTTAGCACATACCAGGCACTCCATGAAGAGTTTCATGCACATTATCTTAACAAAACCTTACAAGTTACCAGTCAGGAAGGCATTATTTTCCCCACTCAGATGGATGAGCCAAATTAAGCAGTAGAGATAGGATTCAAATGCAGGCCTATTTGGTTATAAAGCTTATGCACATTTCACTACATCTACCACTTCCAGAAAATATATTGATAAGTTTATCCTTTATATACAAAATATATATAAATATATAAAACACACACACACACACACACCCTTTATTTATTTTTTTTTTAAAGATTTTATTTATTTATTTGACAGAGACAGAGACAGCCAGCGAGAGAGGGAACACAAGCAGGGGGAGTGGGAGAGGAAGAAGCAGGCTCATAGTGGAGGAGCCTGATGTGGGGCTCGATCCCGGAACGCCGGGATCACGCCCTGAGCTGAAGGCAGGCGCTTAACCGCTGTGCCACCCAGGCGCCCCCATACACACACCCTTTATATATAAAACTGATGCCATCTTGGGACGCCTGGGTGTTCAGTCGGTTAAGCATCAGACTCTTGATTTCAGCTCGGGTCATGATCTCAGGGTCTTGGGATTGAGCCCTGTATTGGGCACTGTGCTCAGCACAGAGTCTGCTTGTCCCTCTCTCTCTGCTCCTCCCCACTCATGCTCTCACTCTCTCCAATAAATAAGTAAATAAAATCTTTTTTAAAAAACAATGCTATCTCACCATGCAGATTTTTTCTGAATTGGGTATTTTATTGACGATAGAAAGTTAGATTAGCAGTGACCCAGCCACAATGCCTCAATTCTCAGGCACAAATTTGTATATGCCAGTTGTCTATTTGGAGCTAAGGAGGCCTTTGGTGCCATGAAACCTCATTAAACAACACATTCTGAGTTAACCAGCCACCAACAAAGAGTAGGCTATAGCAACAATACCAGTGACCTTGTGGGGATAGTCCCACTCCAGAAATTAAATTTTAACTAGAGTTGCTTGGTTAAGAGGCAAGCATTAAAGGGGCACCTGGGTGGCTCAGTTGGTTGAGCGACCAACTCAGGTTGTGGGATTGAGCCTAGTGTTGGGCTCCACACTCAGTGGGGAGTCTGCTTGGGATTCTCTCCCTCTCCCATTGCCCCTCCCCCTGCCCTCTCTCTCTCTCTCTCCGGTGAATAAATAAATCTTAAAAAAAAAAAAAAAGAGAGAGGTAAGCATGGAAAAAAATAATAGAGAGAAAAATAAACCTGCAAAGGAGTTGTCCTACTGGCCTGAATGACAGGCAAAGAATGCCATAAAATTCATTATCTTATACATTTGTTACAGTATATTAGCATAATGAGAGGCAGCATAACATAAGTATAAAAAGTGCAGACTCTGGAGCCAAATTGCCTGGGCTTGAATCCCAGTTCCACCAGGATTCAATGCAGGAACTTGGCAAGTTATTTATCCTGTTCATGTCTCAGCTTCCTCATCTATTAAATGGGGATAATAATAATACCTGTCTCATACAGCTGTCATGAGAAGTAAATAAATTAATACTTGTAAGGCTCCTAAGTAGGGCCTGGCATGTGATACGTGTTTATTTAAATTCATTAAATAAATAACTAACCCAGCTAGATGGGGAGGAAATGTGAACTTGAATTTCCAACCCAGCCTCTCTCACATGATCTGGTAAAGGAAAAGAAAAATGAACCAAAAACTTTTTAAAATTCATATGAGACCTTTCACATGAAGCATTTCACGGACATCTGGAGGAAGAATAAATAGCCAAATATACACAAGCAGAAACTGAAACGTGGAAAAGGGAAGTAAGATATTCAGTTTCACTGAACTCATCATTCATACATCTCAGGCAGGAACCCAGTCTTGTTGGCCCACATTTCGTATACCAGGCCACAAGCTAACAGTGTAGATAAAAGACGTGTCAAACTTAAAAACAGCCAGGTCTTCACCTGGGCACAATATCTCATTAATTTCCCCCTGCTGATGTTTTCTCACTGAAGCAAATTCTAAATATGGGAAGCACCTATACATAGAATAAGTCACCATTTAGTCAAAGTAGTTTGTAAAATCTTAAATCCTCCATTTCTAAAGGGTATGAACTGGATGACAATAGTTCCATATAAATAAATGTGAAATTGCTTAATTGCATTGTGGGGAAGGAGAGAAAGGTTTGAAGATGAAAAGGAAATGACAGAAAGACCCTGCCACTCTGACAGAGACACGCACACAATTTCTAGTTTCATTAGCAAGCCCCCTCCCCCACACCATGGCCATTACAATCGTCCACTTTCATACACAGGCTCTCCTTCTCGTCTTCTTCCTCACACTTGTCCCCGCCAAAGCTTCTTTCTAGGCCAGTCATAATGCCTAACCTTTGCGCCCAGAAATTCTTACACCACCAATTTTAATACTGGTCCGACATGCTGTCACCGCAAGTTTCACTCGGGCCATCAACCTTGTGCCCTACTCCTATCTATAGACTCTGGCCTGTAAAATCTCACCCAGCACCTCTCAATATCCACCTCCTCTCCTGCTCCCCCTGCCCTCAGCATATTCTACCCACACTCATTAAACCCGTTCCCTCGTCCGTCCTATCCACGCCCTGCCAGTCCCTCTTCTCACAATTTCTTCCCAAACAAGTCGCCCAAAACAGTCGCCCTAAAGTCCATCAAGCCCAACACTTCTCCCGGTGCTCTCCGAGCCCTCCCAACCCTCCTGGTGGTTGGGTACATCCATCTGCCCCCGACTCTCCAGGCCCTTCCTTCCCAGCCCACCTGCTCTCCTCCGGCAGGCGCTCCTCGCAGCCGCCGAGCTCCATTCCCGCGCCCTCCGGCCGCATCCGGGGCTACGACGTCGCCTCTCTGAAAAGAGGCGTCCCTGCCACTTCGTCCCTCAGGACTCCCGAAGCCCCAGGGAACGGAGGAGGCACCCTCGGTGGGTGGGCTCAGGGTGATGCACTACACCCGGGTTGACAGCAGGCGCGGTGATTGCAGTCTCAGCTGCGGTTTCTATCCCTGCCACCCCCACTTCCGGCACCAAGAACTACAACTCCCAGCAAGCACTTCGAAGACTCGGCCGCTCCCGGCATGCTCCGCCCTGCCCAATCCAAGGCCGCGCTCGCGGCGGATGCAGGCCCTGGCTGCGTGCTCGCGGCCGTACACTAGGCAGGGAACACTAATGCTATATTCTGGAATGCGTAAGGGTGCGAAGCCTTACACACTCCCGTCACGCTTCACACTTGGGTCCCGACGGGATCAGAAGTCTAGACTAGGAATTAACGCTGGTCTTAATCCCGTACTGTTAACCCCACTTCAGCCTTCCCTGGCTTAACAGCTGTCGGTGATGTTTGGGGACCTCAAGCATTTAAATGAAGAGCTCACGAACTGAAGAGCACGGGTTGCTTTGGGATCACAAAGGAAAAGGAGGAGGGAAAAGGCTTTTGGGGAAGGTTTTCTGGAGAACTGATGTCAGAGCAGAGTTTTTAAGGATACGTATGAATTAGCCAGGAGAAGAGAAAGTGGAAACAGTGGCCCCCGCATAAGGAAGCATGCTGGTTTGGGAAGTACTGGTTCTGAGCAGTAATAAGAACTTGGGACGAGGTGGGGAACAGAATGGTGTTGGTGAACAGACACCCTAGATCATGAAGTGTCGTTCTAAAGATTCTGGATTTTATCCTTGGAACAATTACGAGCAAGTTAAGAATATGCAAATCAAGAAGTGATTTGACCAAACCTGCTTAGAAAACGACTTTTGACAATGTGGAGAGGGAATGGGGTGTGTACCATCCTGGAGGCAAGAGTGAAAGAACAGATATGAAAGGAGCTTGGAAATCCCTATAGAGGCCAAGCAGGTAATGCCAATGAGTGAAGTGAGCTGGTTGTAGCGGAATGGCAGAAACTCTCTGAACTGGAAAGCTCATCCAAAAAGGGAGGTCTCACCTTTTCTATAATTGAGTGTTGCAAAATGGGCATATAGGCCTAGAATTCCCCGATATGCTGATTTTGCAATAGAAGCTGGAGTCTGCATTTTTAAGTACACCTTCCAGTTTTTAAATATTGGTAACATTTTGTTGATGTAAACATTACACAGGCCAAAAAGGAGTTTGTCTGTAGGCCAAATGTGCCTTTGGGTTACTAGTTTGCAAGTTCAGGCCTGAACTAGGGCAGTAGGGAACAAGGAGGTTGGGATTAGTGCAATGGTAAAGCAATAGAATCAGTACTACTCTCTGAGGGGGGGTATCTAGGTTAGTTCTGTGGAAAACTAGTTACTCTATTCAAAATAATATTTGACTTCCAGGAATTTTCAAACTTGAGAAAACTTCTGTGAATTAAAAGTGAAATGAAGGAGCTTTTTAGCGCAAGTTATGACTTCCAACTTCCATTTATATAAAAAATATTCCGTTCAAATTTTCTCATATTTTCCTACTAAAGGGTTATACTTTTTTAGAAAGGAGCAGTGTTAATCATTGGGATTTCGCTTCTATCTCTACAAATGCATGAACTTCAGTTTTTGACATACAGTATGATCACAAATTAATGCCACATGATGTTAGCATATTTACATGAAAGTCCGCTTTATCAGGAAATTCTAGAACTAAAGTTGTAGAAAGTCTCAGAGAATGCTATAGTAAAAGTTCTGGGAAAAGTTACACCCAAGTCTGGGTTTACACACATTTAAAGCAGTCAGTTAATAAATGTGATAACAACCTACATTAGCCATGTGTCCCCCTGTCCCATCCTTCTGCTTTCTCTCACCCCAGATGGCCCTATCCTGAATCCCTGCTTTATGATTACACTGCTTCCCTTTTTATGTAGTTTCTTTGTATCAATTTATATACCTAGAAATTATTTTTTTTATTTTGTGTTTTGACTTTTAAAAAGGCTATTGAACTGTATTTATTCTTTGGGGCCTTAGCTTTTTACTTAATATTACATTGGTAAGATTTAGTCACATTATCGTATGTCACTGTAGTTCATTGATTTTGACTGCTATATAATAGTTCATTGTGTGAACACACCAGTTTATTCATGCTGTCTTTCATTGATAGGCATTTGGGTTGTTTCCAGGGTTTTGCTATTATAAACAGTGCTGCTATTAATACTCTTTTACATGTGCCCTCTTGTATATAAACAAAGGTTTCTCTTGGGTACATACCTAGAATTGGAATTGTTAGGTCATAGGTCTATTGTCTATCCTAGCGTTTGTTTTGAGTGGTGGCTTTGTAGGTGCACAGTTTTCAAAATAACTAATTAGTTACAATATCATAACTAACTATAATTGGTTATTTAAAATAACCAAAAAAATGAAATAATTAACTAACCAAATTAAAGTGGGCCATGCATGGAAAATGATGAGAGTATATCATGAATCAAGGCTTGTGATTAATCCAAGATTGTGCTTCTGAGACCCAAATGCAAAAATTGTCAAATACACAAAAATATCTAGCATGAGGCTTCAGTAAGTCACATAAATGTAATGGTCTTACTTAGGACTGCTTGCTGAAGTAATATTTTAAAAGTCAAAAAACCTGAAGAAGTTTGTTTGATATTGATCAATGTTTTTGTTTTCAAGATCACCAGGATTCTAGTTTTATTCAAACAGTAATAGGTCCTAGAGTACCAATGGCAAAAAGCTAAATTCACTTAAGAATCAGTTATTCAAATAATGGATTTTTAAAGCACCTTACATTTACCAATTTGCCAAAATTTGGTTTTAAGAAATAGTCTGTTTTTTATTTTTTGTTTAAATTCAATTTAGTTAACATATACTGTATATTAGTTTCAGGGGTAGAATTTAGTGATTCGTCAGTTGCATATAATACCCAGTGCTCATTACATCAAGTGCCCTCCTTAATGCCCATCACCCAATTACCCATTCCCCACACACCTCCCCTCTAGCAACCCTCAGTTTGTTTCCTAGAGTTAAGCATCTCTTACGGTTTGCCTCCCTCTTTGTTTTCATTTTACTTTATTTAACTAGTCTTCTTAAATATATTCAACCAACATCAATTATAGTCATGAATATGTTCTTTTTTTATTATATTCACTAAAATTACTCTTAGCAACATTGTATAACATATTCAAATTTTAAAAGCTAAGAAATGGCTCTCACTGGCCAAGTCAAAAACAATTTGAGCATCAAAATGAGTTAATCCATGAAATGTATACGTATCTACACTATTTTCAAAGGCAAGCACAGTCCTTACACTCTTTACCACTTTGCTTTTCAAAAGAGAATTTTTGAACACAGGATGAGTCTGAATTTCTATGGAATTACATGCATATATAAATAAGTATGCAAATAATAAATAAATAGAAAAGGGAAGAAAGAAAGAGGAGAAGGGAAAACTGTTTTCCACAGTAAAATGTCAACTAATGTAGAGGAATGTTAGACTTAGAAAATCACTGTTTTGTAGCCACCACTAATAATCGATTCATGCAAGAATCATGAATGGATGCTAAAGCCATTAGTGAAATTTGTTCTGAAACAGGATATTTATACAGTCTCAAACTATCTCCCCACAGAGCATTTACTCATTAGAAATGGGAAAAAGACAAAAAAGAAAGGAAAGAAAGAAAAGAAAGGAAAGAAAGAAAAAAGAGGAAAAAGAGGTCCCTTTACAATGGAGAATCGAGAAAACTGGCAGACATGACCTTCATCAAGTGATCACCGATAAGAAAAAACGACATCATGTGCTTTCTAATGTTAAGTTCTGAGAAGGACACAACATCACTTACATAGTACTCATGACGGAAGTGAATAACCTGAATTTAATTACAGGCTAGCAATAAGACAAGAGTAAAAGTGGAGGACAGTCTATATAACAACAGCCTTCAATCCTCAAAAATATAAATATAAAAAACTAAGAAAAGCTGACAAATTTTATCATATTAAAGGAGACAAAAGAGGCAGGACAAAGAAATGCAACATGAGAACATGGATTCGATCCTAGATTGGAAAAAAAATGTATAAAGGATAATTATTTATTAGGATAATTGGCAAAATTTAAATATAGACTGTACATCAGAGAACAGAATTACATCAATGTTATTTTTTCTGAATTTGATCATTTTAGCATGGTTATGTAAAAGAATATACTTAGAGATATATTCTATATCACGATGTCTGCAATTTACTCTCAGATTGTCCAACAACAACAAATAAGAATTACAGCCATTTGGGGGCGTCTGGGTGGCTCGGTTGGTTAAGCATCTGCCTTAGGCTCCGGTCATGGTCTCAGGGTCCTGGGATGGAGCCCCGCCTCAGGCTCCCTGCTTAGCAGGGAGTCAGCTTCTCCCTCTGCCTCTCCCTTCCCTGCTCATGCTCTTTCTCAAATAAATAAAAAAGTTTTAAAAAAATACACGTAACCTACTGAACATCATAGCTTAGGCTACTTTAAAAATGCTCAGAACATGTCCATTATTAGCCTACAGTTGACCAACATCCTATAACACAAAGCCTATCTAATCATAAAGTGTTAAATATCTCATGTAATGTGTTGAATACTGAAAGTGAAAAACCAAATGGCTGTATGAGTGCAGAATAGATGTAAACGTATCAGTTGTTTACCGTCCAGGTCACCTGGCTAATGGAGCTGCACTGGCTGCTGCTGCCCCACGCCATGAGAGAGTATCTATGGAGTGTCACTAGCCTGGGAAAAGATCAAAACTTAGAATTCTAAGTTCAGTTTCAACTGAATGCATATCACTTTCATACTATCATAACATCAAAAAATTCTGTCAAACCATAAGTTGGGGATTGTCTGTATAGAGAAAGCAAATGTGGCAAAACTTTAATAACTGGTGAATCTTGGTGAAGGGTATAGGGGTTATTACACTATGTTTACAAAATTTTTCTAGATTTGAAAATAGGCAAGGATTTTAGTATGGTTTTGTTTTTCTCATGACTGCATCCTAAAATCAATGTAATGAAAATTTTAGTGTTTCACATGGAAATTTCTTCTTTTATAATGATTAATTTTTAATATATTTTAATTTCTGTTTTTTCCACAGTTTAGCATTTTAAGAAGTCTTTAGCCAATTTTGCCAAAACCAATTCACTGACTTTACCAAATTTACTGATTTACCAAAATTCTTTTTTTTTCCTTTTCTCTTCTTTTAATAAAGCTTATAGGGCTCCGTGGCTGGCTCGGTCAGTAGAGCATACTACTCTTGATCTCAGGGTTGTGAGTTCAAGCCCCCATTGGGTGTGGAGATTACTTTTTAAAAAATCGCATTTGATATGAACTGCTATAAGCTTTACTTTTTTAAAGATTTTATTTATTTTTTGGGGCTCCCTGCTCAGCAGGGAGCCTGCTTCTCCTTCTGCCTCTGCCGCTCCCCCTGCTTGTGTTCTCTCTCTCTCTCTTTCAAATAAATAAAAAAATGAAATCTTAAAAAAAAAGATTTTATTTATTTTTTTAAAGTAATCTCTACACCCAACGGGGGGGTTGAACTCACAACCCTGAGGACAGGAGTCACATGTTCTACCATCTGAGCCAGCCAGGCACCCCTCAAGTGTGATAATTTTTAAAGCTTTTGAAGAATTCTGCCAGATCTTACTTGACTGGTTCTATTCTGTCTTTACAGCAACATTTCCACCCATTTTAAATATTTAGTATTAGTTCACTTATTCAATCATATGGGAAAGCTCATTGCCATCCATGGGTAATGCACAAAAATTCAGAAATTAAGAAGTTACAATGAAATTTTTAAAAATCTTATTTTGGGGCTAAGCAAATCCTTAACACATTTGAAGAATGTTCACTATGTCCTTGTCTCAGCTCTCTGAAACTCTAGCTAAATAAACCTGAGCCAAGAGAATGGATTCTCTCCTGAGGGAAAGAGAGAGATNNNAGTCCAGGCATGGCTCTTGATCCCAGAACAAGGAGGCCAAGGGGCAAAGAGAGAAGCAGCATGGGGAGAAGAAAAACTGCCTAAAGGCCCCATGACTCTGGAATCCTGGCTTTCCAGAACCTTCCTAGACCACCAAACTGTCTAATACAAATCAAGGATATATTTTTTTTAAAGGGAACCATGTAAATAAGGTGTAAATAAGGAGAAACTGTGACTTACATAGATTTGTGTAGCTTTAGAAAATTCCACAATTAGTCATTCAGTGAATTGACTAGAATCCTTGGTTGACAGCACACCTACCCTGCCCAAAGAAGACAAAGCCTAATAAGGAGTGAACTAGAGATCCAACCTCTGAGTCCAGGAAGAATTCCCCTTCAAGTTCCTCTGTCCACACAGAGTAAGTTCTGTAGTCAGAGAAAACTGATGGTCAGGGACATGGAGACCAGTAATGCCTTCGGCTACGTCTGCACCCCTGCCTGTCATGTATCTGCTGCTATGTTCTGCTGTATCACTGCACTGTAGCAGTGGTCTGTACATAGTAGGAACTCAAACTCTAGTTGAACTAATAAATGAATGAATCCTAAGATTAAAAGGCAGAAGACTAGAACAGCTAGAGGAGCTTAGAACGAAGGAAAAGACAACACAAAGAGGAACACGAAGCTATAGCAAAGTGGCAAAGAAAAAGCCACTGCAGCAGAGATAGTGGCAAATGGGGTAGAATGAGAAGAACTGAGCAGCAAAGAGAAGAAAAACCGTACTGTGCATGCAAGTAACTTAAGAGAGTCAGGTACAATGATAATAGTTATACCTAACTAGGGGCGCCTGGGTGGCACAGCGGTTAAGCGTCTGCCTTAGGCTCAGGGCATGATCCCGGCGTGATCCCGGCATTGTGGGATCGAGCCCCACATCAGGCTCCTCCGCTATGAGCCTGCTTCTTCCTCTCCCACTCCCCGTGCTTGTGTTCCCTCTCTTGCTGGCTGTCTCTATCTCTGTCGAATAAATAAATAAAATCTTAAAAAAAATAGTTATACCTAACTAATACATACTATACCTACAGGTGATACAAATTATACCTAAATCCCTTTTTATATCAGTGTAATAGAAATTTTGCAAATTTACAGAAGTACAAAAATCCTCTTCTGTAAAGCAAGAGTTGATACCAAAATCAGACAGACATTATAAGGAATGGAAACTACACATCAATATCACTCATGAGGGGTGCCCAGGTGGCTCAGTTGGTTAAGTATCTGCCTTTGGCTCAGGTCATGATCCCAGGGTCCTGGGATTGAGCCCCTCAATAGGCTCCCTGCTCAGCGGGGTGTCTGCTCCTCTCTCTCCCTCTGCCCCTCCGTCTCCCACTGCTTGTGCTCTCTCTCTCTCTCTCAAATAAATAAATATATAAAATCTTTTTTAAAAAATCACTCATGAAAAGAAAAAAAATATCCTTGACAAAGCATTAGCAAACCAAATCCAACGATGCATAAAAAAGATAATACACCATGACCAAGTAGGTTTCTCCTAGAAATGCAAGGGTAGCTCGACATTTGAAAAAAAGACATTTTTTTTAAACCCCATTTGGTCATCTCAATAGATGCAGAAAAATATTAGATAAAATTTGACATACACTCATGATTAAAACTCTCCACAAACCATGAGTAGAAGGAAACTTCTTCAACCTGATAAAGGGCATCTGCAAAAAAATCTAGCATAACGATGAAAGATAATGCTTTCCCCCTGGGGTTTGTCATAAGGGAAAGATCCTCACTTTCACCTCTCCTTTTAAATATGTACTGAAGGGGCACCTGGGTGGTTCAGTCGATTAAGCGTCTGCCTTCAGCTGAGGTCATGATCTCAGGGTCCTGGGATCAAGCCCTCATCGGGCCCCCTATTCAGTGGGAAGTCTGCCTCTCCCTCCCCCCAGCTCATTCTCTCTCTCTCTCTCAAATAAATAAATAAAATCTTAAAAAAATATATGGTACTGGAGTTCCCAGTCAGTGCAATCAGGCAAGCAAAAGAATGAAAGGCATACAGATTGGAAACAATTACGCTGAGTGAAGTAATCCAGATAAAAAAAAAAAGAATATATACTGTATGATTCTACTTATATAAAATTCTAGAAAACGCAAATTAATCTGTAGGATCAGTGGTTGCTTATGTAGTGGCTGGGGAAAGGATTATAAAGGAGCACAGGAAAACTTCTGGGGATGATAGATATATTTATTATCCTCTTTATGGTGGTGTTTTTGCAGTCTATACACCATATGCCCATATAAACCGCACACTTTAAATATGTGTCTTTTATTGGCTATCAATTATACCTCAATAAAGCTGAAAAAAGAGGGACTTAGAAGAAATATCAAACTAATAAGTTAAGGGGTGAAATACATGAACTGTGCTTACCTCTGAAGAGAATGTAGATCTCTATGCACATTGTGCGAAGAGAGCCACAATGTGATGATAGAGAGGTATGATGTTAACGTTGCCAGATTTAGCAAAAGTAAAAATCTAAGACTCCCAGTTAAATTTGAATTTCAGATAAATAATGAGTAACTGTTTAATATAAATATATCCTAAATATCACATGCAACATCCTGTAGTAATTTGCTATTTATTCATTGTTTATCTACAATTCAAATGTAACCGATCTTGTCTTTTATCTGGCAATCCTAGACATTGTCTTATGTATACTGTATGAAATCAAGCTTCTAAAAAGGGCAGTTACTTGAATTCCGTGTTCATTCTGACTTGGACGAAGCTGCTGAACTATGGTACTCCAGACAATGTCTATATATTCAGTGTCCCGCTCAGTACTGTACTGAGTCACAGTAGGTGCTCAGAAAAAAAATTTTTTTTGCTCTGCAAGCTGTATGAAGATAGGGAATCCATCTTTACTCATCATTTAATCCCCAGAGCCTATTACAATGCCTGGTGCTCAATGACTATATAATTAAACGAATAATTGCCTCTCAGGCCCCTGAAAATGCGGGGTTGACTTTTTTACTCCAGCCCTTGTGGCTGGCAGATCCACTTCTTAGACAAGCCCCAGTTCTGATTTCTCAGTGTGTCTTCCACCTCACTTTTGCTGTATGTGTCTCAGGTTGCTGTTTTGTTTTCTACTGTTTTGTGTGTGCCTGACCTATCCTTACACAGTGGTTCTCGTTTCTTTGTTTTTCCCTTTGGAATCTGGGTGACTGCTCTAAGACTCAGAGCCTCAGCCTTTGGGGAAATCTCAAAGTCTGAAACACAACAGCTAGGATTGCTTAATGAAATATTGGGGCATATTCCCTTTAAAGTTAAGGAGATTTGGAGTTGAGCTTCAGTTTTGGGGAGAAGATCAGGATAAAAGGGAATCTTTATATATATTGGTGGTGGGTTGGATTTTATACATTTGGGATTTTTCTTATCTGTCCTATAAATAACTGAAGTACAAAATGCATCCAAACTCTAAATGCATTACTTTTCTTGCTGTAACATTAAGAACTTAACCTAATGTTCTTTCTTGTAGATTACTCCCACAAATAAGCAGAGATTATAGAAGTTATTTCTTTTTTTTTAAAAGATTTTATTTATTTATTAGACAGAGATAGAGACAGCCAGCGAGAGAGAGGGAACACAAGCAAGGGGAGTGGGAGAGGAAGAAGCAGGCTCATAGCGGAGGAGCCTGACGTGGGGCTCGATCCCACAATGCCGGGATCACGCCCCAAGCCGAAGGCAGACGCACAACCGCTGTGCCACCCAGGCGCCCCTATAGAAGTTATTTCTAAGGAGAGAATGATAGTGTGAAGAAAAATGTTTCATGCATAGAAGGCTTTAGAACCATAAGAAATCCAAGAATAATTACGTATAATGTATTTAGTATAACTACTTCTTGTTTTGCAGATGAGTATGAGACCCAGACAGTCTCCCAAGTTCACACAGTGAATGACTGAAGTGAGTGAAAAAGGTACCACTCAGTAAAACCTAGGTCTCTCTCATACTTTTATCTCTATAACAAATCTCCCCTAGTTTTTAGCAGTCTGGAGAGAGGTGGTGGCTGTTGGGTTGAATAGTAATAAAATCAAGCACATTGTGCTGAGAGAATATATGCTACTCTCCTTGACATGCCAAATATGACACGTTCTTGGGTTCTTTTAGTCCAAACCTTCCTTTACCATTAAAGTTTCTTATACCCCTTCATAGGTGTGTTCTGGGCTGATTCACTCGTCTTCCATGGTTATATTTTTGTCTTGGGGGGAAAATTAATTACGTACAGGCTACTGTGGTTTCTAGATGCTTTAGGTCACTGGTTCCTCTCTATGCAAAAAGAAATTTTAGGAAGTGGACAGGAGGAAGGTGGCACAGATTTCTAAATGGACGGAATACCCGTCCTGGTTTTTTCCTTAGATGCAAACATCTCAGATACTTTTAATCTGTTATGAGGGTGATATAACCTAAATGCTTCCATACAAGCACAGTTGATTTGGAGGAGGAGAAAGAGGTAAGGAGAAAGAGAATATCATGTTTTGTAAATAGAGGGAAAAAAGTTATTATTCAGGAATTCATAAAATATTAAGAAGTTTTCCTACAAGGATGATTAGAAAGAAAAACGAATCCTATTAATTCCCAACGCAAATGAATTAGAGAAAAAGGCAACCAAAAAAAAAAAAAAAAAGAGGTACTTACCCCTCTCCTAAGGGAAGATGAGGTGTTATTAAGGTAGCTAGTACCGTGTAAAATGTTTTGAGAGTGCCTGCTGAGAAGTGGTACAAATGCGGAAACGTTAGCATTTGCGTTTATCGGTAAGGTGACGCAACAGTTGTTACTGCAGCTTTTGCTCTGCATCCGAACGTGGCGACTCCGCCTGTTGCAGGTGGAGGAGCTGCCTGGGAGAGGGGAGCTGGGACGCAGTTCTGCGACCTAAGCTTTATAGGGTCTATCCTGCCTCTGAGGCTGCATTGCTGTGGGGTGTGAAAGGTTCGTGTGTACCAAAGCTTAGGGGGCCCTTCTGAAGCAGGACAGAGTGGAAGGACCCGGAGGAACACAATCTCATTTAAGGCATGCGATCCTGAGGTTCTCAGGGTCCAGCATCCCCCAATTTGGGCGGAAAGGCGAATAGCTAAAACAGCGGCCTTTGCAAGCGTCCAGAGCAGCAGGTGCAATGTTTCCTCCTGTCCGGCAAGGGCCGCTAGGAGCAAGCTTGGGCGCGGAGCCCCTCTCGCCGGCCGCTCGTCTCTGTAGCCCCTCCCCCCGTCCGCAGCCGCGGGTGGGAGAGCGAGGGTACCGCCAGCACGCGTGCGCGCTCCGTCGGTGCGGCTAGTCTGCGTGCGTGAGTGGGAGGTGGCAGGCCTCGGTCTGTGGCCTTCTCCGCTGACTGTTCCAGCGCGACGTCCCCAGCCATGAACCGGTTTGGTACCCGGTTAATGGGAGCTACGGCGACCCCACCGCCGCCGCCGCCGAAAGCCCGCAGCAATGAAAACCTTGACAAAATTGATATGTCTTTGGGTAAGGAGCCGAGTTGAACCGAGTTGGAGTGGGGGGAGGGTGTGGGTGGAACCAAGTACCGCGGTTTGTGGGGGAAGGGGCGGTTGGCCGCAGTTGTCGGTCGAGTTTTTCCTCGCGGGTGGGCGGAACCAAGTCCGGGCCCGCGGGGACAGGGGGAAGCGCCAGCTGGTGCGATGGTTGAGCCGGAGGGACCCGGGCGTCCCCTCGGCGGGGCTGTGTCTGAGGAGGGGCAGTGGGGGCTGGCGGCGCTGCGGGCTGGGGGGTTTGGAGGGTCGAGGAACGCTACCACTCGCGGACGATCCCGGCTCTTTGTGAGGAAAACTCTGCGGGTTTCCCCTCAAGCATGTTCGCTGTGGGCGGTGTCAGGGGAGCGAGGGGAGAGGTCCGACCGAGCCATCCTTGCTGAAGAAAGCCCTTTGAGAGCCCGGCTGGGTCTGCGTTCGGTTAAAGTCGCTGGTTCACGGGAGGGCTTGTTGGGCATTTTGTGCGGCCAGGCCTACGCCTGGCGCGGTGCGGACAGCGCAGAGACGCCCCCGAGAGTTGGCCATCTCTGCCGGGCTCCAGACCTCGAGGCCCCGTCGGGGCACCCACCCTGGAGCGTTTGTCAGAAAATATCATCAGGCAAGGGCTTCATCAGATGGTGTTTTATTAGGAGGTGCCTAGGAAGGCGCACTCTCCTTATCTAGGCCTCAAAGTTAGCTGATTAGGAAAAAAGCAAAAACCGAGGGAGAGATTGACATGGATTAATGGGAAGCCGGGTGAAGCGTGGGGTCCAGCCCCTATAAGGAAGAGTGGGGTGTGTTGGTGAGGATTTTGCAAAAGTAGGAGGGTCGGTGATTCAGTTAAAAATTCATGCCTAACACTAGTGAGGCACTAGCCTCTGGATTAGCCGGTTCAAAAGTTACTTTTTTGGTAGAGATTTAAGTTACCGTTATCAGATGTGGTTCTGCCTGCTCTTTCTGTGGCCTATAGTTTTTCGGATAAGTGTTTGAGAAGTACCTGACAGGTGGCTACAGAGGTGTGTAACTTTTCCAAGGAAGGTATTTTTCTTTTTTGCTGTGGTTTTCCTGCAAAGTTTTTAGTCAAAAATCAAGAACTCTTGGATTGTTGTGATTACCGCACATCAGAATCTAATACGTGAGTTAAGTAAATCATCAGAAATAATAGGTTGGCCTCAAGTCTTGTCTTAGTGATAGTAGTGAACTCTAAAGAAATGAGAAATCTTTTCGGCTAAGGCCAAGAAGAATTTAATAACGGGTATTTATTGAGTGCTTACCACCTTGCAGGCACTGACCTAAACATTTTATGTGTGTTAACTCGGTTTAGCCTCATAATAACTCTATGAAGTTTGTGCTTCTAATGATAAAGAGCATGGAATCCAGAATCACACTGCCTTCAGTTCAGATCCTCTGCCACTTACTAGCCATGTGGTCACGGGCAAATTATTTCTCACTGCTTCATGCGTAAAATGTGGTAATAGTGCTTGTCTGTCTCAGAGGGTTGCTGTATTAAATGAGTCCATAGGCATATATAAACTGCCTCAGAACAGTACCTGGTACACAGTAAGCATTATATTTACATAAACACACTATGTAAACCATTGTTGTTATTCCTGTTTTACAAAAACTGAGGCATAGAGAAATAACTCGCCCCAAATCATATAGGTCAGAAAACCCTGTCTAGTTGCAGGAAGTGTTAAACCTGTATTATAATAACCAATGCATTTTTTTTAAGTTTCTAGGTTGTTTTTGTATGTGTTTTGTTTGGTGGTTAGGATGTTCAAGTGAAGAAAATGGAGGGATAATTCTCTTTGAAGGTAGAAACGGAGTGCTCTGATAGCTAAAATAGATGTTGGTTTCTTTTCTCTCCTCCAAGAATAGATAGGTTCAGGTTCCTTTTTTTTTTTTAATTGAGAGTTTTACAGAAATGGGATGAAAAAATGGTACCTTTTTTAAAAAAGTTTATTTTTTTAGTAGTCTCTATACCTGACCTGGGGCTCATTTTATGACCCTGAGATCAAGAGTTGCATGCTCTTCTGAGTCAAGCAGGCACCCCGAGATGGTACCTATTTTAGACAATTATTATGCTTTGTGAATATTCCACTTTATCAGGTCTGCAGAGGTTTAGAATCTGATTTTTGTTTGTTAAATTGTGACTGTATGAATTATATGAATATTCTTATAGAATATCTTCCAAGGTTACCAATAGCTGGCCTCATTGCGACTCAGTTTCTTAATTTGAAAATAGGTATTACAATACTTCATAGAATTGTGAGAATTAAATGAATACTAGTGAGAACAATGCTTCTTGGTTACTGTCATGGAAGAAATTTTTTTTTTTCCCCTGATACGTACCCTACCTACCTGAGTAGGAGAAAGCCATTTTCTTCTTTTAGATGGAAGAATCCACAATCATTTAACTTGAGGATTTAGATGATAAAACATTTAGATATAAAGCGATTTTATATTTTATATGCTTTTCTACTTTTAATTTTGTTATGTTTATACTTTCTAAAATGCTCTATTTTAAAATTAACCTAGTTAGTCAAAATTATGCTTCACCTTTTTTTTTTTTAATGATTCCCCAGCAAATTCATTTTTTGGTGTACTCTCGTGGCTCTGAGATTTCAGACTTCTGGTGAAGAATAAGTAGTACCTTGTTAAAGGAAAGTAGTTTTTCAAAAGTATTCCCTTTCTGTCCCCTGAGAATATAACATGTTCATGTATCTGATTTCATGAAACCTTTTTTTCTTTTTCTTTTTAAGATTTTATTTCTGTGTTTGAGAGAGCGAGAGAGCGCGCACAAGTGGGGGTGAGGAGGGGCAAGACGGAGAGGGAGAAGCAGACTCCCCACTCAACAGAGAGCCCAATGCGGGACTGGGTCCCAGGACCCTGAGATCATGACCTGAGCTGAAGGCAGATGCTTAACCAACTGAGCCACCAGGGGCCCCGGAACCTTTTTATTTTAAAACAAATATTTTTGAGTGTCTTGTATGTGCATGAATTTATTTTAGAGGAAGGACTGACTTCAAGAAGATAACAAAGTACTTTGGAGAGATTTGAATTTTTTTAATGAATATTTGTGATTAAGAGTCTTAAAGATTACTGATGGGTTAGGTAGTGTAATATATAAGAAAGGATTTCCATAATATATAATTACTCCTTTTACTTCAGAAAAGACTAATTATATTAATATAGTTGTTAGGTTCTTGTATTTAGAGCAGTTTGGAAAAAATAATTGCAGTTAATTAGTTTTGTGAGATTTTATTAAATTGTTGACCAGGTTTATTTGCTTTACCAATCATCAAAATTAATATTGGAGTTGGAACTGTGAACAAAGTATTTGGATATTTCTTAAATTAGTATTTTTGACTTCTAGTAATCTTTTAACATTTGTAGATAGAAATCTGAAGTACATTTAGCTTCCTGATCTTCATATTGTTGTGCTATGGTATTAGAGCAATGTGATGTTAGTAAATTACTTTGGGAAAGGTTGAAAGTGTTTTTGAGAACAATGAGGATTTGAAAGATCAGGTAGAAAGCAAAGTAAGGTAATCCTGAATTATTTTGCAAGAGGAGTGGAAAATCCATATTATTTTCTTTTTGTACTATACCTTTATTATGTACTTGTTTTATTTCATATTAGCTCTTGTTTGATTCTATCAGTAATTTTAAACTTAACTGAGAAAAGGAACCATATTTTACTTGTGTTTGTTTTCATTCTAGCACAGCCTGTCAGTATGTTCATTGCACATAGTGTATGCTCAATAAATATTTGCTGAATTGAGGTGAACTTCTTTAGAAATATACTCTTTTAATTGAATGATTTTATTTTTTTTATGCCTATGGTTCTATTGGAAGGTGGTCATCTTTAAAAACTAGACATCTCTGTGATTATGAAAAGTAAATATGAATAATTTTTGTAAACAGGCTTATGCTTTTTTGTATGCATCAGGTTAAGAAATACTGTGGATAACAGAAATCTTCATTAATTGGTAGATCTGCTTTGGGCTAGTGAATTGAACTTTTCCTACAAAACTTTTTCAGTGCTGCAAGTATATTGACTGATTTGACTTTTTATCTTCTTACAAAAGTGCTTTCAAAGTAGCAAAGAAGTTAGGGACATAGGAAATCTATCAACTAGAAAATGAGACAGTAATTGAGTCATTAGGTTAAAATGAAAATAATCATCACATTTCGTATATCACAGATGATATCATCAAATTGAATCGAAAGGAAGGAAAAAAGCAGAATTTTCCGAGACTAAATAGAAAACTCCAGCAAAGTAGTGCTCGGCAATTCAGGATGAGAGTGCGATGGGGAATCCAACAGAATTCTGGTAAGTTTTACAAGTAAGGTTTAATAAAGAGCTATTACTTGTGGGTATGCTATCTTTAGTATATACTTAAAACGTGGAGGAAATATATTAGTACCCTTTGTGATTTGTATTTTCTCTACTCTCAGGTTTTTGTTTAATCTTGAAATCTGGTAAACATTTTAAGTTGCTTTAAATAGGTGATAACCTTGTTTCTTAAAAACATTAGGTCATTTTTAAAGTATGTGAGTATATAAATAGCGTAAGTTATATTTAGGGCTACAGTATTGTAAAGGATTTTACATATCATGAGGTTTTATCTCCTTCCCAGTTAGGTATTTCTTTAACAGTCTGTCTGGTGGGTAATTACATAACTCCAGCATATATCCAGTGAACGAGCATACTACTCCACAAGACAACTCCATTATTGGAGACAACTCTGTTTACTAGGAAGTTTTCTTAATTTGAATTAAATCTTGCCCACCTGTTAACTCTACAGTTTCTTTTCTATATGAGAACTTTTTAAATATGTGGACACTATTCTGCATGGAAAATACTTGCAGACTCTTTGTATTATCATCTAGGGCTTTTAGGATTTGTTAAATACTCAAAAGGTAACACTCAGAATTAAGTGCCTTAGATGTGACCTAATGATCTTGGAACTGTACATATACAGTTATTTTTGGCAATTTGGAAGCTTATTTATATACAGCCATCTTGTTCCAAAATGGATTTAAGGTGGTAACTGAACCCTATTAATTTGATATGACTCATTAATTTTTTTAGCAGTTATATCAGTGTTTTAGAATAAACCTTTGTCCAAATTAAAAGACTCTAGATCTTTTTTTTACACATGTAACAAATGTTTGATGAACTAGCTCTTAAGTTGACTTTTATCCTGTGTGTTAAAAAACATAAAAAATAGGGGCGCCTGGGTGGCACAGATGTTAAGTGTCTGCCTTCGGCTCAGGGCGTGATCCCGGCGTTATGGGATCGAGCCCCACATCAGGCTCCTCCGCTATGAGCGTGCTTCTTCCTGTCCCACTCCCCCTGCTTGTGTTCCCTCTCTCGCTGGCTGTCTCTATCTCTCCGTCGAATAAATAAATAAAAAATCTTTAAAAAAATAATAAAAAATAATTATCTGAGGGCTGAGGATGATTATAATTAGTTCTATCTATATCTAACAGTTAGTATGCCATCATACCCTCAGAATAGTCTGTAACTGAGGTTAGACCCTACACAAAATTTTATTCTTTTCTAATTTTTTTTTAAGATTTATCTATTCATTTTAGAGAGAGAGAGCACACACGCGAGTGTGTGTGTGCATGCACATGAGTGGGGCGAGGGGCAGAGGGAGCGAATCCCAAGCAGACTCCCCGCTGAGCACAGAGCCAGATGCAGAGCCTGACGAGGGACTCCACCCAGGGCTCAGCCCCATGACCCATGAGAGCACTACCTGAGCTGAAACCAAGAGTTGGACACTCAACTGACTGAACCACCCAAGCGCCCTTTCTCTAGTAATTTCTTAAACAGCTGAACCCAAGCGAGTAAATTTTGTGACAGATATTTAGCTATAGCAAATGAATGTTGAATTCCAGTGATTTATATTTAAAGATTCTTATAAATCTAACTCAGCATACCATATTTTATATGTGATTTGCTTTAAAATAATTTCAGAGTTCACAGAAGCCAGAAGTATATTTGTCAACACTAGCCACATGTTAAATACATGATAAATGCCCTGAAATGCCCAGGTTCTCAGGGTATTTAGAGATGTGATCTTTTACTTCAAGGAATTTCTAGTAACAGAGATAGGACAAAAAGCATGGAGTTGAGAAATGTCATGAGAGAAATTCCAATAGTACCATAGGACTTTGGATAGATTTTGTGCTAAGAAAATCAGTGGTGATTTAATGGATAAGGTAAAATAGGATCTGGTCCATGAAGGATAAGCAAAGCTTTCCTGTTATGGGGGTTATGATCTGAGCTTTAAGATAAATGATACCTAGGGGCAGCTTAGGATCTTATAAGATTGAACCTGTGCTTGTTTGTTCTCCAGTTACATGTGACAGAGCCTAAAATAGAACATCTGCTTCTGTCACTGAATGTGCAGAGAGACAGAAGATTGTCTCAGACTCTGATTGGTTAGAAGTTCAGATTTCCCCATTGTAATGTCAATGAGGATGTTAGCTTGGAAAACACATGAGATAGAGAGCCTTTGGCAGACTCTCAATAAATTATTTTTATTTATGTATTTTTTAAGATTTTATTTTTTTAAGTAATCTCTACAACCAACTTTGGGGCTTGAACTTCAACCCGGAGATGAAGAGTCACATGTTCTAGTGATTGAGCCAGCCAGGTGCCCCTCTGAATAAATTATTTTTGATGGCTGAACAAATAAGTGAATAAAATCTTCCTAATTCTTGGCCCAAAATATAATTTAGTCACTCATAAATATTTGTAAAAACAACCTGAATACTCTTCAGTGGTGGAATAGTATACAGCATCAGTTCTCAAAGTGTTGTCCAGGGGCCTGGGGAATCCCAACACTCAAGGGGTCCACAAGGTCAAAACTATTTTTGTAATAATACTAAGACATTAACTGTGTTTTCAGTGTTAACCCTCTCACGAATGTTTTCCAGAGTCTACATGATGTGTAATAATAAAATTGAACGTGGTAGCAGATACGAGAATGTAGCTATCTTCTATTACCAAAGAGATTTGCAAAAATACAAAGCAGTGCTATCATTCCTTTTAAATAGTTTTGGGTTTTTTGGGGAATATAATTGTTGTTTTTCATTAAAAATATGTTATTTGCCCTATAGTGGGTTTATTATTGTTGTTTTAATGAAATAAATAGTTTTTAAATGTTTTAGTTTTCATTTCTAGTATGATAATATCAATAAACATAAACCCACAGAAACAAAAATTCTGGAGTTCTCAGTAATTAAGAGTGTAAAGGAGTCCTGAGGGGCGACTGGTTGGCTCAGTCGGTTAAGCCTTTGGCTCAGGTCATAATCTCAGGGTACCGGGATCCAGCTCCACATCGGGCTCCCTGCTCAGTGGGGAGTCTCCTTCTCCCTCCCCCCACTTGTGCACTGTCTCTCTCTCTCACTCAGATAAATACATAAAATCTTAAGCAAACAAAACTGAGGTCCTGAGACCAAAAAGTTTGAGAATGGCATTTCTTTTAGAGGTAGAAGAGACAGGGGAATATTTGTATGTTGCTTTGGAAAGGAGCCAGTAATATGATTGCATTTGCTCTGTGAGTCGACATTTCCCAAAAACCCTTCAAATCTTTGTGTAAGTGATCAGACTCCAGAAAGTACTGAGGCAAGTTGATAGGTATATGAGAGAAATTCACGAAGGGAATGGGTTAAGGATTCAAACGTAAGATGAAAATTCCCATCTCTAGTTTTAATTGTTGTCAATCTTGGTCACGCCTGTGGAGCTTTATAAACTAGACTGATGCTCTGTATTTCTACTGAAGCAGAATCTGCCAAAGTTGAGCCTAGAGATATTTTTTTTAAGCTCCATATGTAGTTCTGGTACATGGCTAGGGTTAAACTGCTCTGGTACAGCTGAAAATGTGAAAGGATCTTTATAGAGGTAGTAGTCGAAGTACTAAGAATGAAGATACCCTGGAAAGATAGGAGAGAGCTTTCTAGAGGGGCTGGAACGGATGAAAACTAAGAAAAGATGGGGTGTCTGGCTGGCTGAGTCCGTAGAGCATGCGAATCTTGATTTTGGGGTTGTAAGTGCAAGCCCTGCGTTGGACGTAGAGCTTACTTTTTTAAAAAAAGAAAAAAGCTAAGGACTTACTATATTAGATGATGTCTTTAGTACCTCGTAATGCTTTTTGGAATAAGGCACTTACAAAAGGTAAGAAGGAAGAGAATTGGGACGGTACATATAGGTCTTTCTTTCTTTATGAAATGTGACAATGAAAGGGTGAAAAATAGAACCATTGCTAAAACTGAGGTACAGCTGATGAAGTTTGTTTAAAGGTATAAAGGGAGGAAGGAGGAATGGATGACCTAAGCTTGCTAGAAGGTAGAGAAGCCACTCATAGAAATAAAAGTGGAAAGAATAATGAGTATGGGGACGATGACTATAGCAGTCAGAAATAGAAAGTACCCAGGAATAGAATTCTATCTTACATTTCTCCTTTTAATCAGTTTTATTCTTGTTAATGAGACTTTTCTCATGAGTCTTTCTCATCTAAGCTTAAAACTTTGGTATAAGAATGGATTCCTTCTCTCTTTAATCTTTCTCTTTGCTAATTCATTCATTCTTTTGGAATACTTTCAAATTTCTTTGTTCCACTCCCCATCCTTTATCATTTCATGTTTGAGTACTACACTAGCATCTGAAGTGGTGTCATTGCCTTTTTCCTCCCTCTTTCATTCAAAGATACTCCGTCTAGACTGATGTAACATGATCATGAATTCTGTCACCCCTCATTCTTTGTCAAGTGTATTCTTTATCCCCACATAAAGCCCTTTGATTTGAGGCCACCACATTCATTTACTTCTTATTCTTTTTTTTTTTTTTTTAAAGATTTTATTTATTTATTTGACAGAGATAGAGACAGCCAGTGAGAGAGGGAACACAAGCAGGGGGAGTGGGAGAGGAAGAAGCAGGCTTCCCAGCGGAAGAGCCTGATGTGGGGCTCGATCCCAGATCGCCAGGATCACGCCCTGAGCCGAAGGCAGACGCTTAACCGCTGTGCCACCCAGGCGCCCCTCATTTACTTCTTAATCTTTCCCCATATCTCAATATGCTGTGGTTACTTGTAAGTTTATGTTTATCTCCCTAATCAAATTTTGTCTGTTTTATAAAGCCTAGCTGAGAACCCACTTTTTCTGTAATAATTTTTTTTCTTTGGAAATGTATCCTAGATTATATTTTTTACCTTTTATTCTTTAGTTTTTATATTACAGTTTGGAAAGTTCAGTTTTTGGAGCCACACTAACTTGCACCTTGATTGATGGCTGTGCCATTTTCTTTTTTTTTTTTTTTTTTAAAGATTTTTATTTATTTATTCGACAGATAGAGACAGCCAGCGAGAGAGGGAACACAAGCAGGGGGAGTGGGAAAGGAAAAAGCAGGCTCATAGTGGAGGAGCCTGATGTGGGGCTCGATCCCAGAACGCCGGGATCACACCCTGAGCCGAAGGCAGACGCTTAACCGCTGTGCCACCCAGGCGCCCCGGCTGTGCCATTTTCTAACTGTGACATCTGGGTAGTCACTGTTCTTTACCTCTTTTGCTCACCTGCAAAATTAAGATGTTAACATCAACCCCATCAAGTTCTCATTTAAAGTACTCAGCACAGTGTATTAACAGAGTTAATGGTATCTGTTTCATATTTAATACAAATAAAAATAACAAGTAGTTGTAGATTTAATTTAAATATACAGCTTCCCTCAACATGCTTAGTCTTTATTTGGTTGCAATTCTAGAAGAAAATCACACATAGAACAACAGTAATTTGGCTTCAAAGGGCACCTGGCTGGCTCAGTCAGAAGAGTGTGTGACTCTTTTTTTTTTTTTTTTTTTTAAGATTTTATTTATTTGACAGAGATAGAGACAGCCAGCGAGAGAGGGAACACAAACAGGGGGAGTGGGAAAGGAAAAAGCAGGCTCATAGTGGAGGAGCCTGATGTGGGGCTCGATCCCAGAACGCCGGGATCACACCCTGAGCCGAAGGCAGACGCTTAACCGCTGTGCCACCCAGGCGCCCCAGAAGAGTGTGTGACTCTTGATCATGAATTTGAGCCCCACATTGGGTGTAGAGATTACGTAAATAAATAAAACTTTAAAAAAACCCAATAATTTGATTTCACAGTTTAAACAGTTGTGTCTTTATTGCTTTTCCTCTGGTTGTAAAAGTAATCAGTACTTTAGGACTGAGGCAGAGTACCCAAGAAAGCAACAAATCTGGAAGAACTCCCTGTCACATGGAGTTGCCATTCTGGTGGAACCCACTAGGAAGCCACCTGTGGGGGTGATGCAACTTTAATTCAATGGAGGATGAGTAGGGCCAGAACTATAGTGATGCCTAGGACTAGATCTGGGCAGATGCGTAGGGCCCAGCATTTAAGGTGTCACTCACTCAGATTTTGTGCCCTTGGTGCTTCTCTTGCCTCACCAATCTCAGCTTGCTGGGGAGGGGTGATGAGTACCACTAGGTGTTCTGTGCCCCAGAATAAGTCTTGAGGTGTACAATGGAACCTGAAAGTAAAAATCCTTTCTCTAGAGTCTCTCCAGTGTTCTCTACTTACCAAGCTTAACACTGTGCCAGATGGTAAGAGAAATGTTCCTGTAATAGAAGCAGGGCAGTAAAGAGTGAATTGGGAGCTGAAAGGCAATACGTTGGTAAATCGTTCAACCATTATAACAAGTTTTCCTGTCTTGTTGAGCTCTGTTCTCAAAATAGGTACACTACATAAAAGCATTCTGGAGTTAAGTAAGTTTGGGAATACATACACTATTATCCCCAACTTAGAAATTGATCACACACATTAGTCCTAAGACATCTTGTAGTGAAGAAAACTATTTTAACTTTTTTTAGTTTGGCCATGAAACTTTTCTGTTAGAAGACCTGTTACCATATTGCAGGTATGTAGTATTATACAGGATACCATTCTAAAGACATTCCCCCCAAAATTAGAATTCCAAAGTAGAAATGCATAGGGCACCTGGGTGGCTCAGTCGGTTAAGCGTTTGGCTCAGGTCATGTTTGAGCCCTGTGCTGGGTTCCCTGCTCAGTGGGGAGTCTGCGTCTCTGTTTCCCTCTGCCTGCAGCTCCCTCTGCTTGGTTTCTCTGTGCCAGATAGATAGATAAAAACTTAAGAAAAAAAATAAAAATGCCCAGTATCACAATTGTAACTTAGCATGGTTCCCTGGAATTTCTGGCCATTGCAGTAAGAAATAGAAGAATTTGAGGTGCAATTAGAAAAAAGAAGACCATATCATTTATAGGTGATAATAGTTATTGCTCAGTAATCCCAAGAAAATAATTCGGGTTCCCCCCCCCCCCAAGAAAAAAATTTGAAAGACTATAGAACTAAAAATAAGTTCAGTGGGATGGCTGATTGAAAGGTATTAATTAAAAACCTCAGTAGCTTTTGGTAATCCCAGGAATGACAATATGAAAATTATTGTTAGAAAAGGGATCTTTTTTGTGATTGACAACAAAATATGTCAAATATGGAGTAATAAACTCAAAGATAAAGACTTACGTGAGGAAAAGTTTAAAGCTTTACTGAGTTTAGTGATAAGCCTTGAATAAGTGGCAAGACATACTGTGTTTATGAATATTGTAAAGATGTCAATTCTTAAAAAATTAATTGTAAATTTAATATAATTCTTTCAAAGTATCAAAGGATATGGGGGCACCTGGGTGGCTTAGTTGGTTGGGCATCTGCCTTTGGCTCAGGCCATGATCCCGAGGTCCTGAGATCAAGCCCGGCATCGAGCTCTCTGCTTAGCAGGGAGCCTATTTCTCCCTCTCTCTCTGCTTCTCCCCCTGCTTGTTCTCTCTCTCTCTGTCAAATAAATAAATAAATAAAATCTTTAAAAAAAACGTATCAAAGGATATTAAAACTTGATTCCAGGAAACCTACTTACAAACATGACAGTTCCTGAATGGAAGAATAGCAATAGCCAAAAACACATGGAAAATGTCCATTCTTCTAGTAAACTACCAAATAAGACAGGATTTTTTTTCAAATACTAAGTGATAAAGATTAAAAAGAATATTCGGCATTGTCAATGATATGGAAAAAGTGGCACCCTTATGTTCCTGGGAATATGAATAAATACAGTCATTTTAGAGGGGATTTTTTACAACATGAATCAAAATCCTTAATTTGCTCTACTATTTGATAAAGCATTTCAACTTCCAGAAATTTATATCTTTTTTTTTTTTTTTTTTTAGGATTTTATTTATTTATTGGGCAGAGAGAGACACAGCGAGAGAGGGAACACCAGCAGGGGGGACTGGGAGAGGGAGAAGCATGCTTCCCGCTGAGCAGAGAGCCTGATCCGGGGCTCGATCCCAGAACGCCGGGATCATGACCTGAGGTGAAGACAGCTGCTTAACTACTGAGCCACCCAGGCACCCCTAGAAATTTGTATCTTGAAGAAATGATCAGATGTATATGAAAATATCTCTAGAAATCTAGAGAAATGTGAATTTGACTTGCTATTTATTTATTGATTAAACATATGTACTTGTAATATTCTTATTGCATATTACTGATACTTTGCAACTCTGTAAAATTAGAGGTAAATTTATATAATTGGTAGTTTTTTTTAATTGTGCAGTAGAAAAAAAATCCTGAAAATCATGCCCTTTTGCCCCCTGTAAGACATTTACCAGTTTTGTGTTTTAATATAGCTATTTTATTTAAAGATTCCTTTTTTCTGCCACTGAATATAAAATCCAGCTTTTTCTGTTTGCAGTTTGGAAATGGATTTGTTTCCCTGCTATGCTCTTATTAATGAGTTAAAAAAAAGTTTGTTGCATCTTCACCTTCCCCCCCCCCGAAAATGTTATTTATAATAATTTAACATTAGAAGTAAGTGAAGTGATCACTGTGAGATTTTTGGATCAAGTATGGCACATTAAAAAATAATACGATGAGGGGAACCTGGCTGGCTTAGTGGGTAGAGCGTGTGACTCGTGATCCTCAGGATCATGAGTTCAAGCTCCTCATTGGGCATGCAGCGTACTTAAAAAAATAATAATACAATGAACCGAATATTAAAGATTGGAAAATATTCACAATGCAGTGTTAATGCACACTTCAAAATAGTACATAGATTATGAAATATAGTTTCCAGGAAGATTGATTCAGTGCACCTTCTAGGCACTTGGTACTACAAAATTGTGAATTACCTCTCTGATAGTCTTGAGTTGTTTAAAAAACAGAAGTAAAAATGTTAACTTTTTAAATGTGTAGGAGTAAAAGAAAAGACTAGCAAAAGATGGAATGTTAGTGGTTATCCCAAGATGATGGGATGATGGGTAACTTTTATTTTCATTCAAACTTTATATTAAGATTTCTGCAGTGAACATATTCATTTTTTCATAATTAGAAAATATTTAGGGGTGCCTGTGTGGCTAAGTTGGTAAAGCATCTGCCTTTTCGGCTCAGGTCATGTTCCCAGGACCCTGGGGTCAAGCCTCACGTCGGGCTCCCTGCTCAGTGGGGAGCCTGCTTCTCCCTCTGTCCCTTGCTTGTCCTCTCTCTGGCTATCTCTCTCAAATAAATGAATAAAATCTTTAAAAAATATATTAAAATAAATAAGATACATAATGGGAAGGCAAAATCAAGTTATGTCATGTGCCACAGAGATTAAAATATATTCATTGGAGCTCAATAGGGTCTTTAGCAAAAGCAGTTTAAATACAGTAGAAATGAAACCAAATTGCAGCATAGTAAGTAAATGAGATAAGAGATAGTGACCCACTCAAGATGAGTGTCGTTCAGTAGAAATAAAATGTGAGCCACATATGAATAATATACGTTATTTAACCCAATATATCCAAAATATCTTTGCAGTGTATAATTAATACAAAGTTATTAATGAAATATTGTACTTTTTTGTTACATCTTAATTGGACTAGTCCCTTTTTCAAGCATTCAGTAACCACATGTTAGTGGGCACATTGCACAGGGAAAGTTGTTCATTGAGAAAATAATGCAAGAGAGAGGATAGCTACCAGGGAAACATGAGAATCTTAGAGTCCTTTGCAGTCCATTATAGCAACGGAACTTGCTGGTGCAGTTTGTTGCCTCTTTAAAAATGAAATAATACGTAATTTCAAAAGAAATACATATAAATAATGTAATGATAGTATGTCATAGTAATATAAGAAATATTATATGAATAATAATAAATGAAAAATAAAACCCTTGTACCTTCCACCCTGCTTAAGAAATAGAATACCCTGGGGGCGCCTGCATGGCTCAGTTGGTTAAGTGTCTGCCTTCAGCTCAGGTCATGATCCCAGAGTCCTGGGATTGAGCCCCATATCAGGCTCCTTGCTCCAAGGGGAGCCTGCTTCTCCTCCGTCTGCCTGCTGCTCCCCCTTCTTGTGCTCTCTTTCTCTCTCTGTCAAATAAATACATAAAAATCTTAAAAAAAAAAAAAAGAAAGAAAAATAGAATACCCTGTGACCGACCTGTGTGCCCTTCAGTTGCATTCTTAGATTGGTTTTCGTTTTTTTTTTTTAAATCCCCTACAGGTTTTGGCAAGAATAGTCTGAGCCGCAGAGGAAGAGTAATGCCTGGAAAAAGACGTCCTTATGGAGTTATCACTGGCCTTGCAGCTAGGAAAGCAACTGGAATTCGAAAAGGAATTAGTCCTATGAATCGACCACCTCTAAGTGATAAGGTAGGATGATGGCTTAATCCTGCGTCAGATACCCTTTTCCTTTACTTGTGCTAATGTGTCTGTGAATGAGTAGAATATTTTTGTTGAGGGAGTATTTTATTTGAATATTTTGATTTTTTTTAATGTAGTGCCTTGGAGCTTATGTAAAAAATAAATAAAAATTGTCATGCATGAAGAATACCTAAATTTCCACATTCTTATATAAAATTTATGTAAAATTTTTTTATAGGTTTCTGATTTCCTTTGCCTTTGTGTGTTTGTGTATGTACAGTTTTTAACAGGTTATTGATGTGTAATTTTATACTATAAAATTCATCTTTTTAAGTGTACAATTCAGTGAATTTTAGAAAATTTACAGAGTTGTACAATTATCACAACAATCTAATCTTAAAACAGTTCTATCAATCTAAAAAGAAATCTCATGTCCATTCAAAGTTATACCTCATCATCTACCTCAGGCAACCACTAATGTACTTTCTGTAGATTTTCTGTAAATTTGCCTTTTCTGCACATTTCATATAAATAGAATCATATGATAATATGTGGTCTGGCATTTAGTTATGGTGTTTTTCTTTTTTTATTACTGAATAATATTCCATTATATGGGTATACCATATTTTGTTTATTCATTCACCAGTTGCTGGACATTTCAGTTATTTCCAATTTGGTATTATGAATAATGTTGCTGTGAACGTAAGTAAGTCTAGGTATAGGTTTTTATTTCTCTCGGGTAGGTATCAATTTTTAATTAGACTACAGTTATTTACCCATTATAAGTTAATGACTTTTCAAAGTTTAACTGAAGTTTTATTTACTTCTCAATGACTAATTTTTGAATTGGCTGATGCTTTCCTTTAAATAGTTTCACAGGTGGTTTTTCTTCTGATTCTTAAATTTAGTAAGTCCGAGCCACCAAGGAATTCCATGTTCTATTATTCTATTTTTTAATTTTTTTGGTTTCTCTGATTATTCAAGTAATACATACTTGTAAAAAAAAATTCAGGACTTCATTCTTTAAATTATGAATATGCGTATATTCTGGGTAAGAGCCACACCGTCTTAGATTCTGTAACTTTTACCACCAGTAGTTGTTTTTGCTTCTTAAACTTTATCACAGAACTTATTCTTTGTTAAAAATTGGAAAACAGGAAAACATTAATGAGATATGGATACTGGAAGGGAGGTTGGGTTTAACTGCTATCTAATTACTTGACCCAGTAAAAATATTAAACTACCACATGTGGTGGTCTTTTGATTTGTTTGAAAATAATGAAAATTGAGAATGTCAATTATAGAATGCTATGAATGTACTGAATAGTAAGATCCATTTATTCAAAGTGGAATGATTTTGGCAAAGGTAAGGTTTGAAAAGTGCTATTTCTTAAAACCCTTTCCTCAACCTGAATACAGATTAATATTCTGAGTAGGACAAATATAGTATTTGTGAAGCAGATTATTTTCCAGCAAATTAGAAACCTAGTTACATATAAATAACTCATATTATATTTTTCTATTGATTAAGCAAGTTACCTAAATAACTTAATTGGCCTTGAATTGTTATATATACTTAGGAATTTTACATCTTTAAAAAAATGTTCTGACCATAATTAGATGTTGTTTCTTTATGTCTCACTTTCCATAGTTTATGTGAATTAGTGAGATTTTATTTGGGTAAAAGTGTACATTTTCTTACCCGTGAAGTGAATGACGGGGTGGGAAAGATAGCATACTCATTTACATAACTAGCGTTTACTGAGAGCAGGTGGCTGTGCTAACCGGGAAATGGTTGTCTTCAGGAATGAATTTTGGGTTTTTGGGGCTTTTTTGTTTGTTTGTTTGTTTTTGTTGTTTAGAGTCAGTTTAAAGTACCTGGCAGGTAAAAGTTGTGTTGAGGCTCTTTAGGGATTCTTCCAGTAACATATAATAACGTCAATATCATTCTAGAACTTTTTTCTTTCAGATTCAGAATTTCCCAAAGCTTGAGAGTATGTTAGGTTCCATAGAAATTTAAAAAATTTTTTTTAAATTTTTAAAAATATTTTATTTATTTGAGAGAGAGAGAGAGAAAACATAAGCATGGAGGAAGGGCAGAGGGAGAGGGAGAAACAGACTCCCTGCTGAGCAAGGAGCCCGACATGGGGCTTGATCCCAGGACCCTGGGATCATGACCTGAGCTGAAGGCAGACACTTAACCAACAGAGCCACCCAGGTGCCCCTGTTCGATAGAACTTTTAACTTGACTTTGATAATGGTAAACCACTTAATACTTCTGTGAACTTAAAAAGTTGTGTTGCTGTTGTATATATATAGCAGTTATTTTCCACTAATGGTAGTGTTAATCACTTGTCTGATTTTAACAATAAAAATAAATGTCTCCATACTATGGAGTTCTGTTCAGCAATAAAAAAGGAATAAATTAATACATATGACAGCATGGATACACCTCAACACATCATGCTAAGCAAAAGGGAAACACAGTACTGTATGTTCTGTGTGATTCCATTTATTTGAAATTGTAGAAAATGCTAAACTGTAGTGACAGATCAGGCATTGCCTCGGGTGGGAGTCAGGTCAGGGAAAGGAATTGACTGCACAGGGGCACAAGGAAATGTTTTAGGGTGAGGGCACTGTTCTATATCTTGATTATGATCTGGTTGCATGATTATATGTAATTACTCAAATTCATCAAATTGTAAACCTAAAATTTTATTGTGTATAAATAATGTCTTAGTAAAATTAACATAAATACCTTCAAGTTTTTCCACTCAAAAATAATTTTTATATCAAAATTATTGTGAAAGAAAAACTTACCTTTACACTTTTAAAAACATTTATACATATATACAAACCTTAGATCCATGGAATACATTCAGCATGTATTATTGGATTGTTATTATCCTAGGCTATGTATCATTTAACTAATGTAATTGAATACTGACTATGTGCTAGATGTAAGGAATTCTGCAGTAACTCAATAGAAAATCCCTTGTGGAGAACTGAGATAAACAGTAAATAAATTATCATACAAATAATTGTATGGTTATAATATGGCAAAGTATTTTGAAGGAAAAAAACATGTGACAGCAGCATAGAGGGAACTTACATTTACCCATAAAATGATACTTGGTGTTATTATTAAAGGCAGAATACAAAGCTTGGAATGGGTTATTAGTCTAATTTCATAGCATTTCCCTTATACTGTTGATATTCTTTATCCCTGTTTTTACATTTACTTCTTTTCCAAATGTTCATGAAAATGAAGACTTACAGTTTTGTGTTTTTTAGTCCGTTGATGTTTATGAAATACTTCTCATATGCTTAAAAAACATAAAGTAATCTGGATTAAGTTTAAGATATGATTTATATTGCCAAGAACATTTGAAAAAGCTTCATTGAAAATACAGAAATCTGAATTAGGCTTTAATGCTGGATTGAATTTATATATGTGAGCGAGAAAAAGTGGATATTTCATACGCTTATTTTCTTGATTCCTTTTTTCCTCCGTAGCTCTCTACTCAGACTTCTTTGCTGTCATTACCTCCTCTTTTTCTCACACATTTGTTTTGGAGCTTGGCCCTCTTATTCCTTCACTTGATAATCAAAAATCATGGTTATATAAGTGATCCCCTAATTTACATTTCTGGATTCCTGATTCTTCTCTTGAGCTCCAGGACCATGTTTCCCCATAACCTGTGCATCCCCCAGAGTACCTCAAACTGAACATATCCAAAATAGAAAAAATTCATTTTTCTTTCTATTTGAATTCTCCTTTTGCTGGAAGTATTTTAAGTATGGTGTGGTTTCTGTCTTTTCAGTCACTTAGATTGGAGGTAGTTGAGTGATTTTAGCTTCTCCAGCATGCAAATCTAAGCAGTCTCTGTCCATTCTGCTTTCAGAAATGTTTATTGTAGTGGCGTATATAGCAAAAAGCAATCTGATTAACATAGTTTTTTGCCTTCTGAAAGAATATAGAACGATATTTTCCAGCATTAAAAAGGAAGGCCAACCTTCTGAGACAAAATGAAGTACAGAGAAAAGCAGTTGCAGTTCTCAAGAGACCTAACCAGTTAAATAGAAAGTAAGTACTCAAATATGATAATACTGTGTTATCCTGAATAAAGAAAGATACACTCCTTGCACTAAGTGATCAAATGAATGTATTTGTAGTGGTCATTTTCTTTTTTTTTTTAAGTAGGTTTTTTTTTTTTTTTCCAAGATTTTATTTATTTATTTGACAGAGAGAGAGACAGCCGGCGAGAGAGGGAACACAAGCAGGGGGAGTGGGAGAGGAAGAAGCAGGCTCCCAGCGGAGGAGCCTGATGTGGGGCTTGATCCCAGAACGCTGGGATCACGCCCTGAGCCAAAGGCGGACGCTTAACAACTGAGCCACCCAGGCGCCCCTGTAGTGGTCATTTCCAAGACAGATATTGGGGATGTCTATCTGAACATCCAACATGGAAGCATTTAGTAATTGCTTTCTTATTTCTTAGACCCAGTATTACTGATGAATTTAACAAATTGTAAACTTTTTTAAAAAGCATCACTGTACTTCATTATCTCTGTTTACATATAGAATAAAATTACAAAAGGTGATTGTTTAGGTAAAAACACCTCTGCAGGAATTATTCAAAATTGGGAATTCTGAAAGCTAAAATTGTTATTCAGTCTCAATTACTCTTAATAGAACAGTATATTTGTAGAAAAAACAAACTATAAAGAATTCTGCATGAATGCTTCCTAAGCTGAATTTTTTTTTAAGTAATCTCTGTGTGTAACGTGGGGCTGTCAATCACAACCTCAAGATCAAGATTACAGGCTCTATTGAGCCACCCAGGTGCTCCATAGCTGAGATTATTTTAATGTTAAATTGAAAGCAAACAGAAACTTAAAAATTATCACCTATTGTTATGGCATTCTGTTCTCTGTAAGGATAAAATGGGCGGAAAGGACATTGATAAACTGCTAAGTGTCTGTATTGGTTTCAAATACCATATATTCATCTCTTATAGAAGATAATTCAAAAACAAAAACTCTGAAATGAAGTTTTTTGTATAAGTGGAATGGCTGGAATTGCAGTTTTACTTAACTATCATCTCTTTTTCTTTTGGGAATCAGTTGGTGTAGTACCTTTTGGAAAATAGAAACTTCTCAAATAAGAACTTATCCATTACATGAGACATTAATGACCCATGTTAATTGGGCTAGCTAGGAAAATTTGAGTCTCTCTAAGATTAGAGGTAAGATTAGGCAATCTGTTACGTGTTTGTTTATAAAAAATAAATACCTAGATAAATATGAAAAATTTGTTTTCTCATATTTTACTGACTTCATATAGAACTTAGAAGGGAATTGGTGAAAGTCAAGTCAAACATAATCGAGAGTACATTGCTCTGTGTGAAAGAACAAACAGTTGAAGATTGTAAGTTTCTATGTGATTTATATTAATATATAAAGGTTTCTGAGTGAGAATGGAAGAGAAAACTGAAGATATTATTTTTCAAGATTTTCTCTTTAGTTTTGGGGCTTCAGCAGTTTGTGATGTGCCTAGGTGTGATTTTCTTTTTACTAATCCTGTAAATAAATCTGTACATACATGTTTTTCAACAAATTTAGGAAATAGCATTAAAAATGTTATTTTTAACGTCTTCAGAAGAGATTTTCTGTGTTGTAATATACAGAATTAACTAGGTTGTTATGTAGTGTGCCACAGAAAAATATTTATAAATTGAATCTCAATGGCTTTGTGTAAATAAGAAAATAATTCAGAATCTTTACGTTTAGTGTACCTCAAATGTCCAGCCTATGAATTTAACTATTTTCAGTTATTTTTTCCTGGATGTTTGGAAGTTGTTAAATGGCTGAGACTATTCACGGTGTATGTATTTTTGTTGCAGAAATAACATTCCAGCTAATTTTACCAGGAGTGGAAATAAATTAAGTCATCAGAAAGATACTCGTCAGGCAACTTTTCTTTTCAGAAGAGGCCTAAAGGTATAAAAAAACCCTTGTTTGTTGGTGGTTTCCTTTTACTCAAAGGATCTTGAACATCTATCTTTAGTAGTAATCCTCAATCATAGGCATGGCCCATGGTTGAGGTAGGGGTTGGGTTTGGGATATGGAGACCGTGACATTAGATTAGTTCTTTTTGTTGTTTATTTTTTCTGTTCTCTCTTGTTGTCATTAGTAGCAACATCTTATGAGTTTAACATGCTACTTAGGAATAAATTTGTTTTACCACTTGTTCTGAGATAGGAACCCCAACAAAGAAGAATGCCAGAATAGATACATGCCTCTCTTGCATTCATACACACACCACACTGGGTTATAAAGTTACAGAGCAGGATCGCTTCTTGGATTCAAATCCTCTGCTTTCTATGGGATCTACTGCTTTTTTTTTTTTCCCTTCAGGTTCAGGCCCAGTTGAACACAGAACAATTGGTAGACGATGTAGTAGCAAAGAGAACTCGTCAGTAAGTTTCAATTTGTTTTTCAAGATGTCATTTCAAAATCCCAGAATACTAGCAACCCAGATTATTATGTGCTCTTGTCCAGAAGGAATTAAATGAGACCCAAAGTATATTAACCCTTGAGCCTAAAATAGATAAATCCATTTTGTTTTTTGTTTTTTTTCCCCGAAAGCCTTTTGCATTTTCACATCCATGTTATGAATTTTAGCAACAAATACGTCTATTTAAAAAAAAATTAATGGCCTATTCCATTTTAATGAAACAGATCTTTATTTTCTGTAACTGCTTGTATATAAGTGAACCTATTCAGGGAATAAATAGAAGAAAATCCAATAGAGCTTTTAGAAAACTTATAAACCTTTAATTTTACAATAGGATGTTTTTTCTCTTCACATATTCTTTTTTTCCCCCAACCCCATAAAAGTTTTTAAAAAATATATCTTTTGTCTATTAGAATTGTGCTTCCAACATGTGAGTTGTAACATTCTAATTCCATTGAAAAGATCAGGTTTTGAGATTAAATTATTTAAAACCAGGACTACTTTTTGGAAAACAAAATATGTAAAACATGGTGTTGGTCCAGATGTGATGCCAGCTATAATTGAGCAGAGTGAAAGAAAAGACACTATTTGAACTTGATGTTGACAATACTCTTTTGCATGGGAGTCATGACATTAGAAACCATAAGGAAAGAAATAATCATAAGCTGTTTGCTTCTGCAATGAACAATGTTTATATAATTGTAATAATATAAATAACTGTTTGTCTTGAACTTTTGAGTATCAACCTACAGGGGGATAAAACACATAATACTTAATTTGGTTAACAGTATGGTGAAAATGTCAGATTTTGAGTAACTTGAATATAAAAGTAGAGCTGATTAAAAAAATGGGAGGTGCAAAGTGGGAGAAGAGGTGAAAGGAAGGAATAGAGGTACTACTGTCCTTTCATACAAAGTGGGAAGGGGATGGTGTTGAGAGAGATTGAAAGGAAGAGATTAAGAGACTGAAAGAGATTTAAGTATATTTGAAGTTATAGTGGAAGTAAAATAGTGATATATAGATATCAAAATGTTCAGAGGTAGGTAGGAAAACTAGAGTATAGTGTGATGAGCTAAAACTTTATCATTGCAAAATATTATTACATGAACATCTTGTATAGTGAACTGGAGGTAACTAGAAAGCAGTAAAAACAGGAAAGTTTAAAATTGCTGCCATTGGGGAGCAGGAAAGTTCTGCCTCTGGGGAGCAGAAACTGGGAGAGAAAACTGGGAACTGTTACTTTTCATTAGAAGCCTTTCTGTATAATTTAATGTACGTATATTTGTTACACTGAAAAATACTTAATAAATTGAAGTGTCTAGTTCCTATATCCAAGATGCTGATTAATTATATTATCGTGGGGCTTAGTATTTTTTATAAGAAAAAGTGATGGCTACTTTAAAATGTATGTTTTTATGTGGAATACACTAGAGGTTTTATAAACTTTCACTTTAATGAAGTTTTTGGTTTTTTGAAACTAGATGGCGGACTTCTACCACAAATGGAGGAATTTTGACTGTCTCTATTGACAATCCTGGAGCAGTGCAGTGCCCAGTGTAAGTCCTTTTTTTATTCTGGAGAAATTATAACCTCTCCGTGTGATAGATAATAGAAAAGCATTGAACTTCTACTCGTGATGTCCAAGTTAAGATAAACTGAGACAAAGATAAAAGTAATACTTGTAGGGCAAGGTGGAAATAGTATATTAAAAAGTTAAAGTGAAAGCTCTCTTGATTCCTGGTTCTGTAGTCCCAAAGTAGCCACTTTTAACAGTTCCATGTTTTTATTTAAAAAAAAAAAAAAGGTGCATATATGCAAAGTACTATATACTTTTTTTTTAACGTGTAGTGATAAATGAGGGAATGCTATATATGTACTTGCTCTTTTCTCCTCCACCCCCCGAGTGTATTTTGGACATCTTTACTTTTCAATACCTACAGATCTGCCTTTTTAACGGCTTCCTCGTGTGTTCTTTTATCTGGATGACTTTAATTTAGTTAACCGTTCCATTATGTTTATTGCATTATAAACTCTCTAGGTTTGTGTAGTGTTTGATCTCTTCAGCCATTTTAATAAATGAAGAAAACAAGAGGATGAGTCTCCAATCATTCCAAATTGTTGAAAAGTTTATAGTTCTACTTAAAGAGGTATTCTGTGAGTGATTATAAATTTTAGTCTCTAGATTAGTCAAGAACCAGATACAGTAGTACCCCCTTGTCTGTGATTTCACTTTTCATGGTTTCAGTTACCCAGTCAACCGTGCTCTGGAAACAGATGGTCCTCCTTCTGATGTTTTGTCAGAAGGTCAGTAGTAGCCTAACAACTGCAGCACAATTCCTACCTCATTCACCTCACTTCATCTCATTATGTAGGCATTTTATCATCTCACATGGTGAGTAAAATAACATATTTTGAGAGAGGAAGGAAGAGAGACCAAATTCACATAACTTTTATTATAATATATTGCCACAGTTTTTCTGTTTTACTATTAGTTATCGTTAATTTCACACCATTCCTAATTTATAAACTAAACTTCATCATAGCTATGTATGTATAGGAAAAAACATACAGTATGTGTAGGGGTTCAGTACCGTCTGCAGTTTCAGGTATCTACTTACGGGCTGGGGAGCAGTCCAGGAATGTATAAAGGGGGGACTGTTGTACTTCTTTTGAGAACACAAAATAGCCCTATACGTTGGAACATGTGACAAGTCAAGATATCTTACGTACCAAATGATTTATTTTTCTTTTGATTATTAAGCTTGTCTGATTTCATTTTAATTTTTTTTCTAATAGAACGCAAAAGCCACGGTTAACTCGTACTGCTGTACCCTCATTCTTGACAAAACGGGAGCAGTCTGATGTAAAGAAAGTTCCTAAAGGTGTCCCCCTACAATTTGACATAAATAGTGTTGGAAAACAGGTAAATTTTTTTTTTTTTAGTATTTCTGTGGGCCATTCATTGAGAATATTTTAATTAATTTAAAAAAATGTGTAATGAATTAAATAGGGTGTCGTAAGTCTCCTCAACCCTGGGAAGCCACTGATTGATCTACTTTCTGTTTTTTTGTTTTTTTTTTTTAAGATTTTATTTTATTTTTATTATTTATTTGTCAGAGAGAGAGCACAAGTGGGGTGAGGGGCAAAGGGAGAAGCAGGCTCCCTGCTGAGCAAGGAGCCTGATGCGGGACTCGAGCCTGGAACCCTGGGATCATGACCTGAGTCGAAGGCAGACAGTCAACTGACTGAGCCACCCAGGCATCCCTACTTTCTGTTTCTGTAGATAAGCCTATTTTGGACATTTCATATGAATGGACTCATACAATATGTGATCTTTTGTGGCTGGCTTCTTTTACTTAGCATAGTATTTTCAAGTTTAATCCATAGTGTATGATCTTTTTATTGCTGAATAATGTTCCATCATATGGATATACCTATTTATTCATTCATCAGTTGATAGACATTTGGGCTGTTTCCATTCTGTGGCTGTTGTGAATAATGCTCATCTGCACATTCACGTACATGTCTTTTGTGTGAGTATGTGTTTCCATTTCCCCTGGATAAAAACCTACAAGTGGAATTGCTAGGTCATATCATCTATGAACTGCCAGACTTGTTTTCCAAGGTGGCTGCACTGTTTACATTCCTTCCAGGATGTATGAGAGTTCTAAATTTCTCCACATCCTCATCTACACTTGTTATTATCTGTCATTTGATTATACCAAGTGCTTGTGAAGTGGTATATGTCACTGTGGTTTTGACAGTTTTTATATTATATCAACTTTGTGTCTTGTGATCTTGCTAAAATTCACTTAACTACTTTAGTAATTTTGTAGATTCCTAGGATTTTCTTTGTAAACAATGTCATCCTCCAAATTCCTTTCCAATCTTTAAACCTTTTCTTTTTCTTCTTTGTTGTGATGGCTAGAACCCTCAGTACATTGTTGAATAGAAGTGGTGAGAGCATGGTGTGCTTGCCTTGTTCCCAGACGTGAGGAGAAAGCATTAAATATTTCACCATTGAGTATGTTGTTAGCAGTAGGTTTTTAGTAGATTCTCTTTATCAGGTTGAGGGAGTTCCCTTTATTCATAGTTGAGAATTTTTATCATGAATGGATGTTGGATTTTGTCAGATGCTTTTTTTGGTATCCATTGATATAAGAATGTGTGGAATTGAAAGTATGAAGTATGGACATAAGTTTGACCAAGTTTGTTTTACTTCTTTTTATTTTATTTTGTCATGGTTTCTTTCAGAAATGGGGACATATAATTTGGGTGTGCTTTCTGTTGTCAGTCGAAAACCAGATGTTGATTTGAATTTGATTTGAATTTCTGTGAGGAACTCAGAGAAATCCAAGAACTCATAGAAATTCAAGAAAACATGTTCCCGGAATTCCTGAGTGGCTTAGTCGGTTAAGCATCTGCCTTCGGCTCAGGTCATGATCCTAAGGTTCTGGGATCAGTCCCACATTGGGCTCCTTGCTCAGCAGGGAGCCTGCTTCTCCCTCTGCCTGATGCTCCCCCTGCTTGTGTGGGCACGTGCGCTCGCTCTCTCTCCTTCTCTCTCTCCCTCTCTCTCTCTCTCTCTCTCTCTCTCTCTCCCCCCGCCCACAAATAAATAAAATCTTTTTAAAAAAGTAAATATGTTCCAAATATTCACAACTGTAAATATGTCTTATGTTTATCAGAGACAGCACTAGAATTTGTGGCAGTGTTTGTAGAGTGTAAAAATAATTCAGGTAGAGAAACTCTTGGATGTATGACTTGTGGGCATTATAGTAATGTGTTTTATATAGTATATAACATAGGCATTTATAGTGGTTAGGAGATAGAGATTGTGAGACCACCAGGTTGAAATTCTGGAGCTGCAAGTAGGCAAGTTAACTAACTTCTGTAAACTTCACTAAAGTCCCCTATTTCGTATGGTTTTTGTTAAAGTTAAATGAGTTCATATGCATAAATATTTAGGAAATGTTGTTGCTTTGAATTACCATTATGATCACATTATTGTTCTTAAGCAAATATGGCTAACAGTCAAGTCGTTAATTTTTTTCTTTTGTTTTGTTTTCTCTAGACAGGGATGACTTTGAATGAGCGATTTGGGATCCTGAAGGAACAAAGAGCCACTCTCACGTTCAACAAAGGAGGAAGCCGTTTTGTAACAGTGGGATAGATCTGTGTCAAAGGGACTTTTGAGTGATGACTCTGTTTTAAAAGTTGAATTGCTTGAAGAGTTCATCACACAAATTCAAGAAACTTTATTTCAAAATATTCACAAGGCTAAATAACTCTTATTTTTATTTTTGAAGTTTTTTTTTTTAAACATGTATAAATAACGCCCTGGAAGAATAACAGGGAATATACCTATCTGTTCTTAAGATTTCATGGTTGGCCCAGACAGAACAATTCTCTATTTGACGACTTTGGTTCCTCATGAAGCAGAAAGAAGACAGAAAGATAGAAATTGATTATTTTTATGATAGTGCTATTTAGGATCTCATCACTTTTGTCCGTTTTTTACACTTTGCCATGGTAAATCTTGGTCTTCAGAGATATGAGTAGGTCCCTTTGTTGCTGTCACCTATCCTTTAGTAGTGTTGATGTGTAGTTGACTTTTCTTCATTAGAGATATTAAAAAAAAAATCACTTGAATTCCAGTTTTGAGTTCTAAGATTTTTTGGAATATCTGGAATTTGGGTTACTTTTCAGATGACATTAGTTTAATCCTCCAGAGTTGTAAGTCTTTAATACTGAACTTTTAACAAGAAATGTGACTCTGAGCATTAGTCTTTGTTTAAAATGTTGATGTTTAAAGGATGTAAATAAATGTGTGTTTACAAAATTATCTTGGAAGAGAAAGTCCAATGGAAAAACCTGACAATTGTGTTTAGAAAATGAAGAAAGCAGGAGAGGAAGTAGCAGATTGAAGACAGGTAACTGAGGTGAAAAATTTCAAAACCCAGGACATCCATATACTGTTTGAATTTAATGTAGTCTTGAATCTAGTGTCCATGAAGAATTCTTCAAATGATATTTAGAAGAATTATAATTATCAAAATGGATTGAGTCCCTTAGATATTTTGATGGTAAAATCAATAGCCATAAAGTCCTAGACTACTTATTCAAAAAGTTAAATTTTATAAGCTTTTTAAGCTTGCTAATTAAACTGTATACAGCTTCAAAATCAAAAACATACTTGTATATGTCACAAAGAAAAAAAATCCAAAATGGTAGTAGAGTTACATTGTAATCTTATTTTATACCTTTCTTGTATAAAGTTCAGGCATTTATGGTGAGAGGGTTTTTTTTCCCCCCCACACTGGAGGAGTGGGAGGAATTAATCTGTTGTGCCAAGCTAGTGCAGAAAGTCCTCAGATGGTTGTTTAAGTTACAGTATAATGCCAAATGCAGCAAAATATTCCAGCTACAAGTTCAGTCATTTTGAAGCTTAACCTTTTGGTTTGCTATAATGTTAAAACCTCTAAGTAGGTGTTAGTTTCCCTAGAGTGTACTGGTGTTGATTTTCCCTGTAAAACAAAACAAAACATTAAGGTATCACTCTTGCCTGCCTTGCATTGTATATTAGACGTCATTGTTTTCTCTCATGCTCCTTGGGTTACTTGGTTTATGCTAGCCACGGAAAAGTATCAATAACAGTTTCATGCTTATACCAAAGAATTAAATCTGATCCTTAATATCTGGTATCTTGCCAGTAAGTCTACCGATAAGGGATTATTGGAAGCCAGTCACACAATTTGAAAATAAACTCTAGTCTTCTTAGGCCAAGGACTCATTGCAAAACATTTTTGCAAGTACAAATGCTTAGATTTCATCCATTAACAGTCCATTTTATTTTAGACTGGTTTAGAATTACTGGTAGCTTATTTTAAAGCAAAGGAAAAACAACTGAGCACAAATTTGCTGTCTTTAGAACAGTTTGTGAAAATATGGTATAAAGATGCTTTCATTTTTTTTTATTTTAAATATTGTACAGAGCTATTATTAATGCCATTTTTCTTGAAAACCTTAAAAATTGTCCCAAATATTGACATTAATTGCATCAAACAACAAAGTGTCTTTGGTATATTAAACTTTTGCTCTTTGTGCATCTCTAATTTTTCTTTTTAAATATAAAATTTTGCCTTTGTTGTAACTAAATTAAAATTCTTGAGTGCTGACATGTTGTATATAAACAAAAGAATATGCTTTGTTGGAGGAAAATTTCCTTTCTTGGAATGTGGTTGTAGTCATCCTTTTTCAGTTCTTAAATTTTTTTTTTAAACAGGATACAACTTAAAATTTCCTTTGCATCAAGGTGTATGCAAAACATTGATGCAGTGCATCACAAAATGAAAGTTTGTATTTAATGAGGAGATGCTTTACACTGTACTTTTTGGTGTTTTTTGGAAAAGTTACAAATTTAGATCTATTCTGAAGCTGTTCATTTTTAACAAATAAAATGTTACAGGTCTCACATTTATTCTTAGCTATAAAGAATCACTCGTGGTTTTTAGATTGTTCTGTGTTCAAAGAACTTTGTAGTGTTTACATTTATAATTTTTAGGGTTTGAAAAACTACCTACCAATTAAATTGGTAAGTCAATCTAGACTCGTATTCTAACTGCTTTTTGACCATTTCATTCATAAGCTCCAACCAGGAAGTAAGCCAGGAGGAGTTTAAAATAATGAATCAAGTTTACTTAGAACGCAGGATTTCAAGCTAGATGAACCTTTCAGGATCATCCATTTCAACTTCTTTCTTTACATCTTAGTTAAGTGAGGCTCAACTTTTCAAGACTTCTATGTAGCAGAGTCACTTTTTGAGCTCAGGTGTTTTAATTCTCAGTTCATAATAAACTGCTTCTGTGACTTGAATACCCACAGAAAGTAGTGGAATGATGTTTGGCTAAAGTCAGATATTTAAGAAATGGTAATAGCCAGGCTTTAGCATTTGTAGCGTGGTAAGTAAATCTACTCTACCATAATTATTGAGACTTTATTACTTCGGTATTAAAGTTATGTAGATGTCTTAGAAAAGGCCAGTGTTCCTAATTAGACATTACGTATTTTTTTTCCCAATAGGCATACATTTCACAATTTAAATTATAAACACATAATAAAATACTTTTAAGTATGAAGAAACTTATAGGCTGCATTGCCCAGTGATAGTTTTTTGTTAATATAGGTACGTATATCCTATTTTGCTGTCAGCTTTATAATTCACACAGTATACACAGTTTCATAAGATAATTTTTAATTTTAATTTTTTTTATTTTAGTCATCAGTACTTATCATGACACGAGCCCTCCTTAATTACCATCACCTATTTCACCCATCCCTCCACCCACCTCCCCTGTGGTAACCATCAGGTTTTTCTTTATAGTTAAGAGTCTCTTTCTTGGTTTGTGTCTCTTTTTTCCTTTTGCTCCTTTGTTTTGTTTCTTAATGAGTCAGGGTAATTTTTGTCCTGATCTAGATTTACTACCATAAGGAGGTAAGAGAAAAAAATAGCTGACTTTGCACTACAAAGAATGAATACCATACATTCTGAATACAGGCAGTATCAGGGCAGAAAATGATTTCTTCATTTCTGATTTTTGAACTTTCTTCAGAATTATGGTTGTTCTATTGTCACTGTATATTAAAAAAGAAGTGATTTAATCTTCCTTTTAAAGACGGTTTTTACATAGATCAATTTGAAGTTATTCCCTTTTTAAAAGTGATAGAACAAACCCCAAGCATTTACAACAGGAATTTTACACTATTGTGGGCCATTTAATAGGGATTTAAGGATTTTCTTATAAATCGTTGACTTCTAACACCTCTTTTCCCCATCATTATGTTACTTCTATCAAATCTATTACCAAAAAGCTTGATGAAACAAGGAAGTAATAACATGCTGGAGCTGAAATTCCTTGTTCTGAATTGTATTTCAGATGAGGTTTACTGATGTTTAAAGATGAATAGGAAATTATTTCCCTAGTGTGTGTGTGTGATTTCTACTTCTATTTCCACTTTCTTTTAATGAGAAGAAAATCCTATTGTCTAAATTTTCTTGTATAAAGTTTTAAAAGTCAGTTATTAGCACTGTTTATTAAAGGAGCCAGAAAGGGAAGAACCAAACATTTATTGAATGTATTCAACAAGCCAGTTTCTGTGCTTTACATTTGAAGAGCATGAGATTGGTCAAGATTTTTTTTTTTTTAAGATTTTATTTATTTATTTGACAGACAGCCAGCGAGAGAGGGAACACAAGCGGGGAGAGTGGGAGAGAAAGAAGCAGGCTCCCAGCAGAGCATGGAGCCTGATGTGGGGCTTGATCCCAGGACCCTGGGATCACGCCCTGAGCTGAAGGCAGACGCTTAATGACTGAGCCACCCAGGCGCCCCTGGTCAAGATTTTAATCCCACTGCTTTGAGTTTATAAAAATGGAGTCTTAAAGGAGTGACCAAAACATATTTCTAGTGAGTAGAAGTGAGAAAGGACTATTTCTGCATGAGGCAGTGAGATACTAGACTGGAAAACTCTTGAGATTTGATGAAACTATTGCCCCTGGTATTCATTCAATGAGTTAACTTTCAGAGAAGCAGGAAGTTCTCTGTATCAATTCCTAACATTCAATAAACCTCACTGCCTATTTTTTTCAGCTCCTGCTTCCAGACCACAGAGCAGTTGTAGAATAAGTTATAGGCCTCTGTAGGCTTTTGCTCATAGCCTTTTTGCAACTCTCATCACCCTTATTCATTACCAGACACTGGTGAAATCCTCACAGTGATTCCATTTCCTGTATCTCATTCTCACAAGATGATCTTCTTACTTGTTTTATGCGGAAGACAGAGTAGGATGAGAATTCACTTATATTCTACCTTTGTAGATGAAAGCTGAAATCCTTAGAGGTCTTAAAAATTAGTACCTTGATCTACTTTTTTTCCAGCCTCTCTCAATCTAGGACTTGTTCTGATGGTATATATAGCATCTTCATTTCTCCTCCTTTCCACAGGCTTTTCTTTTGGACTTCAAATACCTATAGATTTATCTACTGTGTTCCAAAAAAAATATTTTTTTCTCTCCAACCAAGCTTTCTTTTTCATAGTAGTACGTAGCCTCTGCTGTTAGTACATAATCGTCTTCTGTGTCTGCTTCCATTCATCCTTAGCTCCTATTAAAATACTCAGCTCTGGGGTATGGAAGGTAATTAGAGAGTTTAACGAATTAATGACCTTAAAATCTAGTTTAATAGACAAAGTAACGTCAATCTATAAACTTGGTCAGAAGTTCAGAGACCAGGATTAGCATGGCATGTTGTAATTATGAGATACATGTGTAGGTAGGTAGAAAAAATGAGGACATTTTATGGAGAACTTGTTAGAAGAATTTAGTGTAAATGTAGAGGGTAATAGGTAATCAAATTCAGATGACATAATGGTACATTTTATAAAGATATCTGGTAACTTTAGCATTGTAGCATTAATATGGAGTATATGATTATGCTTTTAGTCACTGTAGTTGAAATATTTTTTTGAGGTTGAAATATTTCTTAAAAAAATACAAAATGAGGTCCTGCTCTTAAATAGCTTAAAATCTTTCTAAGAAGAACAAAACAAATTTAGAAAGATCAGAATAACAAAAACCAATTTATATATTGGATACATGTATTTTGAACTGACACATCACTTGCCATTGCAGTGACCCATGCTCATAATAGACATGATAGTCATGGAACTTGCTGCTGCAGAACCTAGAGTGTAGTATTAAGAGTTCATAGAACAACTAACTCTCTGAGCAACTGTTGCTAATCAACTTTGTCACTAAGATTAAATGTTTTTACAATCTCTTCCATCTAGTAGTTGGGGTAAGTGCTAATCAAAGTTTCATTGAAGAGTTGGGCTTTGAATGATAGGATCTCCAATCTTATTTTCTTTTGCTGGCTCATGAACTTTTTGGCTTTGGCCTTAAATGTTCTCCACATGGACCATTATAAATCATACCTGGGTGTGTTCATGCTGATATTCCTCCCAATCTGGAATATCACTTTCCTACTATTGCCTGTTTCATAGTCCTTCAGATTTTATTCAAAACCATTCATCCATGATAGATTCCTTTCTCTGAATTCTGATAGCTTAACCCCACTACCTCCACTCAGCTTTTTTTGTTGTTTTATTCTCTAATTGGTATATTTGTACTATTCTATTGTAATCTCCTAGGAAAAGGGCCCTGGGAGCCTCTTTATTTCCCACAAATACTAGATTGATTGTAGGGGAATTTACATCATGTAGCAGGAATGGCCTAAATGTGTGAAAAAATATGCTGGAGACTGGTTGCAGTGTAAATGAGGCCTAACTGGTTTAAAATGAAGTGGTATTTTCCAGTTTTTCAGTAACAGTGATTTTGCTTTTTATCATTTCTTCCATTCTATTTCTGATTCCCACATTTAGATTATGGTCAGATCATTTTCTTTTCCGCAATTTTGGTTCCAGACAAAAATTTTATACTTTAATGCCGTTCATCTGATTTGTTCAACAATAAAATCTTGTCTGAAGGCTAAATACTATTTTAAATGTTTGTTTTATCTTTGTTAAGATCTATTTTATAAAAAGGAGGGAGGACCCAAAACATTCATGTAACCCTTTCAATGAGGATCATGAGTTTGGGAGCCAGGTTAGCACTTATTTTTCCCGCTGACAATGATTGTTCATAAATCCAGGACTCCATCTAGATCACTCCGTGTATAGAATGACAGCAGTTGGGAAAACGTGTTATAGGTCGTGTCCCAGGGTCCCCTCCTTCCGCTATGTTTCTGGTAGCAACAGTGTTGAGAAGCCTTAATTTAATGCTTAATCTAATCCTCTAGTACTGAGAGAGGAAGGCAGAGAAGTTTCTTGGAGGAGCGTTGTCTGAAAGATATTTTCGTAGAGGCATGTTAAAAATGCTACTGGGAGTCTAGAGGAGGGGGCTGCTCCAGATATGTGAGTTCCGTTTTAATTTCCCTTGAAAACCTCGATGTGGGCGGAGGCAAGCGCCTAATTGTGTGGAGGGGCACCGCAGCCCTGCCCATCAAGAGAACCGTCCGGGGTCTGTTTGCCCCTTTCCCCGCCCACCCATCAGTTCTGGCAGCGCATGCGCTGAGCCGTGGGCTGGAGAGTTGTCGGCTGGAAATGGCGGCTGCAGGCTTGGTTGCTGTGGCCACGGCTGCAGAGTACTCTGGCCCAGTAGCATCGGGAGGTAACCTCTCCGGTGTTAACTGTGGCCCAAGCTCCGGGACAGGCCCTGGTCCTGGCCCGGGTTCGTGGAGCCGCTCCCTCGATCGAGCGCTGGAGGAGGCGGCAGTGACCGGGGTGCTGAGCCTGAGCGGCCGGAAACTGAGGGAGTTTCCCCGGGGAGCGGCCAACCACGACCTGACGGACACCACCCGGGCGGGTGAGTGGGGCATGGGGCATCCCTGCCGACGAGGGGCCTGGGGCGCTGCGGGAGACCGCTCCAGCCGGTGGGAGGACTCGAGGGTAGTTACAGCAACCGGTCCTATAGCGCCTGGTTGAGACCCGGGTAACGGGGAGGAGCCGACTGCCCCAACCCGGCCAGCCCCCCGGGCCTACGGGCCAGACCCCGAGCCTGGGGCGAGGCGGCGGACTACAGCATCTCTCCGGGAAGAGGACCGTAGGGATAGACGGGTGGTGTTTTACTCTCCTAGAAAATTAACTTCTGCCGCTGCTGAGGTAGACCCTTACCCCGCCCCGGTTTCTGCAGGCCCTTTCAGATTTGGGATGCCAAATTGACTGCTAAGATTTGAGATTGTAGCGCTCTGGTAATAGATCAGAGCAGCATTGCACGCTGCGTTGCCGGGAAGCATTGATCTGAGCACTGACGTTTCTTCGAGAGTTGTTTTTAATGTGAACCCTAGGCTGTAACTTTTCTTTCTCTGCCTTTATCTAGTTGACTGACGCGAGTTACTTGTGAAAATAACTAGAGCCAACTTTCAGACTCATTACTTTTCTCTCTCCTCATGCGCTCCCAGAAAAGTTGAAGGAAGAAAAGATACATATATTGCCCACTGTATCTGTATTTAATGCTTTTTAAAAATAGACATTACATTGTTTTATACATATTTTTGAACACAGGAAAGGTAATAAGGAATTGGGTATTATTTGGTTTTCTTAGTTGTTTGTAGAGAACAATGTCTGGTGACTGAGGCGTTCAACGTAATATGTTTTTCTTGTGTTTAAAATATAGCTTCCTTAGGGAGTAGATTAAAAACTGAGTCTATTCATGTTTAACACAAAGGAGGGGAAAAATCCCTTATACAGGTTTGTATAGTATGATGTAGTTAAGTATTTGATTTTGATGTAGTGTTTTTTTGCAATGAAAGAATGTATAGTACTTTGTGTCTTACCTTTATTCCATTTTACTTTATTTTAAAATCTTTGATTTAATAATTTTCTATGTGTACTCATTAAAGACTGATGGGTATTACATATGATTCACTTGTGTTAGAAAAATAAACGGAACTGTTAAACTACTTCAAGAAACTTCTTTCCAGACAAACTTTCACTCTAGTGTAAAATGGAAGAAATTAAATGTCTAATTGTTTAATCTCTTTTTGGGAACAGTTGTACTGAAGATAGTTTGTATTTTTTAGTGAATGTTTTAAAAATTAAACTTTCTTGCTAAGGTAAATATGAACAGCCACTTGCCTTTTGCATATGTTCTGACAGACAACATCTAAAGTTGTCAGTCATACCCCAGATTTCCTGCTTCTGTTCAGAAGATGGCTATATGGCATATGATTGTTCAGGAGATGGGCAATATAGTGATTTTATATTGGTGTGAGTCATTTCAGTATTACTGCATTAAGCCTGAAGCTAAAGAGCAAGTTGATTACAGGCGTTTATCTGGTTCATTATCTCACCCGCTTTTAAATAGTTCTAGGACTAACATGTTTTGCTTTTAAGAAATATTTTATTAACTAACAAAGAAAACCCAAAGCTATTTATGAAGAAAATTAAGTAATCTCAATGAATTTTTCCCTTACTGTGCTCTGAATTATTTTATTTTTAAAAATTTTTAATTTTTTTATGTTTTATTTTTGGCGAGGGAGAGGGGGAGAGAGAATCTTAAGCAGGGTCCACACCCAGCATGGAGCAGACGGGCTGGATCTCACAACCCTGAGATCATGACCTGAGCCGAAATCAAGAGTTGGTTGCTTAACTGACTGAGCCACCCAGGCACCCCTTAAATATTTTATTTTTAAATAATCTCTACACCCAGTGTGGCCTCAAACTCACGACCTCGAGATCAAAAGTCACACACTCTTCTGACTGAACCAGTCAGGTGCCCCTCTGAATTATTTTAAACAGATAATTTAATGTGGATATCATCATTTATTGAGTATACACTGTTTGCTATTCATCGTTAGGTGTTTTAAAATACATTGCCTTGTTAAATGCTCAAAACAACCAATGGACTAAGCATTATTATCCCCCCTTTACATGTGAAGAGGCACTGGGAATTTACGGGTGAAGAATCACTCAGAGAAAGTCAGATAACTAGTATTAGTGGTAGAATTTCAGCCCAGGTCCACCTAACTCTTTTCCCTGTGCTATAACACATAGCCCCTCCCTATGTACAGGTAGATATTAATATTTATGTATTTACAGATAGTGAAATCAGGATTTGGAGATGTTAGAGAATTTGCTGGAAGACCTGTAGCTAAAGGCCAGGAGAGGCAGTATTAGCCAGGATTTGAGCTAGTTTGAGATAACTCCAAAACCAGAGTGTACCTGTAATGTCAGGTACTTTGATGAATTCAGACACAACTTACGTTAGCTAAAATGTTTTGTTTAGATTCTTTAAAATTTAAAGCCAGGAAAATTATTTGAATATTATATCTATCTATCTATCTATCTATCTATCTATAATATAGATAGATATTATAATATCTGTATTATAGATAATATATGAACTTATATTATCTATATATAATGTATATATCTGATATATGTGTATAATATATAGAGATATAGATATATATCAACGTTGCCATGCAGTCTGTTCTCTCATAATGTATCGAATGTATCTGGTAGAACTGCTGTCCTTCAAGAGTTTACATTCTAAGAAACAGCATATATTACCCATTACCATTTATAATTTGACATGATTAGAATTCATCAGGAACATTTTCTTAAGGTTTTCACTCTTGCTTGTTAAAAAAGGTAGATATTTAGGAAAAGGGAAATATTGATCCAGTGGACAAGGAAAATCTTAGAAGGAAATTACAGAAGACTTTTTGGGGCAGAAAGGATATTGCTTGGATTTAGGTAGGCAGAAATAAGAAGGAGAGCCATTGTAGGCAGTGGTGGACAACATGCAAAAAAAAATCCTAGAGTATATGGCACATAAGTTAATTTTGCCAGTCCATTACACATTCCCCTTTCATTTGATAACAATACTCCAGTTTTCCTGGGAAATCACCCTTCTCAGTTTTCTGGATGCCCTGTGCCAACAAAAGGGTGTGCACATGACAGGCAGGCCTCACCAATCAATGTAGTCCATCCTTCTGGCCACAGTGATTGTTCAGAGATGGGCACATGTCCAGTCAGCACACATGACTGTTAATTCTGTATTTTTTATTGGAGCTATTGAGAAAGAGGCATGCTTTGGATCCTGCAGTTGCTGAGAGAATACAGTGTGAGCCTGGAACTTCCCAATAAATGGAAGGCAGAGCCAAAGGATGGAAAGAGTGAAACTAAGTTCTGATGATCATGTTTGAACCTTTGGATCAATAGCCAGGCCTTGAGTTAGTGCTGTCCTTGAACTTTCATATTATGCAAGTTAATAAATTCCCTTTTCTGCTTAATTTGAGCAGAATTTTTTGATACAAAATCAAGAGTCCTGATTTAATACTGTGAGACTGCTCTTGATAATGTTGTGGTCAGGCCAGTTTGGTCAGAATAAATGGTTGGATTCAAGAGTATATGAGCTACGTTTTGCATATGTGGAAGCTGGATTGAGGATAGGTTTATTGGGATTGAGATAGGGAGACTAATCAACATTTATTCATTGAACAAACATTTGCTAAGGAATTTGGCAGGTGCAGATACACGAAGAGGACCAACACTTTCTGCCCTCAAAGAACTCAAGGAATCTAATGGAGGAATGAATCAATAAATGTAAGGATTACTTGACTCGTCTAGTAATAGCAAAACTTTTATGTGTAAGGCATTATACTAGCTAATATAAAGGAAAAAAATAAGAGCCTTTAACCTATAAGAATTAAGAAATCTAGTAATCTGGTTGGGTGGCTGCAATAATAATATAAATCTCTGAAGGAATAAAAAATAAAAATCATATTGGAAAATGAAAATGTACAAACCCTGATTGAATTTATTTTTTTGAAAAAAGGACAAAATGCCTCAAAAATGACTGAGCTGTTAAATCTGGAGAACTAGGAAGATGATGATGCTATTGATAATAATAGCTAACAGTTATTGAGTTGTTAGCATATCTCAGGTGTTGTTCCAAGCTATACATATAAAACATGCACATACAACAATGATATGAGTTGTAAGTACTATTTTAAACCCCATTTTACATATGAAAAAATGGAGACTGGACATTAATTTGATCAAGGTTACACAGTTAATAAGGGACAAAACTGGATTCAAATTCAGATACATCTAATCCTAAAACTTGGTTTTTGATCACTAAGCCATACTGACAAAGAAGTTTGCTACACATAATTTCTTTGGTTTGCTTGATACCTTTAAAGGGGTTGGTAGCACATCTAGTTAATCCTGTGCAATGAATAGAAATGTCAATCTGGAGCTTGCTTTTTCTTTCTTTTTTTTTTTTTTTTCAATCTTTAAGTAAACTCTGTGCCCAACATGGGGCTTAAACTCATAATCCGGAGAAGGTCACATGCTCTACCGACTGAGCCAGCCAGGTGCCCCTAAATCTGGATCTTTAAGAGTGAAGTCCCGGTTACCCCATCCATTTCAGAGACTCATAATGAAGAGTTTATGAGATTCTCGGAGAAAAAGAGTACAGAAAGTGGAAAAGTTGGTCACTCTTAATCATGTGATACACCAGTATTTAAACAGGCAAGAAGTAGGGGCGCCTGGGTAGTGCAGTCGTTAAGCATCTGCCTTCGGCTCAGGGCGTGATCCCGGCGATCTGGGATCGAGCCCCACATCAGGCTCCTCCACTGGGAGCCTGCTTCTTTCTCTCCCACTCCCCCTGCTTGTGTTCCCTCTCTCACTGGCTGTCTCTCTGTCAAATAAATAAATAAAATCTTAAATAAATAAATAAACAGGCAAGAAGTAGAATCAGCCTGAGGAAAAAAATGGAAACAAAGTGCCATAACTAGACCTTTACTAGAATTCAGAGACTCCTAAAGCCAAAGGAACCATAATAACCATTTAAGTTATTTTACAGATGAGAAGCAGTCTCAGAGGTTAAATGATGTTTTTAAGGTTATATAGTGAGATGGTGCCATTTCACAGAAGGCAAATTGAGGTCATAGTTGAAGCTGTGAGAAATCTCTTCTGAGTAGAAGACAGAATACAAATTAAGGACTCAGCTTTGGGGAAAAGCCTGTAGTGGAAGGCAGGAGGGAGAGACTAAGATTATTCCAAAAAAGAAAACAAATTTTAGATGTAGTGGGTGAGCCAAGATAATGCAGTGTTACTAAAGCCACAAGAATTGAGACTTTCAAAAAGCAGATGCTTATTTCCTATGTAAAGAAGAATGATTGCTAAAAGGCTATTTAATTTTCCAAGGAAGCGGTCTATAGTTTTTCAAGGTAGCAATCTGTAAAATTGTGGTTTCGTTAGTTTTTGAAATATGCACTGGAGTGCAGGTCTTAAGTAGAAATCATATTGCTCTTGGATTCTTATGTATATTTTGTATCAACCACAATATATGTACTGTGAATTTTTCTAGAGTAGTGCTGTTCAGTTGGGTAGCTACTAGCTATAGGTGGTTATTATAGTTAAAATAAAATTAAAAATTTAGGGGCACCTGGATGGCTCAGTCGGTTAAGCATCTGCCTTCAGCTCAGGTCATGATCCCAGGGTCCTAGGATTGAGTCCCTGTGTCAGGCTCCCTCTCCCTCTGCCTCCCGCTCTCTGCATTTGTGCACTCTCTCTCTCTCTGTTGAATAGATAGATAAAATCTTTAAAATAAAATAAAGTTAAAAATTTTAAATTTGGTTCCTCAGTCACACTAGCCACATTTCAAGTGCTCAATAGCCACATGTGTCATATTGGACACAACATATTAGACAGATCCACTTCCTGTCATGTTGGACAGCACAGACAGTAGAACCTTTCCATCATCACAGGAAGTTATATTGGACAGTGGTGTTGGGGCATACTGGTTTAACTAGAATTGAAATTTGTTTTCCGTATTATTTATTTTCTAAATCATATTTCTTTTGGCAAGGTTTTTGTATATCTATGAAGACAGTAAGCCACCATGGTGTGTAGAGCTAAAAACATTGTACAATAGTGGTGAGAGGTCAGAGGCAGAGAGAGGAGGTGGTAGCAAATAGAGTCTAATCATAATTACATGATCCTTGGGAGTATCTCAGTGTTGGGGGGGATATAGAATTTTTTCTTTAATTTAATTAATTAATTTTTAAAAGATTTTATTTATTTATTTGACAGAGACAGCCAGCGAGAAAGGGAACACAAGCAGGGGGAGTGGGAGAGGAACAAGCAGGCTCCTAGAGGAGGAGCCTGATGTGGGGCTCGATCCCAGAACGCTGGGATCACGCCCTGAACCAAAGGCAGACGCTTAATGACTGCACAACGACTTTTTCAAATTTTTCATTATTGTAAATAACATTTTTCTTTTGGAAATAAAATCTTGGGTCATCTGGGTCGCTCAGTTGGTTTAGTGTCTGCCTTCGGCTCAGGTCATGATTCCAGGGCCCTAGGATCAAGCCCCGCATTGGGCTCCCCACTCAAGGGAGAGCCTGCTTCTCCCTCTCCCTCTGCCTGCTACTCCTCCTGCTTGTGCTCTCTTTCTCTGTCAAATAATAAATAAATCTTTAAAAAAAAGAAAAAATCTTGTTCATAGAGACTATCATTTTTAAGCATGTCATCTTTATTAATAGAGGCGTTACTATATATTTGACAGATTTGCCACTCACTGAGCATTAGGTGTTCAAATCAGGAAGAATATTCTAAGAGCCTCAGAAATGAGGAAAGAGTAAAAAACAATGAAACTAATTTTATTTGATTAATGAGACTGGTTCAGTTCAGTAGATTTTAAAAATAATTTCTTCTCATTTTGTAGTTTTACATGTTCATGGTGGTATGATGTTTTTAAAGAAGACATTAAAGATCATTCATGATTCCACTTACCAGAGATGAATTTAGTAGTGAACACTGGTTGGAAAGCTTCCATACATTTTCTTCATAAATGTACACATTCTTGAGCATCGGACTCTTGGTTTCAGCTGAGGTAATGATCTCCAGGGTTGTGGGGTGGAGCCCCACATATGGCTCTGCTCTCAGTAGTGGCGGGGGGGGGGGGGGGAGGGTGTCAGCTTGTCCCTCTTCTTCCCCTCTGCCCCTCCCCCTGCTCATGCTCACTGTCCCTCACTCTCTAGAATAAATAAAATCTTTTTTAAAAAAATGTATACATTCTTTTTAAAATATAAAAATGGGCATCACAGAAGGCTGTTTTATCATCTAACTTTTTTCACTATATGTGATACAATACCAGAAAATAGAGATCTGTAGCATAATTTTTATTTTTAAGGTTTTATTATTTATTAGAGAGAGAGAGAGAGAGCATGTGCACGCACACACAGGAGCAGGGGAAGGGGTGGAGGGAGAGAGAATCTTGAGCAGACTCTGCCCTGAGTGCCCTGAGTATGGAGCCAGCAGGATTGGATCTTACGACCCTGGGATCATGACCTGAGCCGAAATTAAGAGTCCCTCACTTAACTGTCTGAGTCACCCAGGTGCCCCCAGTAGCATAATTTTTAATGGTAGATACACTGTCATTTAATTTATCCTCTTGATGTACATTGTGATTATTTTCAACTTTCACTGTTAATATGGTATCCCTGAGAATAGCCTAGTAGGTATATATTTGCAAACTTGTCCAATTATTTTCTCAGGATAAATTCCTGGAAATAAAATTGATTGGCTAAAAGGTATGCACAATTTAGGGTTTTTTTTAATACACAGTGTAAAATTGTCCTTCTAGAAGAATTGTTCAGCTTAGATTTGTTTCAACAATGCATGCGTTGTCTTTACTTTGCACCTGCTGATCTTCTCATTCATTTTGGTCTGTGTCATTCTGATAGGCGAGAGATGATATCTCTTCATTCTGTACTCAGTGCATCTTGAAGAATGTAGTTTTTTCTACAAGAGGAAAATAAATTCAGGGAGAAAAGATTTACTTTGTCTATTTCTACCTTGTGTCATAGAACCAGCTGGTAGCAAAGAATTGGGAACTCTTTGTGCTTATATATAACCCCTATATAATTTGAACTCTTTTATTATTATAAGAGTCATACATGTTTACTGTAGAAAATCTGATAAAACAATACACAAGGGAGAGAAAGGGAAAGAAGGGAATAGTACTACTGCATAGATAAGCACTGTGAACATTTTGACATATTCTTCCAGGCTTTTGTTTGTTTTTTCTTCCAGGGTTTTTTTTTTTTTTTTTAATGTGTGTACATATGTATTGAAGAACATGATATCAGCTTTTTGTAGTTTACTTTTTTCCATCTTATAGCATATTAGAACTATTGTCATATCTGTTAACATCTTCTTATAAAAGAACTTTAATACCTGCAGAGCATTTAATTAAATCTTTGCACTTAGCCAGATCCTTTTTATTGGGCATTTAGGCTTTTTCAAATTTTTCATTATTGTAAATAACACAATGAACATTTTTAAATATAATTTTTTGCTTACATCTCTTATTATTTCCTTTCGTTAATTCCTAGAAGTAGAATTGTTCAAACAAATTGTATACAGTTTTAAAAACTTAAACAGTTTACAAACAAAATTTCAAAAGCAGTTCTTCATAGAAATAGTGTTACATATTATGTGCAGCCTGTATAGGTTTGTAGGCTACACACAAAAACCTAGTATTTTTTTTCCTAAACATGAAAGTTGGCTTAACTTACATTTCAAACCTGTTTATACCTAACAGCTATGGTCTCCCATGTATCTCTCTCTGTATAAAGATTGGAGTACCTCTAACCTCAGAGAAGGTCTGGGGTGCAGAGCTTGAAATTGCCTCAGTAGGGAACTCGAAATTTGAAGTCTTGGAATTTTCTTAAGAATTCTACTCTATATTTTCATGCTTGTTTTAATAACAAATCTGTGGCTTCAAATTACCAGCCATTAGGACAAACCAAACCAAACCAGTTTCTGTAATGTTTATTCTGTTGGTTTTCTGTAACAATGCCCTCCCCCGCCCCCCCCCGCCCATGAGTTCATATCCCAGTTTCAGAAGTATGGATATAATATTGTATATACTACTACTCTTTGTAACAAAGTTTCTATGAAAATATGCATGTTGAATTGGAATGTGGGATACTAAGAATACTTTTCAGGAAATAACGTTCATATCCCTCTTACAACTTTACCTCCATCTGAAATAAGAAATCCTATAGTTCTAATATATTCTCATCCACATGCTTCTTCCTTTCTCTTCTGCCTGACAAGCAGCACAATTCTTATATTGTACCAACACAATAGGGAAGACTGAGGGGGTGCCTGAGTGGCTCACTTGGTTACTCGTGGGACTCTTGGTTTCTGCTCAGGTCATGATCTCAGGGTCATGAAATTGGGCTTTGCATGGAGCTCTGTCCTCAGCATGGAGTCTGCTTGAGATTCTCTCCCTCTCCTTCCCCTTTTGCCCCTCCCCCTTGCTCACGGGGCATGTGCTCTTTCTCTCTTTATAAAATCTTAAAAAAAACGATAGGGAAGACTGAGGTAAAAAGACCTGTTATTTATCAACACATGCTCACATTCACACAGGCATGCGTGCTTTATATAGTTAGGCAGAGACCATGGGGAAATCATGGCTGTTGGTTATAAAGGCATCTGAAATAAGATTTAAATTTGTTTCAGGGGGAAATCTGGACTCAACTGTACTGGTATTTTTTTTAAATAGGAAGGGCGAATTGTAGGATGGCACCTTCAGGTGGGTCCAAAAGAGAAGTCTTGGATCACCACAAATCCATGTAGAGACTAGAGAAATGGCAGCAGTGTTGGGGCCAAGGATTTCTTAGGCTTTGTTTCTTTTTTATTGTGGTTGTATTTGTGGGCTGGATGGTTAATGTTATCAAATATTATAACTGAAATACAACTTTTGAGTAGTAGTATGCATGTTCATTATTTTTTTCACTTTACTTATGAAACAGTTATTCCACTCAAGCTTAGAAAAAAAATATGGTAAATATGGTAATTCACACAAAGGAACATTATTTTGAGTTCCTGAAGTAGCCAACAATATCAAATGCAATGTGACTAATTTTAGAATCATAGCTAGTCCTAAAAATTTAAGGTATTTCCTTATTCACTTCTAACTTTCTTCCTTGCTCTTTTAAATTTCTGGAGTTTTATTATTTGAAGAAAGTCTCTCCCCAACACACACTTTTTTTTTTTTTTTTTTTAAGTAGGCTCCACACCCAGCATGGAGCCCATGCTGGGGCTTGAACTCATGATCCTGAGATCAAGACCTGAGCTGAAATCAGGAGTCAGATGTTTAACCGACTGAGCCACACAGGTGTCCCTGAAGAAAGTCTTAAACCAAGGATTCTAACTGATTTATTAAACTTATTTCTTGCAAAACTAAGTAATAGATTCTTTCCATTAAAACAGGTTTTAAACTTTTTTTTCTTAAGATTTTTATTTATTTATTTGAGAGAAAGAGAGAGAGAGAGAGAGAACATGAGCCGGGAAGGAGGAGCAGAAGGAGAAGCAGACTCCCCGCTGAACAGGGAGCCCAATGTGGGGCTCCATCCCAGGACTCCAGGATCACAACCTGAGCTGAAGGCAGATGTTTAATCAGCTGAGCCACCCAGGTGCCCCTAAATACAGGTTTTAAAAAATGATCTGCACATAATAGTGAGAAGATAAATCACAGAGTAAGCAAAAGATTTCGAGTAAACATACTAAATGATATCTAGAATATGTATAGAATTTCTACAAACAAGAAGACACCCCAATAGAAAACTGAGGAGACACTTAAACTAGTATTTACTAAAGAGGAATCCCAAATGACTGATAAAATGTGAAAAAGTACTCAACCTTATTGGTAATAAAAGGAATGGAAAATAAGACCAAAATGACATACTACTCAAAAAACTGACAATACCAAGTACTAGAAAAAGGTAAAGCATTGGGGACACACATTCAAGGCTGATGGGAATGTTAATTGATGCGTTGACTTTGGAAAATACTTAGCAAAATTGAAAATACACATACTCTATGACCCAGAAATTCCAGACTCTGAGATGTATACGCCAAAGAATACCTGTATATGCATACCAGGATATAGTAGCTTAAAACAACACCCATTTATTATCTTACAGTTTTATAGGTCAGAAGACTGGACTCAGCTGAGTTATCTACTCATGGTCTCACAAGGCCAAAATCAATGTGTTGGTCAATCTGGGGCCTATGGGGAAGGTATTTGCTTCCAGGATCATTCAGGGTTTGGCAGAATTCAGTTCCTTACAGTTACAAACCTGAAGTCTCCATTTTCTTGTTGGTTGTAGGCTTCAGGTCACTCTGGCATCTTGGAGGCTACCTGCATTCCTTACAGTGGCCCTCTCCTCCTTCAAGCCAGCAATGGTGTGTCAAATTATCATGCTTAGAATCATTGACTTTTGCTATCAGCCAGAGGGCTCATGTGATGAACCGGGTCTAGCCAGATTATCTCTCTCTAGTTTAATTCAAAGTCAATTGATTAGTAACTTTGATTATATCTGCAAAATCCCTTCTGCCATGTATGGAACAGAATCAGAGTATATTTCATATTTATAGTCCCAGGGATTCAGGTGGGAAACCTTGGGGAACCATTTTAGGATTCTTACCATAGAGATTTCTGTCTTTCTCTCTTTTTTTTTTTTTTAAAGATTTTATTTATTTGACAGAGAGACAGGGACAGAGGGAACACAAGCAGGGGGAGTGGGAGAGGGAGAAGCAGGCTTCCCGCTGAGCAGGAAGCCTGATGTGGGGCTTGATCCCAGAACCCTGAGATCATGACCTGAGCTGAAGGCAGCTGCTTAATGACTGAGCCACCCAGGCGCTGCATGTCCTTTTTTGTTTTACAACACCTAGTACACTGTCAAATGCCCTTTGAGAATTTATTGAGTGGATGGATGGATGGATTAATGGATAAGTGAGTGAATGAGAGTGAAAAGAGGAATGATTTAGTCTATTCACTTTCTTAGCTTTGAAAATGACAACTGACTTCTGTGTGGCTGGGTTTAGTGGACACCCTTAGGACTTCAGTGATAAAGTAGAATTCAATCAAAACATTCTCAAGGATAATACCAGTGAATATATTTCCCTTTGATGTCAAAAAGTCAAGCATTCAGACCCTCTTTAATTGGTGTCATAGAGGATAAGAGAGATGATGTTACGTGTGCTAAAAGTCAATCCCTTGGGGCGCCTGGGTGACTCAGTCAGTTAAGCATCTGCCTTTTGAATTCGGCTTCAGTCATGATCTAAGGGTCCTGGGATTGAGCTCCCTGTAGGGCTCTACTCAGTCGGGAATCTGCTTGAGGATTCTCTCTCCTTTCTCCCTATCCCTCTCCCCCTGCTCACGTGCTCTCTCTCCGCCTCTCAAATAAATAAATCTTTTAAAAAAATAATAAAAGTCAGTCCTTCAAAATATAACCAGTGGCAGTGAGAATTTCTAGGTCTGTGCAGAGTTTCAAAGTAGGATCTTGATTTGCTAATAAAAGAAATTTTAAACTCCTTGCAGTGAAATAGGCTTTCCATATATGTTCAGTGTTTATAACTTTGATAATTATGCAAGTCTCAATTGTCTAAGGAAAACCTTAGCCTAGTAACTATGTGATGCTTTTTCTTAGTAGCATTGTGATCTCTGGCCATCTCTTATCAAGTGACAAATCTCAAGGTGCTGGGATTGAGCCCGGGGTCAGGCTCCCTGCTCAGTGGGAGTCTCCTTCTCCCTCTGCTCCTCCCCCCATTTGTGCTTTCCCTCTCTCTCTCAAATAAATAAAATATTTAAAAAAATTATTATTAATTGAAGTATAGTTGACATATATTGTATTAGTTTCAGGTGCATGCCATAGTGATTCAACAATTCTATACATTACTCGGTGCTCACAATGGTAAGTGTAGTCACCATCTGTCACCATACAACATTATTACAATATTATTGACTATATTCCCTATGCTGTACTTTTCAACCCTGTGACTTATTTTGCCCATCGCTCCCCCCTCCTCCCCTCTGGCAACCACCAGGTGTTCTTTGTATGTTGGAGTGTGTTTCAGTTTTGTTTTTTCATTTCGTTTTTTAGATTTCACATATAAATGAAATCAAACCGTTTTTATCTTCTCTGACTGACCTATTTGACGTAGTACAATATCTTCGAGCTCCATTCATGTTGAAGCAAATGGCAAAATCTCATTCTTTTTTATAGCTGAGTAATTTATGTCTATGCATATCTTCTCTATCCATTAATTTATTGACACTTGGATTGCTTGCATATCTTGGCTATTGTAAATAATGCTGCAGTGAACATAGGGGTGCATATCTTTTTCAGTTAGGGTTTTCATATTCTTTGGGTAAATACCCAGTAATGGAATTACTGGGTTGTTTGGTATTTCTATTTTTAATTTTTGAGGAAACTCCATATTGTTCTCCATAATGGTTGTACCAATTTACATTCCTACTAACAGTGCACAAGGGTTCCCTTGCTTCTACATCCTTACCAACACTTATTATTTATCTTTTTGTTGCTGGCTATTCTGACTATGAAGTGATAGCTTATTGTGGTTTTGATTTGCATTTCCCTGATAATTAGTTATGTTGAACATCTTTTCCTGTATCTGCTGACCATCTGTATGTCTTCCTTGAAAAAAAAATGTGTAGGGACGCCTGGGTGGCTCAGTTGGTTAAGTGTCTGCCTTCGGCTCAGGTCATGATCCCAGGATCCTGGGACCGAATCCCGCATCAGGCTCCTTGCTCAGTGGGGAGCCTGCTTCTCCCTCTGCCTGCTGCTCCCCCTGCTTGTGCTTGCTTTCTCTCTGTCTCTGGTGAATAAATAAAATTTTAAAAAAGGAAAAAAAATGTGTATTCAGGTCCTCTGCCTATTTTTTAAATTTATTTTTTAATTTAAATTCAGTTAATTAGCATATATTATGTGTTCCAGGGGTACAGGTCTGTGATTCGTCAGTCTTATATAATACTCAGTGCTGATTACAACACATACCCTCCCCAGTGTCCATCACGCAGCCACCCCAACCTTCTCACCCCTCTCCACTCCAGCAACCTTCAGTTCGTTTCCTGAGATTAAGAGTCTCTTATGGTTTGTCTCCCTCTCTGGTTTTGTCTTGTTTCATTTTTTCCTCTCTTCCCCTATGGTCCTCTGCCTTGTTTCTCAAATTCCACATATCAGTGAGATCATATGATAATTCTTTCTCTGATTGAGTTATTTCATTTAGCCATAGTGCTCTCTAGTTCTATACATGTTGTTGCAAACAGTAAGATTTTTTTGATGGCTGCATAATATTCCAGTGTGTGTGTGTGTGTGTGTGTGTGTGTGTGTGTGTGTGTGTGTGATATATCACATCTTTATCCACTCATCTGTCGATGGAGATCTGGGCTCTTTCCATAGTTTGGTTATTGTGGACATTGCTGCTGTAAACATTAGGGTGCAGGTACCCCTTCAGATCACTACCTTAGTATCTTTGGGATAAATACCCAGTAGTGCAATTGCTGAGTCGTAGGGTAGTTCTATTTTCAACTTTTTGAGGAACTTCCATACTATTTTCCAGAGTGGCTGCACCAGTTTGCATTCCCACCAAGAGTGTAGGAGGGTTCCTCTTCTCCACATCCTCGCCAACATCTGTGTTTCCTGACTTATTAATTTTAGCCATTCTGACTGGTATGAGGTGGTAATCTCATTGTGGTTTTGATTTGTATTTCCCTGATGCCGAGTGATGTTGAGCACTTTTTCATGTGTCTGTTGGCCATTTGTATGTCTTCTTTGCAGAAATGTCTGTTCATGTCTTCTGCCCATTTCTTGATTGGATTATTTGTTCTTTAGGTGTTGAGTTTGATAAGTTCTTGATAGATTTTGGATACTAGCTCTTTATCTGATATGTCATTTGTAAATATATTCTCCCATTCTTTTGGTTGTCTTTTGGTTTCCTTGACTGTTTCCTTTGCTGTGCAAAAGCTTTTTATCTTGATGAAGTCCCAATGGTTCATTTTTGCCTTTGTTTCCCTTCCCTTTGGAGAAGTGTCCAGCAAGAAGTTGCTGAAGCTGAGGTCACAGAGGTTGCTGCCTGTGTTCTCCTCAAGGATTTTGATGGATTCCATCTCACATTTAGGTCTTTCATCCATTTTTAGTCTATTTTTGTGTATGGTGTGAGGAAATGGTCCAGTTTCATCCTTCTGCACTTGGCTGTTCAGTTTTCCCAACACCATTTGTTGAAGAGACTGTCCTTTTTCCATTGGATATTCCTTCCTGCTTTGTCAAAGATTAGTTGACCATAGAGTTGAGGGTCCATTTCTGGGTCTCTGTTCTATTGCATTCATCTATGTGTCTGTTTTTGTGCCAGTACCATACTGTTGAAGAATACAGCTTTGTAATAGAGCTTGAAGTCTGGGATTGTGATGCCATCAGCTTTGGTTTTCTTTTTCCTCTGCTCATTTTTAATCAGATTATTTGTTTTTTCAGTGTTGAGTTGTATAAGTTCTTTAAATATGGGTATTAACCTCTTATCAGATACCATTTGCAAATATCTTCTATTTAGTAGGTTGCCTGCTTGTTTTGTTTATGGTTTCCTTTTCTGTACAAAAGCTTTTTACTTTGGTGTTGTCCCCGTAGTTGATTTTTGCTTTTATTTCCCTTATGTGAGGAGACATCCATAAATATGGTGCTAAGGCCAGACATCCAGGAGATTACTGCCTATGTTTTCTTTTAGGAGTTTTATAGTTTCGGGTCTTAAACATTTAGATTTTTTCAGCCATTTTGAGTTTGTTTTTGTGTATGGTATAAGAAAGTAGTCCAATTTCCCTAGCACCATTTATTGAAGAGGCTTTTTCCCACTGTATATTCTTTCTTCCTTTGTCATAGATTAATTAACCATTTAAGTGTGGTTTATTTCTGGGCTCTCTGACCTGTTCCACTGATTTCTCTGTCTGTTTTTGTGCCATACTGTTTTGATTACTGTGGCTTTCTAGTATATCTTGAAATCTGGGATTGTGACACCTTCAGCTTTTTTCTTCTCTCAAGATTGCTTTGGCTAATTGGGGTCTTTTGTGGTTCCATACAAATTTTAAGATTATTTATTCTAGTTCTATGAAAAATACTATTGGTATTTTGATAGGGATTGTGTTGAATCTGTAGATTGCTTTGGCTAGTATGGACATTTTAACAATATTAATTCTTCCAATCCATGAGCATAGTATATCTTTCTGTTTGTTTGTGTCATCTTCAATTTCTTTCATCAGTGTCTTATAGTTTTCAGGGAACAGGTCTTTCACCTCCTTGCTTAAATGTATTCCTAGGTATTTTATTATTTTTGGTGCAATTATAAATAGGATTTTATTAATTTCTCTTTCTGCTACTTTGTTATTAGTGTATAGAAACACAACAGATTTCTGTATATTAATTTTGTATCCTGAAACTTTACTGAATTCCTTTATTCTAGTAGGTTTTTTGAGAGTCTTTAGGGTTTTCTGTACATAAGTATCATGTCATCTGTGAATAGTTTTACTTCTTCCTTACCGATATGGATGCCCCCCCCCTTTTTTGGTAATCTCCATATCCAACGTGGGGCTCAAACTCATCACCGCAAGATCAAGAGTCACATGCTGTAGTGAATGACCCAGCCAGGAACCCCCGGCATGTAATTTTTCATAGTATTCTTTTAGCGTCCTTTATATTTACATTTCTATGGTGTTGGTTGTGTTTCTCCTCTTTTCATTTCTGATTTTCTTATTTGAGTCCTCTCTCTTTTTTTTCCCTGGTAAGTCTAGCTAAAAGTTTATCAGTTTTGTTTATTGTTTCAAAGAACTAGCTCTTGGTTTCACTGATTTTTTTTATTGCATTTTTAGTCTCTATTTCATTTATTTTCACTCTATTCTTTATTATTTCCCTACTTCTACTAACTTTGGGCTTTGTTCTTCTTTTTCTCTTTCCTATAGGTATAAGGTTAGACTGGGATTTTTCTCATTTCTTGAGGTAGTTCTTTCTTGCTATAATGTTCCTCTTAGAACTGCTTTTGCTGCATCACAAAGATTTTGAACCATTGTGTTTTCCATTTTCATTTTTTTCATGTATTTTTTTATTTTCTCTTTGATTTTTTTTGAAAATTAATTTTTCTAAAAGTATAAAACACATCATTTTGCAAAATTGGGCACTTTCGGATAGAATAAATACTTGAAAGATTGGTTTGTTTTAGAGGAAGTGTCACTGAAAAACTGTTGTCAAAGTTATGAATAGATAACCAAATTACATGAAAAATAAACTATTAAAGTTGAGCATGTATGGTTACTTAGTGTTGTTAGTTACAAGCAACAGAAATCAACTGTGGTTGTGAGTAGCCTACCAAATCTGTGGAAGGATTGAGGAACCAAGCTGGAAGGATAGGTAACAGAAATAATACCCAAATTAATATGGCAGAGCTTGGCCTTGGAAGACACCACTAGCACTACCACTGTGATAGACCCCTCAGTTTGCACCACTAACACCAAGGGTAATGGACAGACACTACACACCAGTACTGGAACTTTTGCTGCTGCTGCCTCTGGAAACTGGGATGTATTATTACTACTACTCTGCTTTCAATTCGAGGTTGGGCAAAGATGTGTCTGTTTGGGGGAACCTAGATTATGTACCCATACCTCTAGCCCTAAGAGAGGCTGAGAAAGCAACTCTACTGTGTGGCAGTTTTCAGCTTCTGTTGAGGAAAGAACTCTATTTCATAAAGTATTGGATTGCCCAAACATAATAATAGTGTTTAGAATCTGGGTAGCCTCTAAAAATGGCATGTGTCTACTACAAGTTGTATTTAATACTAAAATCAAGTAATCAAGTAAGCCTTTAGTAGAGTATGTAATTATTATAATGAACACTAAGCAAGCATTAAATGATAAGCAGTTTACTTTACGGACTATAATTATAATATTTTTTCTACGGACAGACTTTTTATTTCTTGGTCCAATTGGGAGAGGAGGAAAAGATTTAATAATTAGCTTTTTTTCTAGGAGTACCTTCAGTTTTTCTTTTCTTTTTTTATTTGGAGAGTATCCTGAATGTCTTTTTAGTCTGCATTAATTTGGAGAGACAGAAGATGAACAGTGTTGCCTAGCTCTTATCCTTTCAGATGTCTGCAGAGTCCCTATTCCCAATACCTGGGGATGGTATGCTATTGTCATTTTAGCCAGTGGTCCCTATGGTAAAATTTTTGACAACAAATATGTATGTATGTGTGTGTGTATATATATAATATGCATATACTAAAGTACTAAAATTATATGTATTATGAAATATACATAAAACATAAAATTTTAAAGGAAAAATTAAATATAAATAGAAATGAAAGCTCTAATGTTTTTCCTTCATACTCTGGTGAATCATTTTGTGTATTCTCTGAATAGTAGTCTCACTCTTCTCCCTTGGAGACCACTGATTCAAACGGTGGTTAGCCTCTTACTGATCTTTAAGTAGGAAAAAGATTTACTGTTAAGAATGTGAAAACATTGTAGGCTCTACTTTGAGGCAGTATGGAAAAGGGGAGACAGTCTGAGATACGGAGTCCAAGGATAGAGAGCTATAACCTGTTTGAAAGGAAAGGATATAAGAAGACAAAGATTGAAGAAATGGCCTGAAGCAATGCTGTACATGAGGAGAGACTACTTGCACAGCACATGTGAAACAAAACCAGTGTGTATATGAAGTGGGGGATGAGATATTTAGTAATGGCTGAGCTGCTCCCGTGGATTTGATGGGCTGTGGTGTGGTAGGGGTGACCTTACTTTGGAAATAAGGTGATTTAAGTGTTTTAGCCTTGATTCATTACTGTTAGTTGTTTGGTCTTTCTTATCTTTCCTCATTTAGAAAATAAAAAGGGTAGACTGGATTGGAGTTCTTAAGATTGGAGTCCTAGGGGTTTTGAGGAATCTCCTCAGGGGTTGTGCTTTGGCCTGGGTGTGAGTTAAGTTGTGCCCTCTCCGCCAGACTGACTTCAGCTAGAGTCAATGTTGAATCTGTGGTATATTCATCCAACAAATAATTTTAGCCTAGACCTTGTGCCTGAGCTCCAGACTTAAGCATTTAGTTGCCTACTTGGTATTTCCGCTAGATGTTTTAAGAGGCCCTTCAGATTTTACCTTGAACAGAAAGGACTCTTGATTTGCTGCTCCTACTTTCTCCCCCACCAAAAAAACGAAAGAGAGAGAGAGAGATGGAGTGAAGAAACTAACATCAACACCCTTTTCTTCTTGTAAATGTCACTACTATCCATTTCTTGAAGGAGGAACTCATCTCAGTGAGTGTTACCACCATTTGTGCTCAGGCCCCGTCATCCTTTATTTTCTATTTCTCCCCCCCTCTTCAATCTATTAGCAAAGCATATTTACCTCAGTGGATCCTAAATCTGTCTACCTGTGTATCTCCCCTGCTGGAGCTTTAGCCCAAGCCCCATCACTGTTGCCATGAACTACCATAGTTGCCTCCTAACTAGACTTCCAGTTTCTACTCCAGTTTCTACTCTCACCTCTTGAAAGCACCCTCCATACAACAGCCAAAAATGATATTTTTTAAATGTCAGTCAGATCATGTCACTTCCCCATAAAATCAAACGAACAAAATTCTATAGTAGTTATCTACTGGCATTTGTACAAAATTCAAATGCCTTACCAGGGTCTAAAAGGCTTTATGTGTGACCTCTGCCTATTTCATAAGCCTTAACTTGACTCATGCTTGGGCCTAGCTCAGTATATTTTAGTTCATTTATACTTCTTTCTATTCATCAAACATATCAAACTTGTTTTCCTTCTGCGGCTTTTGTACTTGCTATCGTGTCTTCATGGAATGCCCTTCTTCCAAATCTTTTTGTGATTGGATATGCTTCTCATCCTTTAGATTTTAGCTCAAACATGAATAAGTACCTAAAAAACATTTAGAGTTAATTCTTAGCCCATAGTAAATGATCAATAAATATTATTAGCCCCTTTTCCCCCAAAACACCTCTTTGGAGAGGTTAATGATAAACCCTGTTCAAGTGTCCAGAACCACTTTCCCTCTAGTGCGACTCTTTATTTCCTTCTTAGTATGTACCTATTTGTTGATTGCTTATTCCATTTTATAAGCTTCATTAGAATAACAGCCTTGTCTGTCTGTAGCCCCAGCATTTACAGTAGTGTGTGCCACACAGTAGACTTTTGAATAAATGAACGAATGACCCCTTACTTGATGTATCATAACCTTGTCTAGGTCTGCTGGCATTGAATTCATTCAGAATTTTTGTTTCTTTTTGTCTGAAAAAATCATAATTTTCGTTTTTTTCGCTGGGTGGGTACAGAATTCTTGCTTGGCAGGATTTTCACCCATCCCCATTTCAGTACCTTAAAAGTATTAGTACAGGACGCCTGGGTGTCTCAGTCGGTTAAGTGTCTGCCTTAGGCTCAGGTCATGATCCCAGGGTCCTGGGATGAGTCCCGTATCAGGCTCCTTGCTCAGCAGGGAGCCTGCTTCTTCCTTTGCCTGCCACTCCCCCTGCTTGTGTGTGTACTCTCTCTCTCTCTGACAAATAAATAAATAAAATCTTACAAAAGTATATTAGTACATTGTCTTCTGATTTCCATAATTTCTTTTTTTTTCTTTTTTTTTTTTTTAAGATTTTATTTTATTTATTTGACAGAGATAGCCAGCGAGAGAGGGAACACAAGCAGGGGGAGTGGGAGAGTAAGAAGCAGGCTCCCAGCAGAGGAGCCTGATGTGGGGCTCGATCCCAGAAGGCTGGGATCACGCCCTGGGCCAAAGGCAGACGCTTAACGACTGTGCCACCCAGGTGCCCCTGATTTCCATAATTTCTATTGAAAAATCAGCTCTCAGTTTATTTTGTTAATGATACATTTAAGATAACATATGTTTCTTCTCTGGCTGTTTTTAAGATTTTTTTTTCTTTGTGTTTATCCTACTTGAGGTTTGCTGAGCCTCTTGCATCTGTGGACTGAGTAATTCTTGGTCATTATTTGGTTTCAGTAGCAGGAGTTTTTCTGTTTTCTTGGTTGATAAATACTATTCGGGGTCATGATTATTCTTTTAAATTGTTCTGCCCTGCTTTTCCTAGGATACTACTGCATAGCATTTTCTTTTGAAAATTTTAGGAAGCTCTGTGGTTCTGTGAAGTTTTGTTATTCGAAGTATGCTCTAAGGACCAGTGACATGGCATCACCTAGGATCTTACAAGAAATGCAGAATTTAGGAGCGCCTGGGTGGCTCTGTCGGTGGAGCATCCGACTCCTCATCTCAGCCCAGTTCTCGATCTCGGGATCATGAGTTCAAACCCTGAATTGGGCTCCATGCTGGGTGTGGAGCCTACTTAAAAAGAGAGAGAGAGAGAAATGCAGAATTTCAGACCCTACCGCAGAATTAGAATCTGCGTTTTAATAAGATCCTCAGGTGATTCTAAGAACAGTACAGTTTGAGAAGCACTGCTCTAAAGTTATTCAGGTAATTGAGGTTGATCCCTTTTCCCAGAGGTTCTCTAATAGTTGACGCAGTTATTCTAACCCCATGCCACATAGACTGACCAAATTGAGCCCTTTAACACCAGTCTATTAAGAAAAAGAGAAAGGACTCTCTTGGGAAGTACAGTAGGCAGAGAAGAAAGTTATGACCCTAGTTACCTTTTCCTAGGATATGATACATATGCTTATCATCTGGTCATATCATGGATATGTATATGGCTGGAGTTAATTTTGATGGTATCAGCAAATCCTTTTGAACTGTGCCTTGGCTTATCTGGGCCCCTGCCAAAGTTATGCTGAAAAGGTAAAAAAGCCTTTGTATGTCATCTTAGTAGGTGGAAACATCCCAGCCTTTGTACAGAGCTCAATCCTCTTGTTATTTTGTCCTACTTCTATTATGAAAATTGGGGCTTTCTATCAAAATTGTTATACTGTAAGCAGGCCTTCAATTTTCATTGGTATATTTGTTTCTGATACTTGTTTAAAAAATTTTTTTTTAAAGATTTTATTTATTTATTTGAGAGAGAGGGAGAGAAAGCACAAGCAGGAGGAGCGGGAGAGGGAGAAGCAGTCTCTATCCTAGGACCCTGGGATCATGACCTGAGCCTAAGGCAGACACTTAACTGGCTGAGCCACCCAAGCTCCCTGATACTTGCTTTTTAGAAGTCTAATCATTACTAGCTCAATTGCTTATCATTGTTTAATAACAACAGGAACTAAACATTCCTGAGATGAACAGATCAACAATGACCAGCATAGGTTTATTAATTTTCTGTCTTATCATAGTACATGCTATTGTAAACACTTCTTTGTTTTCCAACATAAGATAATGACAAACAGAACTTAAAGATATTTTCTTTAGGATGTATGTCTTGATTATCCTCTCCTTTTGTCACAAAAGAAGGAAAATTTGTCATAATAAGTATTGATTTCTTCACAGCACCGTGCATGTTATATTTCCTTTTCAGGATCTTTATGGACTTAGGATTTCTTAGAGATTGAAGATGTTTACAAATGGCTGTCTCTAACTGTTGTATTCCATACTCATGTCGCTGCCTACATCCTTCATGTGTGGGAACCCTCCTCTTGGACAGGCCTCTTTCCCTATGCCAGCCAGCACTGCTGCTGAGAACTTAAAACTTGCATTTCAGGAACAGAAAGATATTCTAGATCCATATTGTTTCCCCCTCCCCTAGGAAAGGCATTTATTATCCTTAAGGAGCTGCGGCTTGTTTTAGTGAACAGTAGGGTATGGGATTATAGCCTGTTTCCTGGAGCCTTGTTTTATATCATTTCACATGACAACTGATACCAGATAGGATGGCATCAGGGACAGCTTAGATAATTTATGTGAAGGAGCAGGAGCCTTTCAAAGTCATGAATATGGACAATTTTAACCTTCATCTGACCAAATCGTCTTCTTACTGCAATGTTAAAGCTTTTCAGTTGATTCTTACTTAGGTTTTCATCTAAGTTAACAGCCTTTCCTCTCTTTCATACCCAGTATAGTCAAATTTTACTGTGTTAGTAAATAGTACTGCGTTACTATTTATTACTATACCAAACTGTATTTTGAATTAAAATACTATCAAAAGTTTTAGAGGAGCGCCTGGGTGGCTCAGTCCTTTAAGCATCTGCCTTCCCTCAGGTGATGATCCCAGGGTCTTAGGATCAAGCCTTGCATCTGCATCCCGGCTCCCTGCTCAGCAGGGAGCCTGCTTTTCCCTCTCCCTTTGCCCCTCCCCCATCTTGTGTTGTTGCACACTTTGCTCTCTCTCTCTCTCTATCAAATAAATAAATAACTAATCTTAAAAGTTTTAGAAATATCGACATCTAAATGCCAACTTGCGGCTGCTCATTTTCAATAAATCTCATTTATGTGATGCCATCGAAACTATATTTTTGAAGGTTCCTGAGTTTAATTTCCTTTCCTCAACACTAAGTCAAGTTTTATATGTGTATCCAGCAGTTTAATCAAGACCAATTTCATCAAAGATTTATTTTCTTTCTTTAAGGAAAAGGAATATTTATAGTCCATATGCATAATGACTTTATAGCAAAAGGTATTTAACAATAAGTAATTTAACAACTCTTACTTAAATTCAATATAAAATAATAATATTATCCAGAATAAATAGTATTGAGTTATTCCATATAATCTGTGCCTCTGTGAGCAGTTATGCTTTTAGCAGATTACAGTATATTCTTTGCTATCTTACGTTATGCTGTCTTGTTCCAAAGGCAGTTTTTTACTCTGCCAGGTTCTTGGTATGACTCATAACTTTCCATTTTTTTCTAACTCGTTGTATTGCTATTATCATTAGAGTATCCAGAATTTGAATTATTTTTATTCTCATATGTTTCTGACGTAAGAAACCTTACTGCCACATACTGTATCACATATACAGCTTTGTAATAATACAGTCAGTGTTCAAGTTTCTTAGTATATTTTCTAAATGTCGCCAAATACAGAAACAAATATATATCTTTTAGCTTTCTCAGAAAAGAAAAAGAAAAAAAACCTATTGCTCTTGGTTGCAAACATTCAAATTATTGTCTTGGGTTAGAAATCGGGTTCTAGGTCTGCTCCGCGAATACACAGTTCTGTTGGGCATACCCAAAGCTTACCAAAGAGTATGGGTTCTCAAAGTATGGTTCCTAGACCAGCAGCAACAGCATTAGCTGGGAAATTGTTAGAAATACATATTATTGAGTTTCATCCCAGAACTACATATACTAGGATTAAGTCGGTACATTGTATTGCCATGGTTCTGAATTGACATACCGTCCCCCCAATGTAGAAGGTAAGATGGTTGATTGCTAGCACTGGTAATTGGTATCATGTTTTCCCCAAGTTTTTTGTTAGTCATTTTTTATAATGTATGATTTAAATTCCTCCTGAATTGTACTTTAAGAGTTTTGTTTTACTTTTGTACTTTTTGATTATCATGTTAAGGTTTTCTTTTAAAACTTTTTTGGAGAAATTAATTATTTTAGTTATCTTTAGAATTTTCATTATTTAAAATGAGAAGTTATCAAATAGTAATTTTATGTTGGCAGCAAAGTTTCCATCATTAATAATGCCTTGTGTTTATAAAATAAATTTTTCTAAAAAACAGCGTTCTCATCCTTTTTCATTACCTAATTTCTACATTTCACAATAAAGTGACATGTGTATCATCCCTGTCCAGCATATGTCACCAACAAAACAGAAGTAGAACTCAGGTCTCCAGACTACAAGGATAGTTTTCTTAGCTAAATTAACGTAGTGTTCAAAGTTTGTTTTAATTTTTCATTCCTCTTGTTGAATTTTTTTAATATTTTTCTCACAGCCCAGCTTTAGAACTATGTACCACAATTTTGTCAGCCTACATGCATTTTTCAGCATCCCACTCTTCTAGGATATGTGAAAAACAAAACTGGAGGATAAAAGCTATTTTTTCCAAGTTATTCAGTGTACATTATTTTCCTGAATAAATGTATGTAAACTGATAAAGCATGATACATGGGCCTTCTTAGACTTAGACATCATTGATAGCTCTTCCAGTAAGCCTTTTTTCTTTTGTTTGTTTATTAAGCACTCAGCTCCAAACTTTGACTGCTCCCAGGCCTGGGGCTGGTGCATCCTCCAGATGGGGAACAGAAGTTGGATGGAAGGGTCCAAAGAAATATGATGCTTCGTGATGTTATAAAAATGAGACCTTTACTCTGGCAATAGGAATTCACATATCAGAAGCTAATGATTGTCAATCTGACCTAAAGATTTTATGAGCACGCAAAAATAGTTGCTTCTTTTAAAAACTTTCCATTTCTACATTTCTCCAAAAAAGACATCCAGATGGCCAATAGACACAGGAAAAGATGCTCAACATCATTCATCATCAGGGAACTGCAAATCAAAACTACAATGAGATATCACCTCATACCTGTCCAAAAGGTTAAGATAAAAAACACAAGAAACAACGAGTGTTGGTTGATGTAGAGAAAAAGGAACCCTTGTGTACTGTTGGTAGGAATGCAAATTGGTGCAGCCACTCTGGAAAACTATGGAGTTTCCTCAAAAACTTAATAGAACTACCCTACCATCCAGTAATCACACTACTGGGTGTTTACCCCAAAAATACAAAACACCAGTTCAAAGGGATACATGCACCCCTATGTTTATTGCAGCATTATTTACAATTGCCAAGATATGGAAGCAGCCAAAGTGTCCATTGAATGAAGAATGGGTAAATATATACTATGGAATATTATTTGGCCATAAAAAAGAATGAAGTCTTGCCATTTTCAGCAACATGGATAGAGCTAGAGAGTATAATGCTAAGCAAAATAAATTAGAGAAAGACAAATACCATATTATTTCACTCGTGTGGAATTTGAGAAACAAAACAAATGAGCAAAGGGGAAAAAGAGAGACAAATCAAGAAATAGATGCTTAATTATAGAGAACAAACTGGTGGTCGCCAGAAGGGACATAGTAGGGGGTTGGATGAAATAGATGATAGGGTTTAAGTACACTTGTTGTGATAAGCACTGGATGATGTATGGAGTTGTTGAATTGCTATATTGTACACCTGAAACTAATACAATACTATATGTTAACTATACTGGAATAAAAAGACAAAAAACTTGGCCAGTCAAGAAATGGGCAGAAGACATGAACAGACATTTCTCTAAAGAAGACATACAAATGGCCAACAGACGATGAAAAAATGCTCAACATCACTTGGCATCAGGGAAACACAAATCAAAACCACAATGAGATACCACCTCACACCAGTCAGAATGGCTAAAATGAACAACTCAGGAAACAACAGATGTTGGCGAGGATGTGGAGAAAGGGGAATCCTCTTACACGGTTGGTGAGAATGCAAACTGGTGCAGCCACTCTGGAAGACAGTATGCAGGTTCCTCAAAAAGCTAAAAATAGAGCTACCCTATGACCCAGCAATTGCACTACTAGGTGTTTATCCAAAAGATACAAACATAGTGGTTTGAAGGGGCACATGCACCCCAATGTTTATAGCAGCTGTGTCCACAATAGTCAAAATATTAAAATATTTTTAAATTCCAGGGCGCCTGGGTGGCTCAGTCGGTTATGCATCTGCCTTCGGCTTCGGTCATGATCCCAGGGTCCTGGGATCAAGCCCTGTGTCAGGCTCCCTGCTGAGCAGGGAGCCTGCTTCTCCCTTTTCCCTCCTCCCTGCTCGTGCTCACTTTCTCTCTCTCTCTCTCTGTCAAATAAATAAATAAAATCTTTAAAAAAAAATGAAGTTTTATTTTAAAATATTTTAAAATTCCAGTATAGTTAGCATACAATGTTACATTACTTTTGGGTATACAACAGAGTGATTTAGCAAGTCTGTACATTATTTTATGCTCACCACAAGTGCAGCTACCATCTGTCACCATACAGCCATAATACTATTGACTGTATTCCTTGTGCTGTACATTTCATTCCTGTGATTTATTCATTCCACAACTGGAAGCCTCCCCTTTACCCATTTTCCTATCCCCCATCCCCTCCCTTCTGACAACCATCAGTTTATTCTCTGTATTTATGGGTCTGTTTCTGCTTTTTGTTTGTTTGCTTGTTTTGTTTTTTTAGAGTCCATGTAGATGTGAAATTATATGGTATTTGTCTGATTTATTTTGCTTAGCATTGTACCCTCTGTATCCCTGTTGTCACAAATGGCAAGATCGCATTCTTTTTTTGTGGTTGAGTAATATTCCATCATATATATATATATATGTGTGTGTGTGTGTGTGTGTGTGTGTGTATCTCAATCACATCTTCTTTATCCATTTGTCTGTCATTGGACACTTTGGTAGCTTCCCTATCTTGGCTGTTGTAAATAATGCTGCAGTAAACATAGGGGTGCATACATCTTTTCAAATTACGGTGTATTCACTTTCTTTGGGTAAATACCCAGTTGTGGAATTATTGGAATATATCGTATTTCTATTTTTAATTTTTTGAGGAACCTCCATTCTCTTTTCCACAGTGGCTACACCACTTTGCATTCCCACCATTGTGCACAAGGGTTCCTTTTTCTCCACATCCTCACCAACATTTATTGTTTCTTGTGTTTTACTTTGGCCATTCTTCCAGTTGTGGGGTGATATCTTAATGTCATTGATTTGCATTTTCCTGATGATCTGTGCTGTTAAAGCATCTTTTCATGTATCTATTGGCCAAGATCCTCAATTTGATTTCACAATTATATTATGAAGAAATCATTTCTGGAAAAACAATTAAAATTATAAAGAAGGTAATGATAATACATTTAGCCAAGATAGAAATGCTGCATACATTTCAGAGAGAGAGTTTTACATGAATGTCGTTCTAAACAAATGCTTATTTCATGCAGTAACAATAAATTTCAGCTAGGCATTGAAAACCAGGGTGGGGCGGGGGTGCGGGGCAAATATATGGTTCAAATTAAATACTATACCAGAATACTAATACCATTATGAAAGAAGGCTGATGATGTAATCTCAAGTACTGGACAGAAATTAATCCTATAACAGTAAATAATAAATTGAAAATTGAATTTCTTTCATTACACTGAAATTGCAAAAACATTTTTGCATAAAGTAGTGTGAAGTGAGAGTTAAAATATTTTCATTTTATGTTATTTGTTGAGGATGTAATATACCCAATAAGAAATTTCTGTGACATTAAGTGTAAATAAGGGACTTGAAAGTAGGTTTAAACATTTCATTAGAGATAAATCAAACCCTATGTACCTAAATATAATACCAGTTTATTGGAAATTCTTCCCTTTCTTACCTGTACTACTAACAATATACTAGTATCAGTATTTTAGATGAAAGTATACCATAAACAGAGCAAAGGGTACGGACTCTGTAGGTCAGAAATATTCCCAGCTTATGCTAGGAAAAAGACAGTATCACTAACAACAAAAGCCTGTTTCTTTTTTCTTTTCTTTTTTTTTTTTTTAAGATTTTTTATTTATTTGAGAGAGAGAGTGAGCATGAGTGGGGGGAGGGGTTAGAGACAGGGGAGAGGGACAAGCAGACTCCCCACTGAGCAGGGAGCCCCATGCAAGGCTCCATGCGGGGGCCTGATCCCAGGATCCTGAGATCACGACCTCAGCTGAAGTCAGACACTTAACCGACTGAGCCATCCAGGTGCCCCACAAAAGCCTTTTTCTTAAGCAGACACGTAACCACAAACAGATTTCACAAGTAATCTAGACACTTGGTCAGTCTTTATAACCAAAAAATATGCATTAGTCTTTAGTGAAAAAGGAATATGTAGAAATCCTTAGGTTCCTGTATTTTTACTTTTTCAGATGTACATGTACAAGTCATGTACTAATATTAATATTCACAAATATTTTAAAATGGGAGACAAGTTGCCTCTATTTTTCTGATAATATCTTACTCTGTTAAAAAGATTTGACAGAGGATTCATTTAATCTGATGATCTTAACCTCAACAAATACCTATTAACAACAAATTGAACCTCATTGCAAAGAAATTTTTGATAGTATCATGACCAGATTTTCTAATCCTAGCGAAGGCCACAGTGAAATAGCCCAGACTTACTGCCATTAATTTGTTGTGATGAGATTATAATAAATTTGTTCAAAGCATTCATAAAGTTCTAACTTCCGAGGTGCTGTTAAACATAAAACTATGTTATTGTATCATTTAAAAATATGACTGTTTTGATCATAAGATATACTTTTTGTTTTCCAAATGGTTAAAACCAAGACCTGCCTCATAATGAAGCACAATTTGGTATCTCTGTAAATACTGCTCATGAAAATAAAACAAGGAAGAGAAATTGTGATAGTTAAATTCATAGCTTTCATAGAAAAATAGGTATTCCCTGAACTAGTCATATCAAGTGGTCATCATTCAGTATGAATTCCAATATTAAAAGTAAAGTAAGACATTAATGGATTTTCTCTAATTCCCTATTTCTGATAGTCTGCTTCAAAACTTAATTATCAGCATTTCCATCGTGGAATTCCTGAGTCCTACTTTAAGTTGTTTTTGACTTTTGTGGGTTATGAATTACAGGGACTAGATCTTTTTTTTTTTTTTAAGATTTTATTTATTTATTTGACAGAGATAGAGACAGCCAGCGAGAGAGGGAACACAAGCAGGGGGAGTGGGAGAGGAAGAAGCAGGCTCATAGCAGAGGAGCCCGATGTGGGGCTCGATCCCGTAACGCCGGGATCACGCCCTGAGCCAAAGGCAGACGCTTAACCGCTGTGCCACCCAGGCACCCCTAGATCTTGTTAATGTATTTGCTTCACTCAAAAGTCAAATAGGCTCAGTGGCGCTTTCTCTTGGAATGTGCCTCTTTCCTTTTTTTCCCCCTCTTATCTCAGTAATGACACCATAGTTGTGGTGGTCTGAATTTTTAAACTCAAATGCAGAACACTTAAAATTAGCATTAGGTTGAGATTTTGAAAAATTTTCAGCCCTTGACATTTTTGCTGCATACCCTATACACTCCCCATTCTTTTTTTCCTCTAAAGAATTGAGATTTCATCATGGCCCTTGCTTTCTGAAAAGGGATGGTAATGTTAGAAGAGGCCATTTATCTTTTCTTTCTGTCTCTTTAACTACTGGACAGTGGTCAAAGTCCTGACTTTACTAGTCCTCCTCTGACATTATGCCAGTAGGAAGGTGGAGGGTGCCTCATTACTGCTGAGTAGGGGTGGAAGTCCACATTCCCCATGTGGTCTCCACTGACTCTACACGGTGGGGTGGGGGACCACATGACCTTCTGGCAGCCATGAAAAGTCCCAGCTCCCTACCTGGCCTTTGACCACACCAGTGGAGACTAGGGAGGAGCCACAGAAGTGCTGAGTTACCTAGTCCTGCAAGGGTGGAAATTCAAAGTTTAGGCTCCCTACTCAGCCTTTTTTGGCATGAGTGGGGGTGAGGCCACAATTTTTTCTGGGGTATTTTGCTGGAGTAGGGCAGTTATTGTCTATAATTTGCCCCTTTCATGGTCCTTTGGCTGGAGAGAGTGGGCTTTTGTTGGGACTTTTTTTTTCTTCTTCTTTTTTGGGTCTCTGCCCATGGGTATTTCTGGGTTGCCAACTTGGAGACATCAACTCCAAGTCTAGGATAAATGAGGCAAAAAGAAAACCCAGGAAATTGATCACTATGTTGTTCCTTGGGTCCTGAAGTCCCTTGTTGTCTCTTTTAACCCTTTAGAGTCTTCTTATGTTTGTGTTAGATACAGTGGCCAGATACTTGCACTTAACAGGAGGAATAGGGAAAAATATATATGTTATCTTCCTGGAAGCAGAAATCTACTTAACATTTAAAATTGTATAAATATACTACCTTGATAAGAAATTAAAATTAAAAACAATTTTAAAAAACCCCATGAATTATGTACAAATATTGTGACTTTAGAATGAAAAGCATTAGAAAATACTCTCATTTATGAACTCCGTGGGTTACATAATTTTACTAATAGCTAAAATAAAATTTTTATTACATTCTCTCTCAACAAAATTTTCATGGGAATGACATAGTAGTTGAAAACATAAAGGAAATCCTTTATAGTATAAGGTGTTTTTGTTAATGTGGCAAATTTAAAGAGAAGGTTTCAAAAGTGTAACAAACTCTTTCAGGTATCACAGTATCTCGATTAATGGGCAACTGTTTATTTCTCCTTGGTATTTGTTAGCCTGTGGGAAGCACCCTGAACAGTATCATTGTGGTTTGTTAAGTAGTTATCAAATCACATTTAAAATTAATACTTTTACGTAATTCTTTAGGGACTTGATCTTTTTATTTCCTCTTGAATGTGTATTTTAGAAGTTTTTCATAGTTTGTATTTACCATTTCTTTATATATTAAAGGATATTATTATATCCTTTTAAAGTTTACATTGTTCAGCATTAAAAATCTCTACAGAGAATATTTGTCATAATCTCGGTCCCTTTTAACATTCATCACAGTGACTGTTCTCATAGAAAGTGATAGTACTGTATATGTGGGTATTGCATAATGGGCTTTATCTGGTAAGGATGATGTCATTGCGTGGGATGGCCTGAAGGAATTATTAGAAGAACATAGGACTTTTGACTGCTAACATTTCTTAATAAATGCCATACTGTTGAAAACATTAGTTTGTGTTTGGACTAGAATGAACCTAGGTTTTCCTGGCTTGGTTCTAGAGATTTAAAGAAATAAATTCTGTCATAATTACATAACTGAATACAATGAAATATTGGACATTTTTCTCTCTGGAAAGAGAAGTGGAATTAGGAAGGAAAGAAGTTAATAAACAACTGACATTCTTTGTTACACAGTTGTGAGACTAACTTTTGAGATTTGATGTTCAAGGATATTTGGAATTTTTGTTTCTGTCATTTCTGTATTATTTAGTTTATTGCTGAGATATAAGATATTGTTATTAGAAAAGTTCATAATTTTAGGGTACCTGGGTGGCTCAGTTGGTTAAGCATCTGCCTTTGACTCAGGTCATGATCCCAGGGTCCCTACTCGGCAGGAAGCCTGCTTCTCCCTCTCCTCCTCTCCCTGCTTGTGCTCTGTCTCTCTCTCTCTCTATCTCTGTCAAATGAATAAATAAAATCTTTACTTCCCTACGAATTAAAAAAAAATGAAAAGTTCATAATTTTATAAAGAGATTTTTAAGGTACATACCATTAAATAGAGGCAGATTACATTGATTTTGTTACTTTGAGTACTACACATTCCATTTGTTTTTAGTGTAAGATATACGTAACATTAAATTTATTACTATCTTAACTATTTTTAAAAGGTACAGTTAAGTACATTCACATTGTTTTGCAACCGTCACTACTATAGCTACCTCTAGAACTTTTTCATCTTCCCAAACTGAAACTGTATCTGTTAAACAGTAACTATTACCTCCTCCTCCCAGCCCCTGGTAACCACCCTACTTTTCTGTCCCTATGAATTTGACTATTCTAGGTACCTTGTATAAGTGAAATCATACACTATTTGGCCTTTTGTGTCTAGCCTGTTTCACTTGGCACATACTTTCAAGGTTCATTTACATTGTAGCATGTATCAGAATTTCATTCCTCTTTAATGCTGAATATTATGCATCCATTGTATGCATTTACTACATTTTGTTTATCTGTGCATCTTTAATGGACATTTGAGTTGTTTCTACCTTTTGTCTCTTGTGAATAATGCTGATAACACTGGTTTGCAAATACCTGTTTGAGTCCCTGCTTTCAATTCTTTGGGATATATACTCAGAAATGTAATTGCTAGATAATTTTATGTTTAATTTTTTAAAGAACCACCATACTGTTTTTACAGCTGTACCATTTTACATTCTTACCAGCAAGAACAAGGGTTCCAGTTAACCCCATCCTCATCAATACTTGTTATTTTCTGGCTTTTAAAAAATATAATAGCTATCCTAATTGATACAAAGTGGAATTTCATTTTGGTTTGATTTGCATTTCTTTAGTGATTAGTGGTGTTGACTGTCTTTTCATGTGCTTATTGGCCGTTTGTGTATCTTCCATTCAAGTCCTTTGCCCAGTTTTTTAATTGGGTTGTTCTTTTGTTGTTGTTGAGTTTTAGGATTTTTTTTATAATGTATCCTGAATATTAATCTCTTATCAGATAACCCATTTATTTTTAAATCATGTTGCAGAGGGTTGGTGGTGATGTGGTTATAATCTGACCTGATTTGTAGGTATGTCTCCTGCATTTCCTCTACTAAGGATCCTTTCTTATGAATCCCTTCATGGAGCCCACATTTTAAAAATTAACTAATTACCTACCAAATAAATTTTTTATTAGAAACGATTAATTTTTCAGTTTTTAATAAAAAACAAAATAGCTAAGTAGAGATTTGTTCAGCATGAAATATCTGTTATTAGCATACTGAGTTACCTTATTTCTAGCAATTAAAATTGACCTTTTAATAATTCAGGTATTGTGTTAGATGCGAAAGACACAAAGCTTTTGGTCTCAACTTAAAATCTAATGAAGAATTAACAATACCTGTGAATCTGTAGTGGGGTAATGGAACACAGTGATGGAATCCTTTGAGTGCCTAGACAAGTCAAGGGAAGTAAAATGAAATTATGTTTGAGGTGGCTCTTGAAGGAGGGACGGGAGTTACCAGAGTATAGAGACTGACGAGATCCCAAAGTTCAGTGATAACTTCCTTTGAGAGGGTCCTTAGGGTTAAGAATCACTGGAGGGAGGAAGAGCCAGCCCCTGTGAATGAGAGGAATTAAGAACATTGTGAACTAAGCAAATACCCTAAAAATGTCTTACTGTATGTATGTGTGGCTAATAAGCAGTACACAATGGCCAAAGCATCTACTTTTTAAAAATATTTTATTTATTTATTTGAGAGAGCGAGCATGAACAGAGGGGAGAGGAAGAGGAAGAAGCAGGCTCCCCACTGAGCAGGGAGCCCCATATGGGCCTCGATCCCAGGGTCCCAGGATCATGATCTGAGTGGAAGGCAGACACTTAACCAGCTGAGCCACCCAGGCACTCCCAAAGCATCTTTTTTAAAAGAGAAGTTTGGGAAAGATATTCCTTGGTCCCTTTTCCCTGTGTGTGTGTGTGTGTGTGTGTGTGTGTGTGTCTGTGTCTGTGTCTGTGTTTAAGATTTATTTATTTATTTGAGGGGAGCCTGGGTGGCTCAGTCAGTAAAGCATCTGCCTTCGGCGTGGTCATGGCCTGGGGTCCTGGAATCGAGCCCCACATCAGGCTCCCTGCTTAGTGAGTAGTCTGCTTCTCTCCCTCTGCCTCTGCTGTTCTCCCTGCTTGTGCTCACTCACTCGTTCTCTCTCTCTCTGTCAAATTAATGAATAAAATCTTTTAAAAAAAATATTTATTTAAGAATCAACCGCTTAGGGTGCCTGGTGGCTCAGTTAGTTAAGCATATGCCTTCAGCTCAGGTCATGATTCCAGGGGCTTGGGATCCAGTCCCACATTGGGCTCCCTGCTCAGCAGAGAGTCTGCTTCTCCCTTTCTCTCTCCTCCTGCTTGTGCTCACTTGCTCTCACTCTCTCTGTCTCTCAAATAAATAAATAAAATCTTAAAAAAAAAAAAATCAACCACTTAACCCTCTGAGCCACCCAGGCACCTCTTGTTTTCCCTGCTTTAGGTAACCTGTTCATGCATAAGAGCATGATATAGAAAGACAGATAAAGAAAAAATCCTTTATAGAACTGAATAAGTTCAAGCTGATCTGTCATGATATGGAAAACTTAAGTTTAAATTCAGGATATTTGTATTAATTGATTCAGCTGAATTTAGCTTACTTTGGTTGTGATTCAGATATGCCACCACATTATTTCATCTGCTAGCTTACACGAGAATAGGGAGAAGAACAGAGGGGCAGAAGAGAGAGTGAATTAGATCTGGTGGGTCAGCGGAAGTGATCCCAGGTGGGTTAGTTATAGAAGTCAGACACTGGTCTGAGAAAAAAGAATGTTGTGTCAGGCTTTGGGCTGCTCTCGGAAGTATCCTCTGTGGAGAATGGCAATTGTAACTGTTTGAAAGAAGGGGCAAAACTGAGCAGATTCCTAAGAGCAGAGAAAGAATTTGTTGAACTAAACATTTGCAATACCACTTAGATGTTTATAATTGTTTTCTTTTAAGAGATTTAAGTTATTATTAACAAGTTTTTGTGTTATAAAGAGTTAGGGTTTTTTTCTTTTTTTCCTACCTTATCAGAAGTGAGCAATAAATACTATGTTAGTAAAATAATGATGTTCTTTTTTTCTGGATCTTGTGACTTTCACAGTCTCAAACGTTCTCATTTCACAGAAAAGGAAAGTTAATAAATTAGCTGGGAGGAAAATAAATAAATGTTTCATAAAAAACTTTTTTCAGGTTTAAGGAACCATACTGCTGTTAGGTCTTTGGGCTCCAAGTTTGTGCCCTGAAAGTAGGAATCAACCACTTCTAATTCATAAAATCATAAAGTTCTTAAACAGATAATGGAAAAGATAGACTTGGGAAAAAGTGCCTCTTAGCATGCTACTTACCTGCAAAAAAGGGTAAAATAATTGAAAGCATCTCTGACACTGAAAGTGTTAAGAGTACGAGATTCTGAGATGTTCTGGAGATTAAGATGGTAATAAATTGTAGAACTAGGACTACAATCTGACTATATTATATGTCTCATTTAAGATAATAGTGTTTCTCTAAATTTTATTGTTTCTGGGTATGGTTTTAAAAACTTTTATTGGCAGAGTATGTGATAAACAATATTTCAAGATGAAAGCAAATGCACTTGAACAACATGGGGGTTAGGGGAACTAATCCCCAGCACCGTTGAAAATCTATGTCTAAGTTTTTACTCCTCCCAAGATTTAACTACTGTTGATGGAAAGCCTTACTGATAACATAAAGTCCATAACACATATTTTATATGTTATGTGTATTATATACTGTATTCTTAAAATAAATCTAGAGAAGAGAAAATGTTAAAATCATAAGAGAAAATACATTTACAGCGCTGTATTGTAAAAAAAAAAATCTCCACATAAGTGGACCCACACAGTTCAAACCCATATTGTTCCAGGGTCAGCTGTATTGTACGAATTCAATCACAGTTAAGGATGGGCTTTATAGACTAAATAATTGAGTTTGTTTTCTAATATTATATGAAACTGAAATCCATTCTAGGCAGAAATTCATGTTCTTTCCTATGTGAGCAAAAGGATTTTTTAAGTTGATTAATGTTTTTTGCTTTCTCTACATTATTTGAAAAGGAAAAACGTGTAATATATTTCAATGATACCTAAAAATAAGGGAGGGAAATTAGAAAATTACAGGAATATATACGTGTATGTGTGTTGTAAATATATGTACACTCTTTCTCATTAAGATTTAATAATACTTATCTTTGTTGTCAAATGTTTCTTAACTTTAGCATGTTTCACTACAGATAGCCACATGTGTTTATGGTGATTTAAATCCATTAGGTGCCCTTTCTACCTATCAAATTATGACAGGTTCTAGTTTCTTTAATTGTTCTGCTGGGAGCAGAACTAGGGTGCCCTTTCCTTTAGCCTTTACTAGCATTTTTTTCACTGCCCTCCAGGCATCACTAACAGTCTCTGCGAGGCCCCTTAGGGCCACTGCCTGATGCCTTCTTTTAAGTCAATGCCAGATGTTTTAAGTTTTTGTTAGAGCAGCACTTCAGGTCCAGATGCCAATTTCTGTTTTGCTTGGTTATTGCTGTGTAACAGACCATCATAAAGCTTAGTGGCTTACAAAAAAACCCAACAATCATTTATTCTGAAAGTTTCCTATGGGTTGGCGGCTTTCCCTTCTGTCTCCTACCCCCATCCTCCAAATCTAACTTGCCACAGAAGTTTCTCTTACACAAGGGTGAGAGAGAAATAGCTGATTCCAGAACTGGGACATGGAAGGTTGCTAGATAAACCTGGAACATCTTGTTGTGCCAGAATATGAGGAAATGCTCAAAAAAATGAAGACGGCATACCAGAAAGATACAGGAGTTCTCATAATCAAATCTGGGTCATAATGGATTATAAGCCTTTGAATAAAATGAAACTCTGAGTCCATGTAGCAAATAGGACTATAAATCAGCATTCATGTAATTCTTATAAATAGGAAGAAGGGGAATATCATAAATTAAAAACATTTTATATTTCAAAATGGAACAAAGGTCCAGTGTTATTATTTTATATGCCTTAAGCACTCTTTTACAGTTGTAACCTATTTCAGCTTTTTGTTAATTATAAAATATTTGGGGCACCTGGGTACCAGACTCTTGATTTCAGCTCAGGTCATGATCTCAGGGTCCTGGAATTGAGCCCCACGTCAGGCTCCACAGTCAGCCAGGAGTCTGCTTGAAGATTTCTCTCCCTCTCCCTTTGCCCTTCCCCCTGCTCTCTGTCTCTCTCAAATAAATAAATAAATCTAAAATATTTATCTATAGTTTGATATCCATAATAGTTTTTCCCTGAATAGTTGAATTTGATTCATTTTATGTAAGTACTTGTTTAGAAACAAATTATTTTCAATCCAGGTTATATAATACTTCTTAAAGCAGCAAAAAAATCATAAAGATAAAATTGTGATTTGGTGTTTTTTTAACTATGCTAATTATGTTACAGTCTTACTGTAGCTGAAGCACTATAGATAAAGGACAGGATTCTTACTCATTTCTGAGTCGACAGTTTTTGTTTTATCCATTTATTTGCTCATTTTTGAATGAATAATTTTCTTGAGCACCCTACTACGTGCAGTGGCACCACTAAGTGCCAAGTGTACAGAGTCAAACAAAGCAGACGTAGTCCCTTATAACATAAGAGACTCATTAAATATTTGCTGTATGAATCTAGATTCTTATATACCCCTTCCATTAATATTGAGGTTGCTTTTTACTATTTTTTAGGCTTTTTTCTTTAACATATTATTTTAAAACTTATCAGCATCTCTAAGGTGAATTTGACATTGAGGTTAAGATTTTTGTAAATGTGGAAAATAATTAGGTGTTTTATTGCAAACAATATGTCCTGGAACATTTTTTATTGAAACATTTATTTAGTTATTTTAGCTAATTGAGACTTCCATGATTTATCCCTTAGCCAAAAATTTTCTTATATTTTTATCAGGCCAAAATGCTTTTTATGCTTTGCTCAACTGAGTAATACATCCAAGGGCTGTGCCAAAGAGTGGTATAGTTGTTGGCTCATGTCACTAGCATTAGAAGAAAAGATAATGGCTGGTGAAAGACCAAGGCCACATTCAGGATATGATACATAGAAGTAACTTAATAGCTTAATTGCAAAGTTGTTTATTGTCCACTTTGTGGCTTTTCACAGTACTTGGCAAATCTCAATTGAGTTTGCAGTCTAGAAAACAACCTAGGATTGAATACACAGATACAGAGATGGAAACTTAGTAGGTTTGTGTGACAGTAACTAGTCTTATGTGTATGTGTGAAATCAAAAGCTTACTCTAGTAACACAAAGATACACTAACCTTTGTGCTTATTTAACCTCACTGAAAGATAAGGAAGTTGTTTTAAACATTTTAATGTAAATCATTTAGTAAATGTTTTCTGCATTTTTGCCTTTTGGAAGTAGGGTCAACTGAATGCAACATTGCTTCTTTGTGGTGACCAAACATCCTAAATTATTGTATTGTACTCTGCTACATTTTATTACCTAGTACAATTCCATATAATTTTGGGAGTTTTGTTATTTGTTTTTGTTGTGTTGCCCTCAGCCCTAGGAAGCTGGCTTTATGTGTGCCTCTTTGCGTTTTATAGTTTATGAAGTAATTTTCCAGGCATGGTTTTATTTGATTCTTAGATTAGGCAGTGACAAAGGAGATAAAGAGAAATGAGTGGGTTCAAGATACATTTGGACCAATAAACTGGCAGTGTTTGTTGATAGGATTAGATTGGAAAAAAGAGAAAGGATGATTCCAGAATTCTGTCTTAATCAACTGGATAGACAGAAGCATTTCCATCATGAGATAGAAAATACTGGAAAAGTGATATATTTGCAAATATATAGCATTTCTTTGGCATTATTGTGTAAAGATAGTTCTCAAAGCTAAGAAGTCTCTTTTCTCTGTACAGAAAAACATGAGGTAATTTTGAAGCATTTGGTTTATATACAGGACTTAGGACACTGCCTATAAATGAGATTTTCCTATATTAGTTAGTCACTAAGTCAAATGTACTTAAATTCTGTATCCATATTTCACTAGTTTGAACTTGAGTGATTAAAAAAATTGGAAACTGTCAGTCTGTGGTCTAGCTGAGCACTTTACTATTTTGAACATAATTGAGATTCCAGTAGTAAAGAAAGAAAAGAGCATAGATAATCAAAGGGCTACATCTCTCAGAAATAACACAACCCTTTTAAAAATCTAAATACTCTGGGTAATTATGTTAAATATAGTGTTTCAGTTAAAAGATAAAGATTGTCAGGCAATAAAAAGAAAGCAAAATCTATGTGCTGTTTATAAGAGAAACATTCAAAACATAATGATCCAGAAGTGTTGAAATTAAAGAATAGAAAAAGATACTCTATAGATATATTAACTATATTAGTTTCCAGTGCTGTGTAGTAAACCACAGACTTAGCAGCTTAAAGAACTTAATGGTTTCTTTGGCTCAGGAGTCCAGGCACAGCTTAGCTAGGTCTGCAGCAGGGCTTCAATCAAGGTGTCGACCAGGGCTGAGTTTTCATCTAGAGGCTTGACAGGGGAAGGGTCTGCTTCCAGGCTCCTTCAGGTTGTTGGCAGAATTTATTTCCTTTCAATGGTAGAATTCATGGTAGCTTGCTTCTTCAAAGATGCAATAGAGAGAGACAGACAGATATAACCACAGGAATGACATCACATCTTCTTTGCAACCTTCTGTTGGTTAAAGGCAAGTCTAACCAATAGAAGTACAGTTGATTTTTAACTAATTGGGTTTGAACTGCATGGGTCCACTTATATGCAGATTTTTTTATAGTATGGTACTGTAAATGTATTTTCCTTATGATTTTCTTAACATTTCTTTAGCTTACTTTATTGTAGAAATACAGTATATAATACATATAACATACAAAATGTATGTTAATTGACTGTTTCTTCTGTTGGTAAGGCTTCTGATCAACAGTAGACTACTAGGAGTTAAATTTTGAGGGAGTCAAAAGTTATACCCAGTTTTCAACTGTGTGGGGTTTGGCACTCCTAACTCCCCCACATTGTTCAAGGGTCAAATGTATATTGGTTACTTATGAAGTCCCTCCCACACTCAATTGGAGGGGGTGTTATACAAGGGCATGAATGGGCATCATGCGAGCCACATTAAAATCAGTCTGCCAAACTAACCAAATGAAGAGATTTCAAAGCAAAGAACAATACTAGGAATAAAAGTGGTAACTTAAGAATTACAAAAAATTGATTTACCAGAAAGATTTAACAATTTAAAATTTTGTAGGGACCTAATAACAAAATCCCAAAGTATATAAAGAAGAGGTTAAAGAATTACAGGGAGAAATAGACAAGATAGCAATAGTAATAGTAACAGAAGACTGTAACATACCCCTTTCAGGGGTTGTTACAAAAAAACTGACCAAAAAAAGTAAAGATGAGCCTTGAACAATGCAATCAAACAAATAGGACCTAACAGACATAACTAGAACATTATGTCCAATGTAGGATACACATTCTTTTTAGACTCACGCAGAATATTTATAAAGTTGGACCATATGCTGATCCATAAAGAAAATGCAGGCAAATATCAAAGGATTGAAATAACATAAAGAGTATTCTTTTACTATAGTGAAGTTATTAGAAATCAACAAAAAGGTAATTAGAGTATCCTTAAAAGTTCAGAAATTAAAGAATACATTTCTGACAGAATGAGACAAGTCATAATGGAAATTAGAAAATATTTCTAATCTAATATCCTTATGAAATATATATTCTCATGAGGTTCAACTAAAGCAGCACTTGGGAATTTTAAATTCTTTAAAATGTATAGCTTTAACTATGTATATATTTGAGGAGAACTGTCTAAAAATTAATAGGATAAGCATCCATCTCAGTAAATTAGGAAAAGAATAGTACAACACCTTCTCCAAATAAAAAGATGATAAAGATAGAAACAAATTAACACAGAAATTATACAATGAATAGGGATAACAAAGCCAAAGTTGATATTTTGTGGGGTTTATTTATTTATTTATTTTTTAAATTTTATTTATTTATTTGACAGAGATAGAGATAGCCAGCGAGAGAGGGAACACACGCAGGGGGAGTGGGAGAGGAAGAAGCAGGCTCACAGCAGAGGAGCCTGATATGGGGCTCGATCCCATAACGCCGGGATCACGCCCTGAGCTGAAGGCAGACGCTCAACCGCTGTGCCACCCAGGCGCCCCCAAAGTTGATATTTTGAAAGCACTAATGATATTTTCAAATCATTGATGAGATCAAGAAAGAAGGTACAAAATCCAAAGTCAGAAAGGAAAATAGAAGGCATCCCTTCAGATGCTATAAACATTAAAAAAGAAGAAAAGAGGATATTATAAATAGCTTTTTGCTAATGAAATTGAAAATTTTGATGAAAATAGCAAACTCCTAGACTCTAATAACTTAAAACTGATTCAGCAAGATTTATAAAACCTAAATATGGGTCGTCTGGGTGGCTCAGTCAGTTTGGGCATCCAACTCTTGATTTCAGCTCAGGTCATGATCTCAAGGTCCTGGGATTGAGCCCTGAGTCGGGCTCTGTGCTCAGCACAGTTTGGTTGTCCCTCTTCCGCTGCTCCTCCCCCTATTTGTGCTCTATCTCTAAAATAAACAAATAAAATATATTAAAAAAAGATTTATTTAACCTAAATAATTTTGTAAGTATTGAAGACATTCAGTCAGTTGTGAAAAATCTTTGTTTTAAGGGAAATTCCAGGACCAGATGGCTTCATCAATGAATTCTAACAAGCTTTTTAAAAAGAAATAATTTGAGGGGTGCCTGGCCTGCTTGGTTGGGAGAGCATGTGACTCTTGATCTCAGGGTCATGAGTTTGAGCCCCACACTGGGCACAGAGATTATTTAAAAAAAAAAAAAAAGAATTTGAAATCTATATAAACTCTTTCCATCAAGAGAAAAAGAGGGAATATCCCCAAATTAAATTTTATGAGACCAGACAACCTTGATATCAAATCTTGACAAAGTTAGTATGAGAAAATAAATACTCCAGAGTATTATGAGTATTCATGATTATATATGCTAAAATCTTGAACCAAATATTAATGAAGTGAGTCCAGCTAATATAAAGGGTAAAACACCATGACTAAATTGAGTTTATCTCAGGAATGCAAGATTTAATGTTAGAAAGTCAGTTTAATTTCACAGTAATAGAATAAAGTTTTAATGAGAAGGACTAATCAGTTCTACACTAATGGAATAAAGGAACAGTGGAATAAAGGAGTGAAATTAATTCCATATTAATATAAGAAAAGATAAAAATACTATGATCATCTCAATAGATGAAGAAAAAGAGATTGATGAAAATTCAACATCTATTACTGATAAAAACTCTTAGTAAACTAGGAATAGAAAGGAATTTCAGGGATGCCTGGATGGCTCAGCTAAGCATCTGCCTTCAGCTCAGGTCATGCTCCCAGGGCCCTGAGATTGAGTCCCACATCAGGGTCCTTGCTCAGCAAGGAGTCTGCTTCTCCCTCTCCCTCTGCCTGCCACTCCCCCTGCTTGTGCTCTCTCTCTCCCCCTCTGTCTCTGACAAATAAATAAATCTTAAAAAAAAAAAAAAGGAATTTCATTAATCTGGTAAGGAGTATCTACGGAAAACCTTTGAAATTAAGAACAAGACAAAATACCTTCTATTACCACTTTTACTCAAAATTATACTGAAGATCCTAGCCAAAATTGTAAGGGAATTCAATAAGTAAGTAAGTAAGTAAATAAATAAGGATCAGAAAGAAAAAAAAGTTTTTAATATTCACATAACCATGTAATTATGGATTTAAAACTATGCAGAAGACTCTACAGATAAATTACATCAATAAAAAAAATGTTCAAGAATACCAGATATAAAATCAATATATAAAAATCAATTTTATTTCTGATAGTAACTAGTGGTTAGAAAATAGAGCTAAAATTATTATTTATAAAATAATAAAAACCGGGGATAAAGCAAGTAAACAATGTATAAAAGCCTTCTGAGGAAAATTACAAAATTTTATTAATAGATAAGTTAAAGGTGGCTTTTATTAATTAATGGAGATGTTCATGGATTGAAAGATTCAATATTGTAAATGTGTTATTTCTTCTCAAATTGATGTTTGATTTACTGCAATCTCCAGCAAGTGTTTTTATGAAATTAAACGAGCCCATTCTAAAGTTTATAAGGACATGCAGAGGACCTAGAAAGCCCAAGAAACAGTTGAAGAACCATGTGGTAGGAATACCTTAGCAGTTTAGGAACACATCACTCTGCTAGATGTCAAGAATTATTATAAAGCTATGGTAATTAAGATTGAGTAATATTGACATAAGGATGGACAAGTAGTGCAATGTATTAGAGAGCCATGGGTCAAATAGCCCCATACAAATATAGACACCTGGATGTGACAAAGGTGTTCTTGGCAAATAATAGGAGGGAAGATGGTCTTTTCAATAGCCATCACTGGGATATATGGGTATTCCTGTAGGAAAAATCGAAATTGGCCTCCTACTTCACATCATACTAGAAAAATCAATTTCTGGTATAGTAAATGTGATGGTCAAACTATAAAACTTTTAGAAGAATATATCGTTATAAACTTGGAATAGAGAAGGTTTTCTGTTAAAACTGTAAAAACCACTAACCATAAAGGAAAAGATTAATAAAACATTTTACTGTATTAAAGACTCATCAAAGATACCACAAAGACTGTGAAACTTCAAACCACAGAGTGGGGGAAGATATTTGCAACACGTATAATCGACACCAGATTCATATTCAGAATTTATAAAGATCTGCAACAAACCAAAAAACTTTACAAGAAAGGAAATCTATGCCCAATAAACATATGAAAAGCTGTAGTACCTCATTAATAATACAGGAAATGAAAATTAAAATCACAATGAAATGCCACTGTGTGAAAATCTTTAAACATAATAAACGTATTAAGAAATCTCATAACAAGTATTGGCAAGGATGTGAAGCCACAAGAACTCTTCCACACTGCTGGTAGATGTGTAAATTTCACTTTGGGAAACAGTTTGTTACTCTCTTGTGAAGTTGAAGATCCATATATCTTATTACACAGCATTTTCACTCCTAGATATTTATCTAGATCAATGTGTAATTGAAATGTTCATCAGTAGTAGAACAATCAAACCGTGGCTTGTTTATATATAAGAAAACTATGAAGACAGTGAAAATGAAGGAACTACTGCAGGATACAACTTACAAGAAAATAGAAGGAAACAGTCTCCCCTAAAATCTCTAGAAGGAATGCAGCCCTGCCAGCACACCTTGATTTTAGCCCCATGAGACTTATTTCTGACTTCTGACCTCCAGAAATGTAAAATAATGAAATTGTGTTATTTTTTTAAAAAGATTTTATTTATTTATTTGACAGAGACAGCCAGCAAGAGAGAGAGCACAGGCAGGGGGAGTGGGAGAGGAAGAAGCAGACTCCCAGCGGAGGAGCCTGATGTGGGGCTTGATCCCAGGACTCTGGGATCATGGCCTGAGCGGAAGGCAGACGCTTAATGACTGAGCCACCCAGGCGCCCCGAAATTGTGTTATTTTAAGCCACTGAATTTGTGGTAATTTGTTACAGCAACAATGGGTGGCTAATACTAAAAATTATAAAGTACTAAAACTATCAAGGAAGTGATTATCACTAAAATCAGTAGATTGGTTTCTCTTTTGGAGAGGGAAGAGGTTATCATCAGGAAGAGCTACATTGGAGCTTCTAGGGTACTGGCAATATTTTATTTATTTGAATACATATATGTTTTATGTAGTCTTCTGCATATACCAGGTTAGCATCATTGCTATTATAACCAGAAAGAGTTTTTTTTTTTTAAAGATTTTATTTATGTATTTGACAGAGAGAGACAGCCAGGGAGAGAGGGAGCACAAGCGGGGGAGTGGGAGAGGAAGAAGCAGGCTCCCAGCAGAGGAGCCTGATGTGGGGCTTGATCCCAGAGCACCAGGATCACGCCCCGAGCCGAAGGCAGATGCCCAACGACTGCGCCACCCAGGTGCCCCCGGAAAGAGTTTTAAGAATAACATACACCCATAATTTTTTGAACTGAAGGTTATTTCTTAAAGGCTTTTTAAATTTTTATTTATTTATTTATTTATTAGAGAGAGAGAGAGAGAGAGAGCACACAAGTGGGGGTAAGGGCAGAGGGAGAGAATCTTCAAGCGGACTCCGCACTGAGCCTGGACTGGATCTCACAACCCATGAGATCATGACCTGAACCGAAACCAAGAGTCAGACACTTAATGAACTGAGCCACCCAGGCTCCCCTAAAAGGCTTTTTAAAATCACATTTCTTTGACTGTAAAATTATATTTCTTCCTTGAAGGGAGTATGACAAAAAATACTTTTTATAAACCGCTAGTAAGTTGCAGTATTTTTTGTCATATGATCAATGACCTAAATGACTCTTTCATGAATATATAGCATGTAAAAAAAAATTACTCAGTTAACATAAGGAAGAAGCTACTTGTCTCCCCAAATTGAAATAAAAAATAAATTTAAGTGGAAGAACTTATAAGAACCCTTATCCAAAACTCTGATTTCAAAAATAGATTATGCCTTAAATTTGCTAAATATTAAAAAATTAAGGAGTACCCATTTGTTGAAATGCATCTAAGCCTAGTGTGTATCTTGCTGTTATTTTTTCCCCTGTTTTACATGGGGATAAAAAAATGTTGGAAGTTATTTGTTTCATTTTTCTAAATTTTAAGTTATTTATTTATTTATTTATTTGAGAAAGGGTGAACATGAGTGGGGAGGAAGGGTGGAAGCAGACTCAGCAGACTCCCCGTTGAGCAGGGAGCCTGAGGTGGGGCTGTATCCCAGGACCTGACCTGAGCCAAAGGCAGATGCTTAACAGACTGAGCTTAAATCCTGTTTAAGGTATTAAGCATAATCCCTGCCTAAATTTAATTTGCTGCCTGGAGCTGTCATCTTGGAGGGTTAAATTTAAATAAGGAGCAGTTTGCAATGAATTTAATTTCTTTGATTTCTTCAACTTTTTTTTAAGTTTATGTATTTAAGTAATCTCTATACCCAACATGGGGCTCAAATTCATGACCCCAAGATCAAGAGCCACATGCTCCTCCGACTGAGCCAGACAGGCACCCCTCATTTCTTCAACTTTTAAAATTATTCTAATAAAATTTAAATAGGAATTGATAAAAATAATTTATAGTGTCATTCTGTAGGAAATTTTCAGTCTTAAGTACTTGATGGTCTTACCCAAGGCTTTAACTGTTTCCTAATGAGTACAATATGGGGAGGCATTTTGGCAAGGTAGTGATCTGTTTCCCAACTTCAGTTACTAACTACCACTTCAGAGTGAAACAGCTCTGAGGCTTGCAGGCCAGAGGAGCCTACAGGGAATATGTGAGCTTGGGGAATATACTGTGATCCAAATGAAAACAAGAGGCAAAAGCCTGTGGGGCAATTATCAAAATTTTTGAGTTCTCAGAACCGTGCCCCTGAGTGGAAGCTTACTTCCAGTGCATTGTAGAGACTGTTTCTGCTGTTTTGGTGTTAACTGCCTTTCAAAGCAGCTTGAAGGATGAGCTCCAAGGATGAGGCAAGCCATGAATTGGCAAAGGAAGATAATTCACTTAAAGGAATGCCAGCAGCCAGAGACAGGATGAACAAGGATTGCATCTAGAACAAGTGATTCCAGTGAAATAGAACAGAAATAGAAACTGGAAGAGATAGATAACAGATTTAACAGGCAAAACAAAATAAATTATCTTAGATTTTCAAGAGAAAGAGACACGCTTCTAATCATAGTGTAAAAGAAAACAAAAAGCGGGCAGCTTTTTTATATATTAATTTGTGAAAGGGGTGATTGTTGTTGAGACTCAAATTCCTGGTCTGGAATATTAAGTAGAAGAGTATACCAAAACGGGGCGGGGATATATATCTATATCTATATATATATCAAAGGAGAAAGAACAAATGGAGGAGATACAACAACTAAAGATAGAATAGGCAAGCATTTCTTTGGTTTAAAGAAAGATGGAAAGAGTGTGTTGAGTTCCAGATGAGTGTTGAGGATGGTGGGGAGACAAAAAAGCTGTTTACAAAGGAAAAATCATCAGATATGTGCCAGACTACTCAATGTGACACTGGAAGCTAGACGGGTAAAATAACATCTACAGGTTCCTAAGAAAAGAACTATACCTATACCTAGCCAACTATTATTCACATGTTAGGGTGAAAGCAAGATACTTGTGAATATGCAGTAATACAGGTCCTCCAATTAGGAAAAGTTCTTAGTAGATGATTCTCACCAAATAATTGTCAACAGAGACTTTAAGATAGGGCAGAAGAAGAGAGAAAACAGTGGTAAGCAAGTGAATCTCACAGTATATTTAACTAGATCTAAATGGATAATGATGGAGTGACTTTTATTTCAGCACATTCTTTTGTCTTCTGCATTTCCTTAAAGGTTGCAAAAGCTTCATTAGACGCAGGTTCTGTCCCTCTGTCAAGACAGTAAGTGAGGTTCTGTTCTTCCAGAGGGAGGCAGACAATTTCTGATTGTCTTATTGTAAGGTTAGCTGTTAATACTCAATTTTAGATCCATTAATTCATTGAGGGTTGCAAAAATGGTGACATTCTATCATTTTTCATTTGTAGCAAGAACGCTTATACAGAGACACTGCTTTTCATTTGTTTGGTTACTCAGTGATACAGTTGATATAGGAAAGGCAAGTTAAATGTTTTCCCCTTACTTTATCAGTTTACAAGATAATGAATTGGTTCTCTATCATCTTTGGGGGGAAAGAGGGAGATGTCATTATAAATTAGTATAATTCAATATGTGTGATAGATTTGAGTCCTTTGCAATTATTGTCTTTATTGAAGCTCAGATTGTCTCATCTTTGGCCATTGGGAGCAAAAATGGTTCCTGACTCCTTTTGACATGACCCTGATAATCTTTGATAGTAAAGAAAGGGGCAGTATAATGGGGTGCCTGGGTGGCTCAGTTGGCTGAGCATCTGCTTTCAGCTCAGGTCATGATCCCAGGAGCCCTCATCCAGCTCCCAGCTCAGCAGAGAGTCTGCTTCTCCCTCTCCCTCTGACCCTTCCCCCTGCTCATGCTCTTGCTGGCTCTCTCTGTCTCTCTCAAATGAATAAATAAAAAATCTTAAAAAAAAAGGGGGCAGTATTTTTTTTAGTTTTGCTTTGCTTTTTTAAAAACCTCAGAATGTTGTCTGTGCTTTTGGGAAGTTAGATTTTAGGATCAGTTTGTTTCCTAGGATATTTGATACTTAGTATGATCTTTGGTGTAATTGTAGGCAGATATGCCTTAGAATTTGTGTTACTTGCAAAAAATACTGGTTTTATTTTTTAAGTATGTGTGGAGACTCAGAAAGAATGAATATTTCCCAGCAAAAAGATGGAGAGGTGTATTTTAAAATGGTTTTTTCAATTGATCAATACATTTGAATGTTTCCTCTGGACCATTCTTCACGATGGGAACTCTTAGGAATTCAGACAATTATGAAACCTGCTTGTTTAGCTAACATTTCAATAAAATAAGATCTAAGGATCAACCCTAAACTTAATTTATTTTTTCTTTCAGATCTGTCACGAAATCGTCTCTCAGAAATTCCCATAGAAGCATGTCATTTTGTTTCTCTTGAGAATCTCAACTTATACCAAAATTGTATTCGGTATATACCAGAGGCAATTCTAAACCTACAAGCTCTAACATTCTTAAATATTAGGTAAGGATGTTGTTTCTTTTTAAAAAAAAAATTAGTTTTATGTGGTATTTTCAGCTCTCTCTTCCCTTTCACTAAAATTTACATTATCTGTTCATATCTGCAGTATCTATACATGTTCTTAGGCTGAATTAACAATATTTCCTATGTCCTCCTAGTTTCTCCCTTTGTCTTTAGCTTTGCAATAATTAACAAACTGTAAGGGTCATTGGCCTGATAGGCTTGCAATAGTCTTGTAAGCTATGATTCTCCAATTACATTTTCAAATAAGTTTTACCAAATGAGAATAGATCTGAAAGTACTTTCATTCTTGTGATTTTGTATTTTTGTGTACTAAGTTCTGAATGTGTAAATGCATTTGTTTAACTCCTTTCTATTTTTTCATATCTTGGAAGACTTCTTTCACTTTTTTTTTTCATTATAAAAGTTATAAATGTTCACTGGAGAAAATGAGCAAATGTAGAAAAGTATAAAGAAAATTCATCAAAATGTTGTATCTGAGTTATAATTACAGGTGATGTTTTCCTTTTTCTCCAGGCTTTCAATTAAATTTTTAAATGAGTTTTTCCCCTTGTCTTGAAGTACTCTTTTTGGAAATATTTTTATATGTAAACATTTTATTGTACAGTTTATATACTTCTAAAACTCGTTTTCCCTCTCAGATATTTAGTTTATTTCAGTTTTTTGCCATGATAAATAAAATACTGGCAGAGACTCTTATATGTAAATGTTTATTTTTCTCTTTCCTTAAGGTAAATGTCTAGGAATAGAAATATTATTTTTTTTAAGATTTTATTTATTTGAGAGAGAGCAACAGAGATAGCGAGAGAAGGCATAAGGGGGGAAGAGAGGGAGAAGCAGGCTCCTTGCCTGGCAGAGAGCCCGACTCAGGACTTGATCCCAAGACCCTGGGATCTCTGAGCCAAAAGCAGACGCTTAACCAGCTGAGCCACCCAAGAGCCCCAGAACAGAATTATTACTGATTTTAAAAGTTTTAAAGTCTCATGATCTATATTAGTCAAATCAGCAAAAGGTCTTGGAAGTGGGGCCAATTGACCCTGGAGATTAAAAGGTTAGATCTATATAAGTAAAATTTTAACTTATTTTTATCCTAATGATAGATGTGTACTTTTGGTTCTGATTTTCCATGTTTTTGTGTAAGTAAAAGATTCCATATCTATGTTTCAGCTGATGTGATATATTTGAAATCACAACCTGTCACTTGTTTTCCATAGAACTATATTTGGATCATTTATGTACGTTTGATTATAATGTCTGTAATGATGAGGGAAGTAGATTACAACTACATTTATGTTTATAACTCCTCTTTGGAAGACAAGGGGAGAGGATGATAGTCATCTACCATAGTTTTAAATCCCTTTATCGTACGTAACATTAATAAAATAATATGTTGTGTTTATATAGCACAGCATTATTTACAAAAGAGTTTTATGGTACAGGGCCCTGTAGGATAGGTAGAGGAGGTATTAAAATCCTCAATTTTCAGATGAGGAATCTTTGTAAAAAGCAGATAATGCTATGCTCAAAAGCATGGTGATACGTGAGGAAATGAAGGCTAGAATCCAAATCTGATATCCTGTTTGTTCCTTCCAAGACTTACGTTTGTCACTTTACTGAGTATAGAATAAGAAAGATGGAAATTTTTTTCTTGAGTGGTGGGTTCTGACTCTTCTCTTTTTCTACTTACCCATTTAGTCGGAACCAACTGTCAACATTACCAGTGCACTTGTGTAATTTACCATTGAAAGTCTTAATTGCTAGTAATAACAAATTGGTGTCACTTCCAGAAGAAATTGGACATCTCAGACATTTAACAGAACTTGTAAGTTAATGTTTTACTTTTTTACTGTCCCACATGTATGTATATCCATAGCCGTACCATACTCTGTTATGTGGTAAAGACCCATTATTAAGGTGTGTTTTTGAGTTTTTTTCAAGTATGAATAGTGAAGTTTTGCTGGTTGATCAGTACTGAAGTGCTTCAGCACAGAGTTAAAGAACTGAAAGTACAGGTCTAATAGGCCCACATGGACTGGGAGAGTCATTGGAATTAAATTTAACCAATATTCAGTGATTTCTATGTTATTAAACTTTTGAGATATAAGTTAATAATGCATTTGAATTTTTCAAGTTAAATCTTGATAGCATCAGTGTTCTGATTTTTGGTTAGTCCCTATCAGGGAATGGGCACGTCAAAGATCAGGCTTATTTTTTTTCTCTTACATGCAATCTCTAGCACCCATCTCCCTCTCTAAAGTAAGCTTTACTGCCTTATGTTTTCTGAGAAGCTTAACTTTCATATACTACTCCTTGTTACTCTTTAGTACTTATGTTCTGGGTGTGGGAATGGGGCTTTTCCCATTTAATCACCACAGTAACATTATGAATTAGGTATTATAATTATCATCATATTACAGCTGAGGAAAGTAGCACTTAGATAGGTTAAGAAATTTGCACAAGGTTCCATAACCAAAATCGAATTTGAAACCAATCTACCTTAACTTCAGAGCCCACGTTTTATATTTCTGAAATGGTCAAATATAATTATATCCTTGAGATTTGGGAGGATAGTTTATGTAGGCTTATTAACAAAGATAGACATCATAAAAAAATGCACGCATAATTTAACTGAATCACACATTAGCTTTCTCTTTTTTTCAGGTGGATTATGAATATAAAAGGTCACATGTAAAAATATACAAATATATTAAATCTGGAGTCTAGATACTAAACCACTGTTTATTTAGAGACAATTAGGTCTAGGGAATAAAGTCCAAAATATATGTTTGTTGGCATTTCTTCAGAACTTGGTTTATTAACATGAACTAATAGTAAATTTTACTTGGGATTCAGATTCTGATTTTCAAATAAACTTTCTGTTTCTGCTTATTGAATCATAAATACCTAAAAGATAGCTGTGTCTTACAGAAGGAGCTTTTAGCTTTCTACAAAAGAGGTGAATTGATACCTTCAGTCATACAAATAGTTTGTGTCAGAGTAAGAATTAATAATCCCAAAGCTCCTGATTCCCACTTGATGGAACATGTTCTCACAACATCCTTATTGCTTTTTTCCTTTATTTCCTTTTTTTTTTTTTTTTTTAGTTTATTTATTTAAGTAGTCTGTACACCCAGTGTGAGGCTTGAACTAAAGACCCCAAGATCAAGAGTCACATGCTCCTCCAACTGAGCCAGCCAGGTGCCTCTATTTCTCTGTTTTTTTTTTTTTTTCTTAAGATTTTATCCATCTATTGGAGAGAGAGAGAGAGCACGAACAGGGGGAAGGGTAGAAGCAGAGGGACAAGCAGACTTCCCACCGAGCAGGGAGCCCCATGCAGGGCTCGATCCCAGGACCCTGAGATCAGGACCCGAGCTGAAGGCAGACGCTTAACCAATTGAGCCACCCAGGCGCCCCTTCCCTTTGTTTTTAAGTGAGAGTAAACTTCTGTCTTTCAAGATATACATTTTCCGAGAGAAATACTATAAATTATTGTTACCTTCTGGCTCAGGCTCAATTTTCCCTATCCTTTCGACTTCCTTTCCTTTTAACTTTGATGCCCAGAGCATTGGACTAAGAAGTATAGCTACTGATTCTACTTTAGTCATTAATTGGTAGGAAAAGTAGAAGTAATATTATTTTCTCTAAGAATGTTATGGGAAAATTTAAAAATAATGTTTGGAGATGATTGAAGTTTATTGGAGATTATTGAAGTTTTTGGTAAGTGATCTTTTCTAAGTCTATTAATATTGTCTTTTTACGCATCTTGGAGCTTTTATTAACCTAGACAGCTTCCTGCTGTTATGCATGGATTTATACTTTTTTCTGGCTCGTCGCAGAATTATGGAATACTGAATTTGTCAATCTTGGAATCTGTAGTCAGCCTCTTCTCAGAAGTAGCGGAATCAAGCTGTTGACCAAGATACCAGAAAGCCTACATAATACATGTATTGGTACCAGCTTGATCAGATGCCGATAGAGCAGTATCTGTTTTTTCCATGGCTTATGAGTTATGTGTACTTTATTACTTTTTCCCTCACTTTCGGTTTGATAAAGAATTTTTTGAGTCATCTTCAATGCATTTTTATTTTATATTCTTGAGCAGGTGACCTGGTATTTTGAAAATAGGATTTCCTTTCAATTGATTTTATCACTATAATTTTTATCATTGTTTTGTTTTTTCTTCTAGTTTCATTACAACACTTATAAAATAAAATATTGTCCTAAATGGATCTGTTTTTATACTTTTTTCTAATTTACCTTCTCACTAGAATTTTCATTTGATTTGATCCTCGGCCTTCTGTCCACATCTCATCATTTAATTTTTGTTCTGCTCATAAAATTATTGTAGATCCATATAAAATGGATCAGAAGCCTATAAATCAGTCAGAAGCCTATAAGTTTTTAGAATTAAATGCTAATATAAACTGTGGTATTATTCTTGGACACAGAATAATAATTTTTTTTTACAGTTAAGATAGACCATAGGTATTATCTTATCTAACCTCATTTTACACATAGTTTAAAGCAGACAAGTTTATAATATTAGAACAATACTTTGTATCTTTTTTGAGATAGGATGTGAGCTGCAATGAAATTCAAACAATACCTTCCCAAATTGGTAATTTGGAGGCCTTGAGAGACCTTAATGTAAGAAGAAACCACTTAGTACGTTTGCCTGAAGGTAAGAAATTGTGAAGTAATTGTTTTATTATTGCTTGTTTTTTTTATCTTGAAGATCTCTCAGACTGATAGGTATAAGACAAAAATGTGTTAAGAGTTACAGGCAATGTTTGAGATACAGTGGTTCAGCTACTGTATGTTATCTGTTTCCTTGTGGATTTTAAAGTTAGAGTCTTCAGTAAAAAACTCCAATAACTATTAACCAGTGATTGTATTTTTAGATCTTGTCAGAATTAGTTAAAATTACTCAAGGTAGGGTCCCTGGAAGTTTCAGTAAGTGCAACTACTTGGGAGAAATAGATCATGTTTTTGATGAGGAAATAGTTTAGTGTAATGAAAAACATTCCTGCAATTTGCATTTGACTTAAAATGGACTTGCCCTGAACTTTATCTTTCCCTGGAAATATTCAGATAGAGGCTAATTAATGGTTGGAGATGATGTGTAGAATGAAGAATGAATGGAATGGGAGACTGCACTGGGAGGCTGGTTATCTTAGGCTCACTACAGGCTCTGGTATATGTATCTAAATGATAAAAATGATTAAATAAATTAATTAAGTATAATTTATCAATCCTTCAAAATATGAATTCATGAAAGAAGCTGTAAAATGAAATGAAAATGGGGAGAACTTAGATCAGATTATGTATTTCTTTAATTTTATCATGGAAAATTTCATATATAAATGAGAGCAATAGTAGTTATTAGCTCCTAGCAACTCCTGTGTCATCTGTACTCCCATCCACTTTCCCTTAATCTCTGTCCTTTAGAAGGTATTTTCATGACCATGATGCTCAGGTTCTTCTACAAAACATGACTTACGGAGTAAATATTGAATTAACTAATGAAGCTTTTGCTTCACTGTGGAATCCTAATGTTAACACCAGTATGATCTAGTATGCTTTTTAGTTCTAACATACACAGGTGTGACTTTGACATTTTGGATGTCAAAATGTCTCAATAAGTGACCTTTTAGTCCACTTTTATACACTTAGTGCAGTCAGACTAGCCAAAATCCTGCATACCTTTCCTCTCAGTCGCTTTTTATTTTTATTTTATTTTTTTTTAAAAGATTTGATTTATTTATTTGACAGAGACAGCCAGTGAGAGAGAGAACACAAGCAGGGGGAGTGGGAGAGGAAGAAGCAGGCTCCTAGTGGAGGAGCCTGATGTGGGGCTCGATCCCAGAACGCCGGGACCACGCCCTGAGCCGAAGGCAGACGCTTAACGACTGTGCCACCCAGGCGCCCCTCAGTCGCTTTTTATTTTTAGAGCCCTTCCTCATTTCCTCCTGGGTCTGCTTTCTACCCCCTCAGGAATGTGAATGAAGGCCCCCAGCAGAACTGACCCAAAATCATGGCACAGGCCTTATAACCCAAAATTTTAATCCAAGATTACCCTTCTACTCAGGACCCACCTACTGTGATTGATCTTTAAAGGCTTATTAATGTAATAATGTGGTCTTAATATAAAATCAGTTAATGAACACATTGGGATTTTAGTGAAAATGAAAATTTGGGGTTTTAGATGACAATTACAGTCTAATAGTTTTATCATCTGATTTATTTCTGTATCAGATTTTAAATGTGTGTTACCAAGAAAATGGTGAGTGACACAAACAGTTTTAAGTGGTTTTCTACCAGCTTATCTTGTAATCTCAGCATATTCAGATAAACTGAGATGGCTACATAAGTTCATGTTCATTAATTGGTGGTCTCTAACATATTCCAATTTGGTAGATAAGATAGTATGTCTCTTATTGCCATTTTGATTTTAAATTTTATTGGTTATAAAGTAATACATTGCTCAGAAAGTCGAGTATAACAAGCTCAAAATCAATAATAGCATTCCCCTGCCTCAACCATTTCCCTCCCCAGTTGGTTTTTTTTTTTTTTTAAGATTTATGTATTTATTAGAGTGTGTGTGCGCACACATGCTCATGGGAGAGGGGAAAAGGGGAAGAGAGTTTGAGATAATCTCAGGCAGACTCCCTGATGAGTGAGGAAGCAGTGTGGGACTTGATCTCATGACCCTGAGATCATGACCTGAGCTGAAATCAAGAGTCAGACCCTTAACCAACTAAGCCACCCAGGCAGCCCTCCTCCTCCCCAGTTTTAATATGTAGAAGCATCTACTTTCTCCGCCTTTGACTCTTTCCACTGGCATTTGCTGGCATATTTCTAAATGACGGGCTTTAATAAGCTTTGCTGGTTTTATCAGTCTTGACACTTATGTCAGCTTCCTGTTATGGTAGATGACTATTTTATTTATTTTTATTTTTTAAGATTTTATTTGTTTATTAGAGAGAGAGAAAGAGAGACAGTGTACGCAAGTAGGCAGGGTGGAAGGCAGAGGGAGAGGGAGAAGCAGGCTACCCACTGAATAGAGAGCTCGATGAGGGCTCCATCCCAGGACCCTGGGATCATGACCTGAGCCAAAGGCAGATGCTTAACTGACTGAGCCACCCTGGCGACCTAGTAGATGACGATTTAACTTTCTTAAACACTATCACGATCATACCTCTACTTCCCTCCTGCTATCTTTCCAGTGTAGTTTTATCACAACTTTTGATCAAAGTGTTACTGTTTATGTTATTACAACTATATAAATTTTGTTCCCTGCCAATTCAGTTGATACACTCTGATTTTCTTGTTTATACATCTTATTTTTGTTGTTGTTTTTGTCTTTTTTTATTGCTTAGTTTTTTATGTACAAATGGCTAATTCCTCCCACCTTTTCTAGCAGAGAGAGAGAGACCACATTCATGTAATCTTTATTACACTATCTATTATAACCGTTCTATTTTATTAGTTATTGTTGTTAATTTCTTACCATGCCTAATTTATAAATTAAACTTTATCATGTATATGTATACAGGTATGTATGTATAGGAAAAATCACAGTATATATTGGGTTTGGTACTGTCTGCAGTTTCTGCATCCCCTGGGGGTTTTGGAACATATCCCCCATGGGTAAGAGGGGACTGACTACTGGCATTCAAGAGCTGGGGAGGGGGTGGGTTGGGTAAGAAAGTGACTGAGGTCCCGTCACTGTGTAGACTTCCTCTTAAATCCTCCATTTGCAGCTGGCAACTCATCCTGACTTTTCACTGTGCCTAAGATTCCTGAATTCAAAATCTTTTGATTCGGTTTCACTAGAAAATAACTTGTTGACCCCTGTGGGGATTGGAGAAGCGTAGGGCAGCATGAGTTGAGGTTGGGGACTTAGGCATTTAACTTGTTCTTTGTACAGACTATCATCTAATCCCTTGGGATATGCCTACGTTTCTGTGGTATCAGGCCTCTGGTTTCTGTAGTTCTGTGAGGGGTCAGACAGCTTGCTTCTCACTAGTATTCCCATCTTTAAGCAACTAGAGTTCATTTTACAATATCAGTTCATCATTAAGAAAGGAGATACATATGTTAAATTCACTGTATTTAGCTAGAAGCTCCTGTGAAAATTGTCTAGTTTGAAATATATGAATTGTTCGTTTCCGTTTTGTCACCCTGCAGAGCTGGCGGAGTTGCCTCTGATACGGTTAGACTTCTCCTGCAATAAGATTACAGCAATCCCTGTTTGTTACCGGAACCTCAGGCACCTGCAGATGATCACCCTAGACAACAATCCCCTGCAGTCTCCTCCTGCGCAGGTAAACTCTAGGGATCTGAAGGGCGTTGGGAACTTTTCTGACAAAGGGTGAATTTAAAAACTGAAGTTCTATGCATTTATCTTTTTGTTGAAAATGAAGTTCTTTTAAAATAAATGCACACACGTATGCATTCTTTAGAAGCCCTGAATAAATGGGATGAAGGACAGGTAATATTTCCAGAAGTGTTTTTCCTTTCACTAAATTGGCTTAACTTTTCAAGTTGAGGGGCTCTTCTTGAATTTTTTCTAATACAATTTGAGTTAATTTCTTTCTAATAAAACTTGAATGTAAGCAACATAAACACGAGAGACAAAAATACTTGGCTCTCAGAATTAAAAATTATCAGTGCGTTTCTTCTGACCATCGTTTTTGTACCTATTTATTTTCTAAAATCTTAAGTTCATCTTTTAGTCAGTTTGGTCATTTGTTTATCAGTGACTGATATGAAACTATTTAATAATAAAGTAATTATAAGGTAACTTTACATATAGATTCTAGCCATCCCATAATCTGAAAAATTTTACCAGCCTTTATTTTTCTTTTTTTTTTTTTTTTTTAAAAAATTTTATTTATTTATTTGACAGAGATAGAAACGGCCAGTGAGAGAGGGAACACAAGCAGGGGGAGCGGGAGAGGAAGAAGCAGGCTCACAGTGGAAGAGCCTGATGTGGGGCTCGATCCCGTAACGCCGGGACCACGCCCTGAGCCGAAGGCAGACGCCCAACGGCTGTGCCACCCAGGCGCCCCTATTTTTCTTTTTTTAATTTAATTTTTTTATTTTGGTCAGTTAGCCAACATATAGTACATCATTATTTTTTGATGTAGTGTTCAACGACTCATTAGTTGCATATAACACCCAGTGCTCATCACAGCATGTGCCAGCCTGTATTTTTCACTGTAGCATCTGAACTCTGCAGTTGATGATAGTCTTGTTCAAGCCTCTGGGTGGCAACTATAAAACTTTATGAGTTAACTTCATAACTATAGAAGGATCTCATAACCCTAAAGAATTTATATTTTGCCTTCTGTCAACGGAATATAACTTTAATATTTAATCATTTCCTGCCTTTCTCTCTTATAGAAAGTAGGATTCAGAACATAATGTACATGATTGTTGGATTTCTAAAAGCAAAAGTTGCTGATGTAATCCATGGGGAACAATGCTTTAAATCCCTGACTGTGCCCAGCTAATCAGTGTGATAAATTTATTAGGTATTCTGTCAGTGTTCATAGTCATAAATTATTTATTTTATATGTTACTGAAATTTATTCTTGACTAGAAAACAAAAATCTGTATTTATTACCACTTAAACACATAAAATAACATGTTATAAGGAGTATTTGATTCTTAATATCGCTGTATGTAGTTGATAGAAATGCCTTCTGTTTCTAATATATAATAAGTAAAAAGCTGATTGTGATTATTAACAAGGAACACATATATTTCAGATGAGTAATAATTTGGTTGCATTTATATGTTACTTTCTTTAGATATGTATAAAAGGCAAAATCCACATATTTAAGTACCTGAACATACAGGCTTGTAAGATTGCTCCAGATCTGCCAGATTATGATAGGAGACCCTTGGGTTTTGGCTCCTGGTGAGTGTATTTTATTTTTTTATTTAACGTATTTTGTCTCATAGGGAATCAAACTGGACCCTTAAATCTGCCTCAATGTTTAACTAAAGAGAAATAACCTATTTGGACACTGTTTTTCTCAGAATGTTTGTATTAAGTAAACAGTCGATCTGACAAAGTGTAGTTCTGCGTTAGGGATTCTTCACCTCAGCACTATTGATATTTTGGGCAAGATAACTCTTTGTTGTGGGAAGCTGTCCTGTACGTCAGAAGATGTTTATCAGTAGTACCTTCCCAGCGAGACAAACAAACACGGCTCCAGACCTTGCCAAATACCCCCTGGGGGTCCCTACTTGAAAACCACTGGTCTGAGTGACTTGAATGCTAACCTTGGCTCTGCCTGCCGTTAATTCTGTGACTTAAAGCAAGTCATTCAAACTTTTGGGGGTTCATTTTTCTTTAGGGAGTGAAGAGGTTGGATTTGATGACCATTAATGTCACTTCAGGATCTTTTAGTTTATGAATCCTTCAGCTGCATAACACCTGGATTACAGGGCTATCTCCTTGGCATTCCCAACCATCTGGAATGTTCTTAAGCAGCCGTAATAAAATTCAGAAGGCCTTTTAACAGGCAAAATAGATGTCTCGTGAAGGTGCCCTAATGCATGTAGGCCTTATTCAAAAGAGAACCCCTCTGGCCTTCTTTTAGGACCTGTCACATTTGACATAAAAGCACAGTCCTAATGAGCTAGCTTCTCAGTATCCTAGTCTAAAACAGATTGACAAATTTCTATTTTGGTAGAGTTTCTGAAAGCAGACATATTAAAAGTACACAAAAGGTAATTAAGAAAAAATAAAATTATAAAAAGCAGACACATATTAAAAAATTCAAGTTGGTGCTTAACTCTGAGAGGAAGGAAGAGTCATTGTGAAAGAGGTATAAGGGGGCTTTAAAGATATTAATGTCTCATGTTTTAAATTTTTTTTTTAAGATTTTATTTATTTATTTGACAGAGAGGGAGATAGCCAGTGATACAGGGAACACAAGCAGAGGGAGTGGGAGAGGAAGAAGCAGGCTCCCAGCAGAGGAGCCTGACATGGGATTCGATCCCAGAACGCTGGGATCACGCCCTGAGCCAAAGGCAGACCCTTAATGACTGTGCCACCCAGGCGCCCCAGTGTCTCATGTTTTAAAAGCTATGTCTGTTATATTCATTTTTTATCTATATGACATATTTCATAATTTTAACAAGATATTTAAAAGCAGTAACACTAAAAACATAGCACCTTGATGCCAGTAGGCATGTATGCAAAGAACTCTCCATAATTCAGTAATATTTTAAGCTATTGCCATGTTAGAGCACAGTACCATAATTGATGCTCATCAAGAAAATGCTAAGGTATATTAGATACATCATTTCTAGTAAAGGGAAATATGCATTAAGTTTAAATTTTAAGTACAGTTTAATTTTAAATACAGTAAATTTTTTTCATCAGAAATTATTAGAATTAAGTAAGCGTTTATGGTGTAAAGGAGTAATCTCAAGCTATCTAAAAATACAGAACCTGATTTTTTTTTTAGGATTTTATTTATTAGAGAGAGAGAGTGAGCACGAGCTGGGGGAGGGGCAGAGAGAGAAGCAGACTCCCCCCTGAGCAGGAAGCCCAATGCAGGGCTCTACCCCAGGACTCTGTGAGCCAAAGGCAGATGCTTAACTGACTGAGCCACCCACGTGCCCCCAGAAACTGATTTCTTAAGTAAATTAAGTATTACTCCAAAGTGACTTGACTTCTGCCCTTTGCCACAGACTGTGGCTTCCTTCTCCATCACTGTATCCCTGGTTCAGCTGAGTGGCACACACAGTAGATACTCAGCAAGTATTTATTAAAGGAATGAACAGTCAATTTGGTCACACAAATGTTATTTCCCTCCTAACTTTCCTCTGCTTAAAGTTATCAGAACAACTTTGTAAAGACATTCTGGGGGTTTTTTTGGTCACACAGATGTTATTTCCTCCAGATTTTCCTCTGCTTAAAGTTATCAGAGCAACTTTGTTATGACATTCTGGGATTTTTTTGGTCTGGCTGTTAGATTGAAGAGTTTCATAGACATTATGCTCTAATCTGGTGGCTTAAGCATACAAGTTTTAGTACATTTGTACAAATACTCAAGGAGAAATTAACCAATGTCATACATACCTATAAAAGATTCCTACAAGAACATCTCAGTCCTAACACTTTTAACTCTGAGAAGACTGAAAGCAGGTATGTAATGTTAAGTTTAAGGCATAAGACATAGAAGGTTTTGACAGATGGTAGGGATTAGGTCTGGCATACTCTGCTAGATCTAGGCCTCTCGGAGAAAGGACTTTGACAGTAGGGAGAATATGAAAGGACGCAGACCATTATTGCCAAGAATTTTTAAATTTTCTCCATTCATTATATCCTTTTCTTTCTTCAATTGCTTATAATATAGAACTCTTGTCTTATTTGTTGAAAAAAGTTCTGTTTTTCCTATTCAGAATTTTCATTAAATGTGTTCTAGTCCTGTACTCTTGAAAGATGTACAACAAATAAACATAGGGGCCCTAGGTGGCTTAGTTGGTTAAGCGTCTGCCTTTGGCTCAGGTCATGATCTCAGGGTCCTGGAATCGAGCCCCGCATCAGGCTCCCTGCTCAGCGGGGAGTCTGCTTCTCCCACTGCCTGCCATTGCCCCTGCTTGTACTCACTCTCTCTCTCTCTCTGTCAAATAAATAAATAAAATCTTTAACAAAAATAAAAATAATAATCTAGCTTTTATTTTACATCTACACTAATTAATTTTCCCCCTTGGAGTTAATAATCTTTGTTAAGAAAAAGTTTTCGTCTCCTGAAAGAGCAGAGTAGGAACATAAACTGCTACTGCTGCCTCTGAGATTTGAGTGTCCGGCAGTTAAAGATGACTACTGGGGACATGTATGTGAGGGTATGTCTGAAGATTGAGGAGGAAGCATCAGCCCCTATAGGAAGAGTGAGCTTTGATTGAGGCTTGTGATGCAAATTGCAGAACCTGTTTCTCTCTGCCATTCTGTCCTTAGTCTGGAGGACTAATTGGTCTTGGCCTAATTTTTTTTTAATATAGAAATCCTCATCATAATACTTTAAAAATATAAAACTTCTCAAAAAAAAACCTGGCAGGAGACATGTGTGGTTTTGCCAAGGAAAAAAGAAGGCTTGAATCCATGGAGAAATGTATCCTAAATGGAAAGTCTAAATAGCATAAACATGTTGTGTCCCTTCAAAGGGATTAGTAATTATAGATCTGATGTCTTCCAGTCCCTATAATAATCCCTCACCATGTTCACTAGATTTATCTGTATTCTATATTTTCCATTTCTTCTGGAGTTTTGTTACTTTGTTTGTAATTGTTTTAGAATGTCCTAGATAATATTTTTATATGTAATATAAATAAAATATTTCCTTCAATCCTTATGCAGTGGTGAATGGGGTATTGTACCTTCATGTCTTTTTTACTGAGGTATGGATTAGTGAAACTGCATTGTAGTTGGCAGTACCTTTATTCAAAATGCCACTGTAGAGTGAGAATGTTTGTACTACTGGGCAGTTGACTTAACCTCTCTGGACTTCAGTTTCTTCAACATGATCTTTATTTACCCCAGTTATACCCTAACAATAGTTTGAGGATTGAATGACCTGTTTCTGAAAGTGCTTGGTTGACCATAAAGTCCTATGTAAATATTAGGCATTCTAGTTACTAGCTATCTACTGTGATCTAGGACCAGTTTAGTCCTAAGAGTCCTGTCTTGCTAAAGAGAATTTTTATTAATCCTGGAGCTCTTCAGGGATTCAGTACAAATTAGACACTGTAGTACTTTTCTTTGAATCCTTACATATAACTTTCTAACTACTTTTGTATAATATATAAACTACAACCAATCTTCCTTAAGTCATTTTATAAAGGTCACAAATGTTTTATTTATTTCTAGATGTAAATGTTTCCAACTCCTTTAGCAAGTTGCACTGTTGCAGTAACTTTTAAGTTTTATACAATGGCACATACATTTTTCAGTAGTGATCTATAGTGACCTATGCTTTTTTGCTGACCAGCTTTATATTACAGACTAAATATATTTATGTATAGTAATGTGGCAGTGAACCAAAACTGAGGAAAGACTAAGCCACTGGTAAGAAATGTCCTGCTTCTGCAACCCGAGTAACAGAATTCTCTCCAACAAGCCTGAGCTTGTGAAAGCAATGATCATCCTTTATTCATATTTGTATTCTTAGTATCGGAACACTGTGTGACATTCAATAAATGGTTGGTGAACTAAACCCAAATGAAGCAGATGTAGTGACTTGTTGTAACAGCAAATGCTCTCTTAAGGGTACATTCTTCATAGAAACAATAATAATAACTTTTATTTCGTACTTTGTAATAGGATTTGTGCAAATCCTTAGCCTATGTTTTCTCAGTCTTTACAGCAAATCTGTGAGGTAGATGTTGTTAATCTTTTTTTTCTTTAACTTACAAGGAAACAAGTTGAGAGAAGTTAAGCAAGTTAATTGAAGTCACACAGCTAGTAAATGATGGTGTCATGTTGTCAGTCCAGATCTGTTAAACTATAAAAATAGCCATGTTTTATGCTCCTCACTGTACTCTGCTGACTCATAGTTCAAATTCCTGCTACAGAGAAGGCACTTACACGTCTGAGTCCATGTTATGCTAGGTAGTTTATTAAGGAGATTGGACTTTCTGACAGGGCATAGCTGGAGCCTGGCTGGCAGAACTCTGCCAGGCCTCCTGAAGGCCATATTTCTTCGTTGGGTGACCATCTGTCCTGGTTTGCTTGTAACTAAGGGTTTTCCTGGAACACAGGCCTATAAGTTCTAAAACCAAGAAAATCTTGAGCAAGCCCAGGAGTTGGCAAACCTGTATGCCTCACTTTAATCTTATCAGTTTCAACTCTGAGCAAGAGTGAGTATGTGGAGAAGCTAAAGGTAACAAATAAAGGAGATAAATAAAATGATAGCTTAATGCAGAGAATCTTAATTCTGTTTATGTTGAAAAATATCACAGTAAATTTAGGCTTATCTCAATTGGCCACTTGATAGAATAAACATATAGAACAATATCCTCTAGAAATCAGAAAATCTTTACTTGAAAAAAATACATAATATTTTAAAATATTTTTCAGTAAATCTTGAAATATACGTACTTCTTTTGGCAGCCGCAGGATTTTTTAAGTGTGGCTTAATGTATAATTTCATTAGAAAGCTTTTAAAATCGGGCACCTCAGCCTGACTTTGCTGTCATAAAACATATATGGTGCCTATGTGTAAGATCTGGACTCTAAAACAAGCATAAAAGCAGACCTATCACATAGACGATATAAATAAGACATTTTACTTAAATACTGACAGTTCGGGGATATAGATGAAGAGCAAATGGATATTCATCGTATTACTCTCCTGACTCTTGTGTAGATATGAATTTTTCCAAAGTAAAAAGTTGGGAGAAATTAACTACTTTTCTCTTAGAAAAGTAAATTTTTTTAGTTTTTTTAGTTTATTTATTTATTTTTTTTTTAAGTAATATCTGCATCCAACATGGGGCTCAAACTCACGACCCCGAGATCAAGGGTCATATGCTTTTCCAATTAAGCCAGCCAGGCACTGCTAGAAAAGTAATTTTAGAATTCTGCTGAGAGAATTTTTTTTTTGCTAACTATTTTTTTTTAAGATTATTTATTTATTTATTTGACAGAGATAGACAGTCAGCGAGAGAGGGAACACAAGCAGGCGGAGTGGGAGAGGAAGAAGCAGGTTCCCAGCGGAGGAGCCCGATGTGGGACTCGATCCCATAACGCTGGGATCACACCCTGAGCCGAAGGCAGACGGCTAACAACTGTGCTACCCAGGCGCCCCTTTTTTGCTAACTATTTTGATGGGGGATGGTGGGAAAATGAGGACGATAGCTAGAATGTACCTGTATGTTTAGATCTTCATAATCAGAACATATTTAATACATTGGACAAATAGATCTGTATAATAATTACTACAAAGTAAAATCTTTATCAAAAAATAAACAGTAAGGGGCTCCTGGGTGGCACAGCGGTTGAGCGTCTGCCTTCGGCTCAGGGCGTGATCCCGGCGTTCTGGGATCGAGCCCCACATCAGGCTCCTCCGCTATGAGCCTGCTTCTTCCTCTCCCACTCCCCCTGCTTGTGTTCCCTCTCTCGCTGGCTGTCTCTATCTCTGTCGAATAAATAAATAAAATCTTTAAAAAAAAATAAACGGTAAGTTCCAAAGACTGTGTTTTGTTCACATAAGGTTTTTTGTTTGTTTGTTTTGTTTTGTTAAGATTTTATTTATTCATTTGACAGAGAAATAGAACCATAGAGCACAAGTGGGGGGAATGGCTGAGGGAGAAGCAGGCTCCCCACTAAGCAGGGAGCCCGAAGCAGGGCTCAATTCCAGGACCCTGGGATTGTGACCTGAGCTGAAGGCAGATGCTTAACTGACTGAGCCACCCAGGCGCCTGTTTTGTTTTGTCTTTAATTGACATAAAGCTTTCACTTTATGTAAAGACATATGCGTAGAAATGGTTAACCTCATTTTACAGAAATTAAAGTTATGTGCATGAACTATGTGAGAATATATGGAATACAAAATTCAGCACTAGAAGAACACTATTTTAAATCTGTACCATTGAAAGTTGCTTTTCAACCCCATGCTTATTAAATAAAATGCTAATAGACCATTTTTTAAAAATAAGCCTTGTCATGTTTTAGATTTCTAATTAAGCTAACTTTTAAAAAGTTTCTTTAAGAACAAACAAAAAATACAGCTATAAAACTTTTTGAAGGAAGTGTAGAAGAATATCTTTGTGACATGGGATAGGCAATGATTTCTAAGGACGCAGAAAGCAATAACCATAAAAAAAAAAGACATGATCAATTAGGTTTCAGCAAAATGAAAAGCATCTCCTCATGAAAAGAAAATACTAAGAAAATGAATATGCAAACCACAGACTGGGAGAAAATATTTGAGATATATATATATATATATATGAATGACAAAGGACTTATGTGACAGAGGACTTATATCCAAACTATAAGGGGTATCTGCAACTTAATGTTAAAAAGACAAACCAGTTAAAAATTGGACAAAAGACTTGATTAGATATTTGACAAAGAAAGATATACAAATGACCAAAAGGACCCCAGAGTGCTCAACATTGTTAATCATCGTGGAAATGTAGATTAAGGCACAAGATATTATTACGCACCTACTAGAATGACTAAAATTAAAAGTGACAACACCAAATGTTTAGTGGGGTTGTGAAGCACCCAGTGCTCTCACACACTGCTTACAGAATTGTAAAATGGGACGTCGACTTTGACAAAAGAATTTGGCAGATTTTTTAACAGCTTTATTGAAATGTAATTTACAAATCATAACATTTATCTGTTTTAAGTATGCAGTTTGGTGAATTTTGGTAAATGATGGTAGTAGTCATGAAACTACCAACGCAATCAAGACAGATAGCGTTTCCATCACTCGTGTGCCCCTTTACACTGGATACGTCCTTTCCCCTTCACTGAGCCCCAGGCAGCTGCTGATCTGCTCTCAGTCAGTATACTTTTGCCTTTTCTAGAGTTTCGTATAAATGAAATCAGGCTTTATGTAGTGTTTTGTGTCTGGCTTCTTAGCAAACTATTTTTGAGATTACTGATGTATTTAGAAATGGGCAAAAGAATGGACCTTTCGCAAAAAGAAGATAAATGGTCAATACCCACACAAAATGATACTCAGTATCATTAGTCATCAGAAAAATACTTATTAAAACGACAGTGAGATACCACTTTTCACTCACCAGAAGAGCTGAAATGAAAGACTGACAATGCAAGTGTTGGCAACTGGAGCTCAGATACATTCTGGTGTGAGTGCAAAATGGCAGAGCTACTTTCAAAAACAGGTTGGCAGGTTGTTGGGTTTTTTTTTTAAGTTAAGCCTACACTTAACAAATAATGTATCCATTCTACTTGAAGTATTAAAACCATGAAGAGTTTCCCTGACATGGTGCTCAGCAAAAAAAGCCAGATAAAAAAATTACATATGATTCCATTTTTTGAGTTCCAGAATAAGCAAAATTAATTGTATTGCTTTTTTATTGCTGCCATAACTTACCACAAACTTAGATTTTTAAACACAAATTTATTATCTTATGGTTTTGAAGGTCAGAAGTCTAAGTCTTGGTCTCATTGGCTAAAATCAAGATGCTGGCAGAGCTTTGTTCTTTTCTGTAGGCTCTGAGTAGGATACATTTCCTTGCCTTTTTCAACTTCTAGAGAGAAGCTGTCCACATTCCTGGACTCTTAACCAAAAGTCATCTGCAAGCCAGCATTGCATCCCACTGACCTCTTCTGCCTCCCTCTTCCACTTTTAAGGACCCTTTTTACTACATGTGTCCATTCAGATAATTTACAATAATTTCCCTATTTTAAGATCAGCTGACTAGCAACCTTATTTTTACTTTCAACCTTAATTCCCCTTTGTCATGTAAAGAAACATATTTATAGTTTCCAGGATTAGATCTTAGACATCTTTGGGGACTGTTATTCTGCCTTTCATACTAACTTAAGGTGAGAAAATCAGAATAGTGGTTATCTCTTAAGAGCACACTGTAGGGGCGCCTGGGTGGCTCAGTCATTAAGCTTCTGCCTTTGGCTCAGGGCGTGATCCCAGCGTTCTGGGATCGAGCCCCACATCAGGCTCCTCCGCTGGGAGGCTGCTTCTTCCCCTCCCGCTCCCCCTGCTTGTGTTCCCTCTCTCGCTGGCTGTCTCTCTCTCTGTCAAAACACACACACACACACACACACACACACACACACACACACTGTAGCATGGTGAGGGGAATTGCCTGGGAATGAGATGTGTGGGAATTCTCAGGCAAAGTAGAAATGTCCTACATCATGAGAGAGGTATCTATTACAAATGATGTGTTCATTTGTCAAGTATATAGGTAAGGTGTATGCATTTCAGTGTATATGAATTTTACCTTTAAAAAGTACTATTGGAGGTGCCTGGGTGGTTCAGTCAGTTAAGCGTCTGACTCTTGATTTCAGCTCAGGTCATGATCTCAGGGTCATGAGATTGAGCCCTTTGTTGGGTTCCATGCTGGGTGCGGAGCCTGCTTAAGATTCTCTGTCTCCCTCTCCCCCTCCCCACTCCCTCTCTCTCTCTTAAAAAAAGAAAAAAATTGAGGGAGGTGCCTGAGTGGTCAGTCCGTTAAGTGTCCGACTCTTGATTTCAGCTCAGGTCTCTATCTCTGGGCGGTGAGTTCAAGCCCTGTGTTGGGGGGCGGCATGGTAAATGGGTTAGAAGCATAGATGAAACAAGAATGGCAGTGTTGACATTTTTGAAACTGGATGAGTGCTGTTCCATTAGTATACTAGTATACATTATACTGTTTATTTTAGTTTGGAATTTTTCATATTAAAAAGTCAAAAGGATATCCATTTAATTCTAAATAAGTTAAATCACTAAATGCCATGATAATATTTATTAGTAAAATTGCATTTAATTTATTTTAAATGTTAATTTTTAAAACCTCGAACTACCTAGTAACAACTAGAGTCTCTCTTTGGTAGCCATGAAGAACTGTACTCAGGTCGCCCTTATGGAGCCCTTGATTCAGGTTTCAATAGTGTGGACAGTGGTGATAAGAGATGGTCAGGGAATGAGGTAAGTGTTTCTTTATTCTGCATGTTGTAATGTCTGATTAAGAGACAATAAAATGATGAAAATGGAAAGTATCTTAATTAGATTCAATTTCTTGTTACATAAAATATAGAAAAGCCAAGGAAGAGGTAAAAATCCCACAGAGTACTGCCATCCAGAAATGATATTCTGTTTTTTTGCCATCTTTTTACCATATGTTTTACATGTTTGTTACCTTATTGTCTTGTATAAATAGTTTAATATCCTAGAAAGCCAAATGGGAATTGAGCCAATTACAACTGAAGCCTAAAGTTTGCAGGGCTGGGTGACCTTGAGCAGAGGTTGCAGAAGGGTGCTACAAGGTGAGAAAATAGGACTATAGGCTGATGGGTAATGAGATAGGAACCTTAGGAAGACTACTAACATGCTCAAGATAAATAATTTTTCTTAACTAATTTTGTCTTTTTTCTCTTGTGTTTAATTATTATTTTGCTTTCTGTCTTTTTTTAAGTTAGGAGGTAGAATATTTTAGCTCTCAATTGGGTTAAATGATGGAATAAGCTTTTACTAGTAAGACTGATAATCTCCCACTTGTAGCATTACTTCATTCATTCCAAAACAAATTAACTTTAGACCACAGCCCATTTGTAATTTGGAATTGCTTGTGTATGTACAAGGGGGTGTGTACATAATCGTATCTGTATCCATGCAGATACATATATGTAGATATTTTAAATTCATGTTTATTTATAGAGTGATGTATAACCTTCCATCTTTTTTTTTAATTGTAGTAAAATAAATATACATAACATAAAATGTACCATTTTAACCATTCTTAAGTGTACATTTCAGTGACATTAAGTACATGCACATTGTTGAGAAACTCTCATTACTATTCATGTCCAGAACTTTTTTGCTATTTCTTCTTAAATATAAATTTTAGTGAGTTTATATTATATCTGTGCTTTCAATATTATGTTGTCTAAAGTTTGAAATGATGTTTTTAAATGTTACTGCTATTTTTTTTTAGCCTACAGATGAATTCTCAGATCTGCCTCTTCGAGTAGCAGAAATCACTAAGGAACAAAGACTGCGAAGAGAAAGCCAGTACCAGGAGACTCGCAGCAGTTTAGTAGTAACAAATGGTGGAGGTGAGCGGGACTCCCACCACAGCCAGAGTCTTTACAGTCACTCTGGTGTTTTTAAGTGGTCGTTTTCACATTCGCTCCTTTTGTTTGTGTATCTGTAACTTCTCCAACTCTTATCTTTTTCCTTTCCTTTTCTTTTCTTTTCCTTTCTTTTCTTTCCTCTGAGAGAGGGGGAGGAGCTGAGGGAGAGAGAGAAGCAGACTCCCCACTGAGAAGGGAGCCCAATGTGGGGCTTGATCCAGACCCCCAAGAGCATGACCTAAGCTGAAAGCAGATGCTTAACTGACTGAGCCACCCAGATACTCCTCCAGCTCTTCTTTTAAAGACTTCTTCTTCTCATATAATTGGAAAAAAGTTGTTTTCCATTGGGATTAAATTTTAATTTCTTTAAGTTCTCGGGCTTGCAGTTAAAATACCGTGTTTCTCTCTTACTTTTATTTTGGAAGGAAACTTCATTAAAGACTGTTTACCTGGAATGGATCTTTGTTAATCTTGATTTCATCATGATTCTCTTTTGAGGTATTATTCTCCCTTTTTAAGATTCTCCCTGTAGTCATTACTTGACCACGTCCAGGAATTATATGCATTTCTTGACGTTCACCTTTTCATTCATCTTGGATTGTATTCTTCAAGGGCATCTAAATCTAAGTTTTCTTTATTTTGGTATTTAAAAATGTATAAATTTAAAAATTCTTTTAGTTTATAATTTTTTTATGCTTCATTAACAGGCAGGGTTATTTCTGCTGCTTTGGGCTTCTGAGGCAGACTCCTGATTGTAACATTCTATTCAATCTTGCTTTAGTTCGAATTCCCAAATCCTATCTATCTATCTATCTATCTATCTATCTATCTATCTATCTGTCTGTCTATCTGTCTATTTAATGTTGGGTGTGGAGCCCAACATAGGGCTTGAGCTCATGACCTTGAGATCAAGACCTGAGCTGAGATCAAGAGTTGGATACTTAACTGACTAAGCCACCCAGGTGCCCCCCCAAATCCTAATGTTTAAATATTGAGGGCCAACTGTAAGGGAAATATTACTTTGATTTTCTAGAAGTCTGTCTGACAAGAGCTTTCATTTTTTAAAAAAATTTTTATTTTAATTCCAGTTAGTTAACATACAGTATTTAATTTCAGATGTATAATATTAGTAATTCAACACTTCCATACATCACCCTATCCTCATCACAAGGCGCATACCTTTAATCCCCAGCACCTATTTAACCCATCCCCCTATCCAACCTTCCCTCTGGTAACCATCAATTTGTTCTCTATAGTTAAGAGTCTTTTTCTTGGGGCACCTGAGTGGCTCAGTTGGTTACGTGTCTGCCTTCAGCTTGGGCCATGATCTCGGGGTCCTGGGATTGAGCCCCACATTGGGCTCTCTGCTCAGCGGGAGTCTGTTTCTCCCTCTCCCTCTTCCTCTGTACGCTCCCTCTGTCTCTCTCAAATAAATAAAAATAAAGTCTTTTTTAAGAAAGCGTCTTTTTCTTTATTTTTCTTTCTCTTTTTCCCTTGGCTTGTTTTGTTTCTTAAATTCCACATCTGAGTGAAATCATATGGTGTTTGTCCTTCCCTGACTTCGCTTAGCATTATGCTCTGTAGCTCCTTCCATGTCGTTGCAAATGGCAAGATTTTATTCTTTTAATGGCTGAATAATATTCCATTATATATTTATTAATACATACACCACATCTTCTTTATCCATTCATCTGTTGATGGACACTTGGCTGCTTCCATATCTTGGCAATTGTAAATAATGCTGCTACAAACATAGGGGTGCATGTGTCCCTTTGACTTAGTATTTTTGTAATCTTTGGGTAAATACCTAGTAGTGCGATTGTGGGATCGTAAGGTAGTTCTATTTTTAACTTTTTGATGAATCACCATACTGTTTTCCACAGTGACCATACCAGTTTGCATTCCCACCAATCGTGCATGAGTGTTCCTTTCTCTCCACATCCTCGCCAACACCTGTTGTTTCTTATGTTGTTGATTTTAACCATTCCGACAGGTGTGAGGTGATATCTTACTGTAGTTTTGATATGCATTTCCATGATGATGAGCATCTTTCCATGTGTCTCTTGACCATCTGGATGTCTTCTTAAGAGCTTTCTTCCTGGAATGATGATTTCAATTAAGTGGCTTGCTCTCTTTTTTCCCTAAGGATTTTATATTCTTTTATACTCCTGTTACTTACCATTTCATTCACATTTTAGTGGTTTTCTTTTTAATCTTGATTTCATATGAGATATCTTTCCCTTTAGTTCATTTCAGACTTGAAATATTTTTGTCTTGATCTGTGCTATCCATTATGGTAGCCACTAGCCACGTGTGGTTATTGAGCATTTCAAATGAGGCCTTTCTAACTTTTTTTTTTAAGTTTTCTGTAAGTAATCTTTACACCTGACATGGGGCTCAAACTCACAACCCTGAGATCAAGAGTCGCATGCGCTTCCTCCTGAGCCAGCCAGGTGCCCCTGAAATGAGGCCTTTCTAAGTTAAGATGTACTATAACTATAAAATATGCATTGGGTTTTGAAGCCTTTATGTGGTGGAAAAAAAAAGAATGTAAAATTTCAGTAATAGTTTATATTAATTATATTCTATAATGACACTATGTTAGATATATTAAGCAAAGTAAAATATACTATTAAAATTAATGTTACCTTTTGACTTTTTTTTAATGTGGCTACTAGATGATTTTCAATTACTTATATGGTTCACTTTTATCGCTTGCATTCTATTTCTCTTGGACTATATTGATCTAGATAGTATGAAAAGGTGATGTTGCTCTCTTGAGAAGTAGTCATAAAATGAACCATTTATTTAGTCACACAAATTGTATCTCATTGAAAAGAATGCATTTATGTGCCTGGTTTCTAATGTGGGTATAGACTTAACAACCTTTCCATCTTTTTACCTGTTATTATAACTCTAGTAACCCAAAATTCATTTTCATATTAATGACCATTATGCAATTATTTAGAAGTAAGTGAATCTCAGGGGCCTAGGTACCTCAATCTGTTAGGTGTCCAGCTCGATTTCAGCTCAGGTCATGATCTCAGGGTTGTGAGATTGAGCCTCTCATCAGGCTCTGCTCCAAGCGTGGAGTCTGCTTGAGGTTCTTTCTCTCCCTCTCCCTCTTCCTCTCTCCTTGTTCTCTCTCTCTCAAATAAGTAAAAGCCTTTTTTAAAAAGGAAAGAAATAATTGAATCTGAAAACAGAGAAATAGACTTCTCTGAGTTCATTATTCCCAGCAACTGCAACTTTTAGGTCATCTGTAGAACATCCTACAATAATGGTTGGGGTTTAGTCTCTGGAGAAACCTTCAAAAGCTTAGTAGCAAGTTTTTTTCCGCCCTAGTATGCCATTTTAACCAGCTTTTAAATGTAGTTTCTTTGGGGGGCACCTGGCAGCCTCAGTTGATGTAGAATGCAACTCCTGATCTCAGGGTTGTGGGTTCGAGCCCCAGGTTGAGTGTAGAGATTGCTTAAAACTAAAATCTTAAAAAAAAAAAAAAAAAAGTTACTTTATAAACTTAAAATAATGGGCCACTCCCAAACTTAGAATAAATAACGATGGGGCTGTATCTTACTCATATGCCTCTCACCCCAAAGCATTTTGAATGATTCCCTTCCATCCCCAAACTGCTACAAAATATCCGCACTGCTGACCTCTAGAAAATAAATTTCTAAATAAGAAAATCATTGTTCTAATTGTGGACAACAGTTACAAGAAGAGAAACAGTGATCAGCAGCTGTTTCTTTATCTCTGAGTCCACTTTCCTCCTATCCTTTCTCTTTCATTTTGATTTGACTGTGTTAGGTTTTCTGCTTCCCAGTTCCTCGAAGAGATAGGATTAAGCCCTCAAGCTAAAACGGGGTGGGGGGGAATCTAAAAGAAGATGTACCTCCCAATGTTTAAAAATTGTTCTTCCTCTCTGTCTCACAAACTCAAACTGTCTTGTTTAAAACAGTGAAGAGCTATCCAGAGAAAAAAGAAATATTAGAGGTCTATAATCCCATAATTACTATCAGTTACTGCATTCTTTAGTGAATTAGGACTAAGATTTTTCTGGAATCTACTTTTGTGAGTGGCCTTGGACCTAAAAAGAAAGTCTTACCTAATTTACACTTCTCATTTCTCACACTTTCCGAATAAAAAAATGTTAGGGAAAAGGAAAGAATGCAACTGAATGTGTTTATTGGCTATTGAATTTGACTATTCTTTCTTGGTGTGTGTGTGTGTGTGTGTGTGTGTGTGTGTGTGTGTGTGGACAGTGGAACATGATCTAGACCAGATCGACTACATTGACAGCTGTACTGCAGAGGAGGAAGAGGATGAGATGAGAGCGCCCAAGGGCCTGGAACCAGACAGCCTCAGTTCCCAGTTTATGGCCTATATTGAACAACGGCGAATTTCTCATGAGGTAGTGCACACTTTCAAGCCTAAATACATTGCTGTCCCCTAGTAAAAACAGTTCATGATGGTATAAATTTCTGTCATATTAGTGATTTATTGGTTCAGGCCTAATTATTTGTTTTATAATGTTCAGTCCCAATTTCATGATTGAATTTTTCAGATTTATTGTAAAAAATCAGACAGTATTCTCAAGTAGGGTTTAGCTTTATTTTTCAAATAAAAAGACAGATTTCAGAATTTTGAAGAAGGAATAAGAAAAGTCCTAAGAGTATCCTGTGCTTTTGAAGAAAAATTCAAGTGAATGTAATGCTTTTCATCCATTGTTGTAAGCTTTTTTATTGTTACTAACTGGTACATCATAGCTGGATTAGTAATTGTAAGAATCGAACCAAACTGCAGACTTTGGAGCAACGTACAAACTTAACCACAGAATTTTTATAATGCACTCTTAAGTATATTGGAGCTTTTATGCTAAGTCACAGAGTATAAATTGTTTGCCATTATAGTTCTCGGGTGTCTCTTATAGTGGAGCATTGAGTTGCCTTAGAAAACAAATGAGCATTCAACCCACTGTAGAATTGCTGCCAATCCCCCACGGGGCTCCAGTGGAAATTGCATTCTTCAGCATATCTAGTCAGCATAATGAAATGGCTCCACTTCAGTGTGTGTGATGTTCATGTCTGGAGTTGGTCCCAGGCTCTGAGCAGGGGTTATTTGAGAAACACTTGGGGCCTTTTTGGAGAGTGATGTATTTAGCCTTTTAGAAATAGAGGGTAATCACTCAAGTGGGATGTGTTGTGGAGCGATATTATCATTCTTAAAAACAAATCCTTCAGTTTTCCTGTCTGAAGTCTTTGAACACAGTATTTTTTGTTGGTGTTCAGAAGACACTCTTGTATTTAAAGTTGGATAAAGATATTTAAATCAAAGTCCTAGAGCCCAGAAATAGCAGTGTACCGGGAGATTAATGAAACTACATGTGATTCAGGATATGAACATTCTTACTCGAACAAAGGGTAACTACTTTGCAAAAAAATGAAAATTAACAATGCGCATTGTAATGTTAAAGGAAGTCTTTTTCCTTGTGGTCTTTCTCTGATCATTTTGTGGATAGTTAGACTGTATAGATGAGGTATTTATACTAAAAGTAAAAAGGCCTGTTACACTACTATTGGAAATTGTATCATTTTTTAAATCCATCGTATTTGATATTTTGTAGTTTTTTTAAACTCCAGCTATACTTGTGTGGTAGTCTTTATGATTCTATGTCATATTGCTCTTTATGACTTCTGTGTCATAAGGTTTTCTAAAATTTGGCATCTATAAAAATGTGATGGAGCAGTATTATTTTAGATGGTTTAACAACCACCTAAAGTGTTATATTCTTGAATACTACCTAAGAATGGGTTGTTTAAAAAAAGAATCTATTTGAGATTTTGAACACTCTGCTATTGTTTAATTCTAATACTTCTCATACATAGAGGTATTATGACAAAATAGGGTATAGCTTATAGGGTATAGCTTATATTTATAGGGTATTGCATTTACTTTTAAAATTAAACCAATGTCACATTCGTCATGAAAATTTCATGTACCTCTTGCAATAATTTTAGATAGTTGCAGTCTTGTAAAACCAATGTGTTAAGTCACTGATGTTAACATACTTAGGAGAGATTTTTGTTTATTTTAAAAAGTCATATTCACTTAAATTAGAATAATTATTCTTTAATCAGGATTCTAGGATTATATTTCATTTTGTATGATCCTCATGCCCAGACTTGAAAAGAGTCTTCTTTGCAGTAACTCACCAAAGATTTTCTAGTTCTATGTGATTACCTATTTCTTGAAGATAGCCTATAAATAATAGTTTTACATTTGATTTTTATTTTTCATTTTTTTAAAGATTTTATTTATTTGTCAGAGAGAGAGAGAGAGAGCGCAAGCAGGGGGAGCAGCAGGCAGAGGAGGGAAGGAGGCTGAGCAGGCTGAGCAGGGAGCCTGATGCGGGACTTGATCCCAGGACCCTAAGATCATGACCTGAGCCGAAGGCCGACAGACGCTTAACGAACTGAGCCACCCAGGCATCCCTTACATTTGATTTTTTTTAAATACCCTTTTTGAATAAGTTGTTTTCTTTCCCTTAAAGAATACCCGTTTTAACGATTAGTTTTGGTGTTGAAATCAGATTGTATTCCTTCTATAGATTCTCATTGACAAAATAAATGTTGTGATAACCTATAAGCCTCTACCTTTGATTTATAATTTTATTTCACAATATGTGGTCCATATCACTGAGGCCAGTTCAGTTTTCCTCAGTAATGTTTTTTTGAAATGACCTTTACTCTTTAGTTTATAAATAAATTAAATTATCAGTATTCTTCTTTTAGTTAACACCATATTTTTTACCATAAATAGAAAATTACTTTTTGCTTTATCTTAATAGTCCACCAGTATTCCCAGGACTATTTGTATCACTAACATAAGTAACAATTTGTGATGATGAAGAAGTAAAGAAATGTAATCTGTCCGGGGCGCCTCGGTGGCTTATTGGTGTAACCTGTCCAATGATCTCCTTATTGCTAGAAATACACGAGAGAGGCTGAGCACAAGTCAGGGTAGGGCAGGTGGGAATTCCTGTTCTGGATGGAAATTTATACCAGATGACCCCTAAGATCCTCTCAAGCTCTAACATCTTACCATTCAGTAAATATTACTGTATGGTCAGTGTAATTTATATAATACAGTGAGAAGGAAATCTACTTTTTTTAAGAGTATTATGGGATTATGAATAGTATTTTGTTCACCAAAGCAGTAATATAGCCTATAAGAATAATTTTAAACATAAAAATTCACATTTGAAGATTTTGTTAAAATATTTTTTAGTGTAAATTATAGATCCCTAAATGCCAAGTCGAATGTGGACTGAGCAGTCACAGTGTTGTGGATACATCTGTTAAATTGATTTATTTCTGCTTTTTTGGCCTAGGGTTCACCCATAAAGCCAGTACCTCTGAGGGAGTTTCAAAAAACAGAGGACATGAGAAGATATTCACATCAAAACAGGTTTGAAAAAAGCCAGTTCTCCTCATTTGTTTCTGTCTTTAAAAGTCATTAGTAAGAGCATGAAGTGGTTTTGGTTTTGTGCAGACCTATGTATGATGAAGATATTTAGACACTGTGTTTAAGATACCATGTATTTAGAGCTGAGTGACAGTGTACTTTGTGCTCATGTAATAGAAAAAGAAGCAAAATCGACTTATTGATTGTAAATTCAGATTGTCTAAACCATTACCTGTATAATTATTTGATTTGAAGATACTTAATGGCAGTGAGATTTTATGGTGATGTATCTGGATTTATGCATAAAGAAGGCTAAATGAATTTCAGGAGTCCAGACTTTTTTTTTTTTTTTTTTTTTTTTTTTTTTTTTACTTAAACTTTTGACTAGAAACAGGGAGCTAGACAGAGACAGCAATATGTATCCTCCTTCCTGTCTCAATTCATATGATTTTTTGACTACACTTAGTGCCGCACAGAATATTTCTAAAATTAACTTGACTACTTAGAGCACTGCTGCTTATTCTTAAATTCCAAAAGTTTCTTGCCATACAGTATATCACAATAGTTGAAAAATTCACAGCCTTTGGGTCTTTGCTTCCTCCCTGTTTTTATGAAGTCTTAAATCAGTAGACTTAATAAACTTGGTCTTAAACAACAGTAAATTTCCTTTGTAGAAAGTGTCGTACATAGATCTTTACTTCTACTTGATAGGATATTAAAGTTGTTTAGGGAATTGAGATATAGATGGGTAAAGAAAATGTGGGGAGAATAGTGAAAAAAAAAATCTCATAATTGGCCTTTTATAATCTCATCAGTTAGTTCTTAGGGATTTAGTTTAATTTCATATCTTTGAAATTTATTTCAGAATGTCTTTTTAGTTGAAGATACGGTCTTCTGAGATTCTAGTTTTGCGCAGGGGTTTGCTGTTGTGTTTTTCCACTCTCGGTGGGCCCATGCTTTATCTCCTGTCCCTCTTACCTCCTGTGTCCATTATAAGTAAAGCTCAAGATCTTTAGAATTTAATAGAAACTTTCAAGGTGAAAGCCAGCTTTCTTTTTCCCTCAGTTACCTTATGTATTAGTTTTCTAATGCTCATGTCACAAATTACCACAAATTTAGTGGCTTAAAACAATATCTCAGTTTATAATATCTCAGTTCCGTAGGATAGAAATGTGGGCAGGCCTTCATTCTTGCCTTCCCCTTAGTTTCCCCTTAGGGTCTCGTAAGCCAAAGTCACGGCACTGGCTGGCCTAGATTCTTACCTGCAGACCTGGGGGAGAACCCACTTCCAGGCTCATCCAGGTTGTTGGCACAATTCAATTTCACACAGTTATAGCACTGAGGTCCCTGTTACTTTGCTGGCTATCAGCTGGGACTCATTTTTAGCTTCTGGAGTCTACTCACATTCCTTGGTTCATGGCTCCCTCCATTTTCAAGTCAGCAATGGCAGGCCATTTTGAATCTCTTCTCACATTTTCAGTCTCTCTGATTTCCCTTTCTGTCACATCCCAAAACTCTCTTGCCTTCCTCTTCTGTTTTTTCCCCCAGCTTTATTGAGAAGTAATTGACTTAAGTCACTGCATAAGTTTAAGGCGTACAGCATGATAGTTTGATTTACATATCTTATGAAATGATCACCACAATAGTTTTAGTTAACAGCCATCATCTCATATAAATACAATTAAAAAAAAAAGAGGGGGGCTTTAAATGACACGCTGGACCAGATGGACTTCACAGGTATATTCAGAACATTCCATCCAAAGCTACAGAATACACATTCTTCTCTAGTGCACATGGAACATTCTCCAGAATAAATCACATCCTGGGTCATGAATCAGATCTCAACTGGTACCAAAAGATTGGGATCATTCCCTGCATATTTTCGGACCACAGTGCTTTGAAACTCAAACTCAATCACAAGAGGAAAGTTGGAAAGAACTCAAATACATGGAGGCTAAAGAGCATCCTACTAAAGAATGAATGGGTCAACCAGGAAATTAAAGAATTTAAAAAATTCATGGAAACAAATGAAAATGAAAACACAACTCTTCAAACCCTTTGGGATGCAACAAAAGCGGTCCTAAGAGGGAAGTATATAGCAATACAAGCCTTTCTCAAGAAACAAGAACGGTCTCAAATACACAACCTAACCCTACACCTTAAGGAGCTGGAGAAAGAACAGCAAATAAAACCTAAACCCACCAGGAGAAGAGAAATAATAAAGATCAGAGCAGAAATCAATGAAATAGAAACCAAAAGAACAGTAGAACAGATCAATGAAACTAGGAGGTGGTTCTTTGACAGAATTAATAAGATTGGTAAACCCCTGACCAGACTTATCAAAAAGAAAAGAGAAAGGACTCAAATAAATAAAATCATGAATGATACAGGAGAGATCACAACCAACACCGAAGAAATATAAACAATTTTAAGAACAGATTATGAGCAACTAATGCCAATAAATTAGACAATCTGGAAGAAACGGATGCATTCCTAGAGACGTATAAACTACCAAAACTGAACCAGAAAGAAATAGAAAACCTGAACAGACCCATAACCAGCAAGGAGATTGAAGCAGTAATCAAAACTCTCCCAACAAACGAGAGCCCAGGGCCAGATGGCTTCCCAGGGGAATTGTACCAAACATTTAAAGAAGAATTAATACCTATTCTTCTGAAGCTCTTCCAAAAAATAGAAATGGAAGGAAAACTTCCAAACTCATTTTATGAGGCCAGCATTACCTTGATCCTAAAACCAGACAAGGACCCCACCAAAAAGGAGAATTACAGGCCAATATCCCTGATGAACATGGATGCAAAACTTCTCACCAAAATACTAGCCAGTAGGCTCCAACAGTACATTAAAAGGATTATTCACCACGACCAAGTGGGATTTATTCCTGGGCTGCAAGGTTGGTTCAACATCTACAAATCAATCAGTGTGATACACTACATTAATAAAAGAAAGGACAAGAACCATATGATCCTCTCAATAGATGCAGAAAAGGCATTTGACAAAGCACAGCATCCTTTCTTGATTAAAATTCTTCACAATGTAGGGACAGAGGGTACATACCTCAATGTCATAAAAGCTATCTATGAAAAACCCACAGCAAATATCATTCTCAATGGGGAAAAACTGAGAACTTTTCCCCTAAGGTCAGGAACATGGCAGGGATGTCCACTATCACCACTGCTGTTCAACATAGTACTAGAAGTCCTAGCCTCAGCCATCAGACAACAAAAAGAAATAAAAGGAAATCAGCAAAGAAGAAGTCATTAACTCTCACTCTTTGCAGATGACATGATACTGTATGTGGAAAACCCAAAAGACTCCACCCCAAAACTGCTAGAACTCATACAGGATTCAGTAAAGTAGCAGCATATAAAATCAATGCACAGAAGTCAGTTGCATTTCTATGCACCAACAACGAGATAGAAGAAACAGAAATTAAGGAATTGATCCCATTTACTATTGCACCAAAAACCATAAGATACCTAGGAATAAATCTAACCAAAGAGGCAAAGGATCTATACTCAGGAAACTAGAATACTCATGAAAGAAATCGAGGAAGACACAAGGAAATGGAAAAACGTTCCATGCTCATGGATTGGAAGAACAAATATTGTGAAATGTCTTGCTACCTAGAGCAGTCTACACATTCAATGCAATCCCTATCAAAATACCATCAACTTTTTTCACAGAGCTAGAACAAATAATCCTAAGATTTGTATGGAACCAGAAAAGACCCCAAATAGCCAAAGGAATGTTAAAAAAGAAAACCAAAGCTGGTGGCATCACAATTCCAGACTTCAAGCTCTATTACAAAGCTGTAATTATCAAGACAGTATGGTACTGGCACAAAAACTGACACATAGATCGATGGAACAGAATAAAGAACTCATAAATGGACCCTCAACTCCATGGTCAACGAATCTTCGACAAAGCAGGAAAGAATATCCAATGGAAAAAGACAGTTTCTTCAACAAATGGTGTTGGGAAAATTGGACAGCCACATGCAGAAGAATGAAACTGGACTATTTCCTTATACCATACACAAAAATAGACTCAAAATGGATGAAAGACCTAAATGTGAGACAGAAATCCATCAAAATCCTTGAGGAGAACATAGGCAGCAACCTCTTCAGCCTCAGCCACAACAACTTCTTCCTAGACACATCACCAAAGGCAAGGGAAACAAAGGCAAAAATGAACTATTGGAACTTCATCAAGATAAAAATCTTTTGCACAGCAAAGGGAACAGTCAACAAAACCAAAAGACAACCAAAAGAATGGGAGAAGATATTTGCAAATGACATATCAGATAAAGGGCTAATATCCAAAATCTATCAAGACCTTACAAACTCAACACCCATAGAACAAATAATCCAATCAAGAAATGGGCAGAAGACATGAACAGACATTTCTGCAAAGAAGACATACAAATGGCCAACAGACACATGAAAAAGTGCTCAACATCACTCGGCATCAGGGAAATACAAATCAAAACCACACCAGTCAGAATGGCTGCAATTAACAAGTCAGGAAACACAGATGTTGGCAAGAATGCAGAGAAAGGGGAACCCTCCTACACTCTTGGTGGGAATGCAAACTGGTGCAGCCACTCTGGAAAATAGTATGGAGGTTCCTCAAAAAGTTGAAAATAGAGCTACCCTACAACTTAGCAATTGCACTACTGGGTATTTACCCCAAAGATACTAAGGTAGTGATCTAAAGGGTCACCTGCACCCCAATGTTTATAGCAGCAATGTCCACAATAACCAAACTATGGAAAGAGCCCAGATCTCCATCGACAGATGAATGGATAAAGATGTGATATAACACGTACACACGCACACACACACAGTGGAATATTATGCAGCCATCAGAAAATCTTACTGTTTGCAATGACATGGATAGAACTAGAGAGCATTATGGCTAAACGAAATAAGTCAATCAGAGAAAGAATTATCATATGATCTCACTGATATGTGGAATTTTGAGAAACAAGGCAGAGGACCATAGGGGAAGAGAGGAAAAAATGAAACAAGATGAAACCAGAGAGGGAGACAAACCGTAAGAGTCTCTTAATCTCAGGAAACGAACTGAGGGTTGCTGGAGTGGAGAGGGGTGGGAAGGTTGGGGTGGCTGGGTGATGGACATTGGGGAGGGTATGTGTTTTGGTAAGTGCTCTGTTTTATGTAAGACTGATCAATCACAGACCTGTGCCCCTGAAACAAATAATATATTATATGTTAATAATAAAAACAAAATGAAAGAAAAGCAAATAAAAGACATCCAAATGGGAAAAAAAAATTTTTTTTCTTCTTGTGATAAGAACTCTTAGGGTTTACTCTCTTAACAACTTTCCTGTATATCACACAGCAATGCTAACTATAGTCATCATGTTGAACATTACATCCTAGTATTTATTTATCTTATAGCTGAAGTTTGTAGCTTTGATCACCTCCCTCCAGTCGCCCCCCCCCCACCCTGCCCTCTTCTGCTTTTAAGGTTCCCATGATTCCATTAGACCCACCTGGATAATTTTCCCATTTCAAGGCCAACCAGTTAGTAACCTTAATTTCATCTGCAAAGTCCTTTTTGACATGTAACATATTTACTGGAGTAATACCAGGAGGTGGAGACCATAGGGACCAAAAATCTGCCTACCTAATCTTAACCCGGCGTTCCTGTTTTTACTACCTTTTTAGAAATTCTTGCTCTGCCAGCACTGAGGGAATCTTCTCTTATTGGAGCCTGTTCTTTCAGACCAAGTAGTTTTCTGTTTATATTCAGAGTCACCCACTATTAATTGACAGACCCTGGTGGCGCCTGGGTGACTCAGTCGGTTAAGTGTCTGCCTTTGGCATAGGTCATGATCCCAGGGTCCTGGAATTGAGCCCCACAGGAATTCTGCTTCTCCCTCTCTCTCCTACCCTCCCCCCTGCTTGTGCTCTCTCTCTCTCTCTCTCAAATAAACAAATAAAATCTTTTAAAAAATTAAAAAAAATTTTTTTAAAAAGTGACAGACCCTGGATTCAAACTCAGTTATGACTAATTCTAAAGTCCATAACTTTAACCACTATGCCATAGCTATAAGATAAATAAGTACTGAGTAGGAGTGCTAATAAGATAAAGATTGGGAATGATGAGTAAAAAATTTAAGGAAGTCTTTTTTTTTTTTCAAGCTTCAGTGTTATTTTAAACCTTGTCTTAAGGAGTTATTAAGTAATTTTTTCTATACCTTTAAAAAATTATAATTTATTCTGTCAAAACTTTTAGGGGGTGGTATTTTAATTATTTAGTAAAGGTAAGAAATATGGCTTTACTCTTGAAGTCATATAAAACAGGTTTTTTTAAATGTATTTTTCGATGCCTAGAAATTAAAAAAAAGGATTTTGTGAATACTTCAAGGATGTGGAAACAATATAAGAAAAGAAATGTGAAAAGAAAGAGAACAAGAGTGTGGCTTAAGTTTTGCTTTTTTACATATTACCTTTTTTTAAAATTAGGGAAGTATATGGGGGGGTCTGGGTGGCTCAGTCGTTAAGCATCTGTCTTCGGCTCAGGGCGTGATCCCAGGGCCTGGGATTGAGCCCCACATCGGGCTCCTCTGCTGGGAGCCTGCTTCCTCTCCCACTCCCCCTGCCTGTGTTCCCTCTTTCGCTGGCTGTCTCTCTCTCTGTCAAATCAATAAATAAAATCTTAAAAAAAAAAAGGAAAGTATAAGGTAGGCCAGGGTTTCCCAATAGGTTGTAGCACCACTCTTCAATGGATATTTGAAATGTGCTTGATTTGGGAATTGGTTGTCAAAATGGTTATAGGTGTTAATGGTAGGCGTTAAGGCTAAACTACCTATAATGTGCAGGACAATCTTGTACAACAAAAAAATTATCTGAAATGTTGGGACAGTCCTATTGAGAAACATATTCATAGATGAAATGGCCATACGACATGAAGTAACATGGTGGCACCAAGGAGCTGCTAAGCTGTGATGGGCCCCCGTTAGCACCTGGTGATTGGCTTGAGGGAGCTGTCCATTCTCAGACATCTTCTTCCCTACCACTGTTATTCTCTCATATGCTATGCTTCACTCTTTGCCTCCATCTTTAACTTCTCACACATATAGAAAACGATTACCTGCAATGGCAAAAACTAAGCTGTGAAAAGGGAAGTGTGGTATAATAGAAGCCACTAATCTCCAAGTCAGGGGGCTTGAATTCTAATCTAGGCTGTAGCCCTGGTAGCTGTCATTGAACTTCTGAGGGCCTTAGTTTTCTCTCTTGTAAAGTTAGTGGCATGAACTCCATGATTTCTGAAGTACCTCCAGTTCTCATAGACTGCATACCTAGAAGATGAGAAAGTAGACTACCACTGAGTCAGATAAGATTTCAGATCAGATAGGTAAGGATTACTGGCTGCATCACCTTGGGAAAGTTACTTAACTTCCATGCCTCAGCTTCTCAACTGTAAATTGATTATAATAGTTCTTACTCCTAAGATTGCATGAAGAATAATTGAGAAACACTGTGTATAAAATACTTCACAGGGCATATGTAGTACATGGTAGGATCTCAAAGATTGTTAGTTTCTATATGCCTTTGAATAATGTTGCCCCAAAAAAGAACACAAATCGTAGTCGATAAATGCGGAAGTATTGATTACACATGTGCATCAAGAGGAAAAGTCCCAATTTTAAAGAACAAGAAGATTCTAAAAAAGACCTTTTCTAAGAAGATCTCTGTAGGTTGGAATCTATAGAAAAGCCTTGAAGTAAGAAATCAATATATGATAACTGAAGAGATCTTGCTAGAGAAAAGATTCCATAGTGGGTATGTTTCTAAAATGAGGTAAGAGTCCTGAAAGCCAGATTGAAGAATTCTTATTATTATTAGTTGGTAATAAGAAACTTCTGGAGCTTTGGGGGATTTGTTTTTATTTTCCTAGTAACACACTGATTTAATGCATTTACATCAACCTGGTAGGCTAATAATCATGGTTTAAAATTTCAGGTCCTAAATGTCACAGCGTCACTGTTCCCAACATTGTTAGGTGAGACACAAATGAGTAACAGACTCTGGAAACATTAAATCCAATTCAGGAAAAAGATAAATACCAAACTGTAAGATTTAGCACTGATAAAACTGAGAAGCAACTTTTACTGGTTTTTTTAAGCATTAAATCAGGTGTCATCTCTTTCTTAAAAATCAACATAGTCTTTACTTTTATTATTCAAATTGCTATATTAGTTGAAAACGGGAGTAGGAGTGCTTTACAAGTTTCTGTCATATTCCAGATTTCTGTTGATAAAATGACTTTATATATAAAATTATCTCATTTAGATGTATCTTGTTTCAGTCATGGTGATAAAGAAGATAATAATTATGTATGCTATAAAGAAGTGATACTGTTTGAAAAGTGATCTCAAATATCTGTCTGGTCAGCACTGGCTAACATAGACCATTGTTAGCTATCTGCAGTTTGATCAGTGATACCGTCACATGAAATGTGAGTTGGAGACATCAGGTTTTCCTGGGGCCTAATTTAATGACTTGGGCTCAGGTTTACAAAATGCAGTCAGTCTTTCATTGCTGACCAGTTTGCCTGTTGATTAATAGCAGGCTACATTTAACAATAAAATTGTACTTATCTTTTATATATCTGCCTATCTTATCAAAGAATTTTTTGTTTTTTGTTTTTTTTTTTTTCCTTTTTTGGGTCAGGGTTCCAGTCGAGCCATCTTCTGTCATGTCACTATCACCAAGTCACATTCAGGTAAAAAAAAAAAATTTTTTTTTCTGTTTTAGTGTTGATTTTTTTTTAAGTAAGATGATTTCCTATTTTTATAACACTTAAATTACCATTAATTGCCAGATATATTCATTGCCTGTCTCCTCCAAAATCAGTTAATATAACATGTGCACCTGCTACTTGCTAATGGTGTTTTTAGACACCAGACAGAAATTAAATCTTTACTGACATAATGGCTCTATAGCACCTACAGGCACACAGGGCAAAGACGGGACACGCTGAGCAATGAACACGTTTAAAGAAATGCTAGGTGACTGCAAAGTAGAAATTGCTTGGGTCAGCAGTAGTTTTCTGAACTGATGAGGAATATTGACAAGTTGACCTTTCTCCCCACTTGCATGTGCAAAATACTTTTGTTCCAGTTATCACATACAGACTTGGAACTTCATCGGAGAAGAGAGCAGTTAGTAGAGCGAACTCGGAGAGAGGCACAGCTTGCCGCCCTACAGTATGAGGAGGAGAAAATAAGGACCAAGCAGATTCAGAGAGATGCTGTCCTGGACTTTGTCAAGGTGAGATTTTTGCCATATTTCATTGAAATTCCGAAAGTGTTTTAGAAGTAAGTGCTTATTTGTTTTGCTGAGGCTACCAGGGCTTGTGGTAAAGTGTCAGCTTTCTTGTGTGTCACTCTAAGGAATCTTGAGTAAGTCGTGGAACTGTCTCCTACTTGTGTTTAGATGGATTGTCCTCTTGTAGGTAGGCTGAGAAGTGATCATCTTGTTCTTGGGACAATAGTCTCTTCCTCTTCCTTAGCAGTCTGTCTTTAGACATCTCACTTTACTGTCCAGCTGCCATTTCCTCAATCTCTAGTACATTAACAAAGACCAGTAAGACCATGAAAATGCCACATAAACCTAAAGTACCATGCACATGGGAACCGTTGTTACCCGAGCCCGTCTCCAACTTCCGCACTCAGCTGAGCACCAGACTTTTGCAAGGTTAACAGGCTTAATACTTCAGAGTCATCTTTGAGTCTTTCCTTTCTGTTGTCTCCACACCTACTCAGGTGACAACGCTGTTAAAACCTCTTCTTTCTTTTTTTAAATTTACAGCCTCTACAGTTGCATCTAAGCCTGTTTCTTCTTCTTTCTTTCTTTTTCTTTTTCTTTTCTTTTCTTTTTTTTTTTTTTTTTGGTGCCTGTATCACTCAAAGTCTTTTTATTCGGAAATCACCTTGGATTTTTCTCTTCATAATTAAATAACTCTTCCTATTTTTGTCTGTTTGTTATCTTTCTCTCCCACTTATCTGTAAACCCCATGAAAACAGGGAGTACGTCTGTCTTGTTTATTCACTGCTCTATCCCTAGATCTTAGCAGGTCTTAGCCCATAGTAAAGCTCGGTAAATATTTGTTAAAGAAATGACTGAATGAATCAATCGCTCTTGTCCTCTAAAGCTTTCTCTCTTGTGTTTCATAACTCTGGACAAAGACCATCATCTTTAAGTACCATACACATGATAAAATCTTTTTTTTTTTTTTTCAAATGTATCAAACCCTGGATGAAGATCTCTGATGCTCGGAGAGGATGACAGTTTGCCATGTTAAATACTCAGCTAGTTACAGGCAGAGCACAGGTTCTGATCAAGACAGGTTGAACAGAAAATGGAAGTAAGATTGGCAGAAAATAAAGTTTCTTTAAAAAAAAAAATGCTGGCTCCAAATCCTAATCTGTGACCACAGGTCAATATTGACTGTCAGTAAATAATGACGGCTAACACAAACTATCCTAAGCACTGTTCTGTGCATTCTGCTTTAATTAATTCATTTAGCTTGTGTTCTGTAGAAGCCACATAGCTAGTAAGAGACAAGCACAGTGTAGATGGTCCTGATTAAATGCTAAATTAGAGTTTGATCTTGATCTGTTAGGTGAAAGAGAACAATTAGAAGTTCTAAAGCAGGAGAAAAACATGAGAGGAAAGATACTTCCGAAAAACTAATCTGCTCATGGTAGAATATGTTAGAATGAAAGAGATAAGGAAAATGAAATAGAGAGTAATTGCAGTAATTAGACTGGGGTGCAAAATGACGGCATAGAACCAGATGATTTCTGAGGTTCCTAAAGAGAGGCATTGTTACACAGTCGTAAGAGCTTAGCCTCAGAAATAATCTGAATTTGAATCCAGCTTAGCTACTCATTATTGTGCTCGACTTTGAGAAAATTACTGATCATTCTGTGCCTTTAATTTCCCCGTAGGTATAGTATTGAATTGTTAAATATTAACTCAGAATTATTATAGGTGCACCTAATACTTTTACTGGTGTGGTGAGCCCCCCCCCCCCCCCCCCAGCACCACAATGGACTTTATAAATTAGAAATTTGAAGAGAAGCATCTTTATGTTTTATACATAAATGTAGTGAGTGTTGAATAAATCATTGAAGATGAGTGACAAAAAGAAGATCCCAAGGCAAGATTTTGAGGCTAAAAGAACAGTTTCAACAGGAGGCTAGCTTTGTGGAAAGAATATAGGATTCAGAGTCAGAAGATGTAGGAACAAATCTCAGTTATGCTACTGACCAGTTTCATGACCTTGCACATATCATTTAACCTCTCTTGTCCTCAATTCTTCTATCTTTAAATAAATATGATTATGATGTTCGTTTATCTCCGAGAGTAAAAAGAATCACTTAAGATAATGTGTATAAGTACACATTGTAGGGGCGCCTGGGTGGCTCAGTCCTTAAGCGTCTGCCTTCGGCTCAGGGCATGATCCCGGCGTTCTGGGATTCAGCCCCACATCAGGCTCCTCCGCTGGGAGCCTGCTCCTTCGTCTCCCACTTCCCCTGCTTGTATTCCCTCTCTCGCTGGCTGTCTCTCTCTCTTTCAAATAAATAAATCTTCAAAAAAAAAAAAATACATTGTAAAGCAGTGACTATAGAAATGGTTTAATATTATCATTTGACATAATAACAGAAATTAGCAAATTGCAGAAAAAAGCCAGTTAGTATGGGAATTTGCGGATTTGCTTTTGAACATGTTGAACAAAAGGTGACAGTGAGTTTTCAAATAGGCCGTTGAAAATGCAAACCTGGAAATTGGCTGAGAGGATGTTAACACCAGACAGAGAGAATGATTTCACTGAGCGAATATAGTGAGAGATCACCATTCTGGTTGTGAATATATGTGTGTGCATGTACATACAAAAAACATACTTTTTATATTTCTATTTATAGATGCTTCTAGACCTCTGAAATACTGTCTGTCAGTTTATTGCCTTCCTCGTTTAAATTGTAAGCTGTTTAAGGGAAAAAAGGGTGGCATCTTCTAACCAGTAAATCTAGAAAAGTACTGCACACGAGTGATACAGAAATTAATGTGGGTGATTATCTTGGTATATAGAACTTATCATTTCCAGTGTTCCAGATTCTAACCAACTTCCCTTTCTTGGGGGGCTTGGGGATGTATAGCACAAAGCGTCACAAAGTCCACAAAAACAACAGCCCCCCTTAGATGGTGAGGTAAGTCTATATAATCACCTTTTCTTTGGAATTTTTTATTATCGCAATGGAAATGAAATGTTTGTATGCGATTATCATGTGTTTTCAGTGATCAGAATATTGCCATTTCCTTTTCCCTCACGAAATTCTCCTTATTCAGGAAAAGATGACACAGGCCAGGGAGTTGATCCAAGTCTATAGATCATAATCTGTACGAATCCGTGTGGAGATTATTTATTTCCTTCCCTTACCCCCACCAGAAGTATCATCTCCCTCATCCATTTCAAAGCAGAGTGTGTCGTGAGAGGGAGTCCTGAGAGCTGTATGTGACAGGGGTAAATGGTGTTGGTATTGAACTAAAAGATACTGCATATATTTCAGCTCCAAGGCTCGCTTCTTGAGTATGTATGTTATTGATTATATGGCATACAGAGTAGTTTTATCATATGAAGTAGTACATTTTCATTACAAGTAAACATGTAAAATTGATTGCTTAACCTTTTTAAAAAATGCACCTGTTGTGATCTGTTAAAATGAAACTTACTAAGTATTTTTATTGTACTTGGCTTTTTTATTAAAAGCCATTTTTCATTATCTTTGCCTTCTCATTTTTTTCAATTTACGATCATTGCTTCCTTAAAAATGCACAAAGGCATTGTTTCATGTGAATTTTGAATCTGCTTTCCATAAAGTAAATTACTTAAAAACCTAACACGGGGCTTTACAAGCATCACGTTTCAGCACAGAGGTTTTAAAGCACAGTGTTTCTGGAATGGTAAAATGCATTTTTTGAAATGTTGTAAATTATCCGTTATAAAGGTTTTTTTCTTTATCTCAGTGGACATATAATCAGTACTTCTGGTTTATCTAAGACCTTACTGAAAGAGTACTGAAAGAGTACCTGAGTTACCTGAAAGAGTAACTCAGCTTTTTCAGTTGTCTTTTCTTCACAAGGTCATAATAAAGATAAAACAGGCAAAGTTAATACCATCTTCTTTTTTTACCCCCAGATTTCCTTCTTAATGGTCATTCTGGAGTAAATTCATTATTTAAAAATTAAAACTTCTCAAGAAAATAACGTGTACAGTTTTTAAGTTTCCAGTTGTACTCTTGTTTTGTCTGAGAAAGGTAATGAAGAAATGCGTAGACTAGAATTCATGACTCTTGGGTTTATGGTTTTTAATTTGTTACTGACTCATTAAATGACCACAAATTCTTTGTTACTACTACATCTGTATTTCAGCTTTCTCCTCTGTGAATAGAGAATAATCCCTGTTCTCTCCTTGCTTTAGTCAGTTTTTAAGCAATAAGATCATATTTGAAATTATTTAAGCTCTTTAGCAGAAAATCATGACTCAGAGTCAACTTATTAGCTATTACGATACGTGAGTCCAAAAGGATTGTGAATGTGGTTCCATATGTTAGCATCTTCAGTGCGTCTCAATATATCGCTTTGCTTGTGTATTTGTGAAATGTCATGTGTGTGCATAGTTTGTTTTTGACATTGCTCCATTTCTCTCCGCCTCTCCAGTGTCCCTTCCCATCCAGAAGGTCTCAGCACACTGATGATAGTGCCTTGTTAGTGGTAAGAGCCTTGCACGAAAATAGTTATATATTGCTGTGTCTAGAGATTGGAGAACAGTTATCATACTTCTCATTCAGAAAGTATCTAAATATCCTAAAACATGATGAGCATCATTACTCAGTGCTTTACAGACAGCTAGAACGTTTCCCACATACTGTTCATGATTTACCCAGTGTTCCAGCGGTCTGCGCCAGGATTCAGATACCTTTGTTAGTGTTTCCAAAAGTAAAACGTTGACATTGTGATCCATATTGGCTTTGTATGTGGGTTAGGAGGAGAGGGAATAATTCGTTTTTTAAATGTCATTTCTAATTTCAGGTGCATTTACTTAGTAATCATTAATTTGGCTGGTGAGTCACCTGTGTGTTAAATGAATTTCCTTACTCCATGACTAATCGTACAATTGTATATTCGCCATCTTATTTCATTATCTATTTAAAGCTACTGAAAATCCCGAGGTTTTAAAAAATACTTACATCTCAAGATTATCCCTCCATGTCCCTTCTTTAAACTCTGGGAAACATTAACTTGGAATGTTACCTACTGATCATTTTTAACACTGGTTTACTTTTCGTGCCTTTCATCTGCTGAAAATGAGTATAACAATAAGAGCTATTGAAAATCTTAGTAAGTTTTGTCAGCCTTGCAAGAGAATTCTAACATTTACAAAATTGCTTTTCCCATCATGTTTTATGATATTTTGTACAGTGTGTTGAAAACTAGCAGTTCAAAAGTGCAGTGTGTGTAGCAATTCCTGTCGTCCGTGCTGGTCCCTGCTGCCATTGTGCGCGCTGCCTCATGGACTGCAGACTTCAGTGTGGGCGTCTTCTCACGTAGACTTCCGCTGTCAACGCTTCTGTGTGTTCTGCAATGATCACTTCCTTTGAGATGGATAAAGCACATTTTAACAGGGGAGTCTGACAGAAAAATAAAACCACCACTCTCTGGGGTTTAGTGGAAATTAATTGGCATGAGAAATAAATAAATTAATGCAGAAAAATATTGAGAGCCTGTGATGATCCAGACACTACCACAATTATCTCATTTACTCTCACAGCCATCTTAACAGTTAAGGTTACACGTGTCACCATTTTACAAACGATTACTGAGGCACGGAATGTTTTGTCCGGAATGTGATTTGTCCAAGGTCACATAGCTTAAGTGCGTGCAACATTGGGTTCAAATCTAATTCTGGCTGACTTAATTAAACACCATGGTTTATTGCCTCTCAGTCTATAATTGAAAACAACTTAGGAGACTGAGGTTAGATTTAATACCATGTATAGGAAGTGATAGAAGTCTGAGTGCCCACACTTCTTTGTCAAGGAAAAAGTGGAATTTGGAAAAGCAACAAAATTCTCTCAGTGTAAAATTTGAAATGGCTTTTAGCCATTTTCGAAACACATGCACTTGTATTTTACTCATCAGTATTCATGTTTGACCTAAATGAGATGCCCTTGAAAAGAGAGGACCACGTCTCACATATTTTTGTATGCCAAATAGTGTCCAACACTGTGCAGAAAGGGCCTGTTTTAAATCATACCTCTGATTTTTTGGACTACTGTCCAATGGCTTCATATATAACTTTTATTTTTTTAGGAAAGGGAGTGGGGAAGGAACAGAGAGAGAGTGAGAGAGAGAATCTTAAGCCGACTCCACTAGCACAGAGCCCACCGTGGGCCTCGACACAGGGCTCGATCTCATGACTCTGAGATCTGACGTGAGCTGAAATCAAGACTTAGACACTTAACTGACTGAGACACCCAGGCACCCCAACTCCTGACGTCTTAACACGGCCTACAAGCTCCTCGGAATAAAATCCAAACTTCTTAACATGGCCTACAAGCTCCTGCACACCCTGTCTCATATCTCTGGGCTCATGCTATGCCAGCATTTTTTCAGCTTTTCAAATAAGGCAAGCCCGTTTTTACCTCACAACCTTTTGCAGATGTGGTTTCTCTCAGCATGGAATGCATCTCCCTCCCTGCATATACCCCTTGGCTAATTCCTACTCATCTATCATGTATCAGCTTAAATGTCACACCTTTAAAATGGCTTTTCTACAACCCGAGACTCCCAAATCAAATTTGTCTCCACTGTCATTTTTCTCATCCTAGTACTTTGAGGTGGGCGTTCGTTGTTTTACATCTCCTCCCTGTTAGACTGCGGGCTGGAAGCTTCGTGGGCACAGGGATATTCTCTGTTACAATTGCCTGTGTATACTCAGTCCCTGTCATTGTCCCTGGGATATTAAGTGCTCGGTATTTCCTGAATGAACACATAAATGCTGTGTATGTAATAATCCCTCATTAAATTGTTTCACGGTGAAAAGGTCTAATGATACAGCGAGGTGTAAATGTTGGATTTGATTTAAAGACCTTGAAGTATAGGATTTGAAATAACTATTAGTGGTGTTTAATATCCGTGAGGGCTGCCCTGAAGGATCTGTTGCTTTCATCTGTATCCCATCTCCATCTTTGTTTCATCTCAGAAACTAGAGACTCTGTAAGCTCATCTCACTTCCTCTTCCCTCCACTCCTTTTGTCCTCCTTTCACAGTGTAGGGGCTTTTAGCCTTTTTATGTTTGAGATTGACAGTAATTCCAGTACATTTGGTTATAAAGAGGCCCAGGAAGACTGAAGAGGTGAAGCACACACAGGGTATGACTGTTGTCACAGTCTTGTTCTGGTACATTTCCTTCACTTTTTTCTGCCTTAAGATAGAGTAGGTTGCAGTGTTACTTTATTTATTTATTTATTTTTTGCCCACCCCCCACAAGAGAAAGAGAAACATTGCTGTTCATCAACTGTATTTAAAAATAATTGTATCTGGGGCGCCTGGGTGGCGCAGTCGTTGAACGTCTGCCTTCGGCTCAGGGCGTGATCCCGGGATCCTGGGATCGAGCCCCACATCAGGCTCCTCTGCTGGGGGCCTGCTTCTTCCTCTCCCACTCCCCCTGCTTGTGTTCCCTTTCTCGCTGGCTGTCTCTCTGTCAACTAAATAAATAAATAAATCTTTGAAGGAAAAAAAATAAAAATAAAAAAATAGAAATAGTTGTATCTATTTTATTGATCATCTGCACACCTTTTTCTAAGCATACATATGTGTTTAAGTTCATTTATTCCATGATTCACATATTTGTGATCCTAGTTTACATTTTTCAAAGTTATGTACATTATAATATATGTACATTAATATATTTAAGCCCTTGGCAATTTTTTTAATTGGTACAGTCTTATCCATTGCCCTTTGTAAAAGTCCTGTCTTCTCTGATTTTTACTCTTTACCAAATTAAAAAATTGTCATGTTTTGAGCAGTTTTATCTGTAGTCAGAATTCTGTACAGTAGATTCTAATAGCATTGTCTCTGATTATACTTCTAATTTACCTAATAGATACAGCTAATTATTTCTAGTTGTATGTAGGTTAGTGAAAAGATGAAGGGTTCAAAGAAAAGGAAAATTCCACTCACCCTCTTATAGGTCATTTGGTCACAGAGGCAGAAATGAAATTCATCCTTAAGGTGTGGCACAGAATCCTCATATCCTGTTTTCTTACATCAGAGCTGTTACATCGAATTATATTATATCTAATTTGGATTAATATTGAAAAAATGTAGTTCTTACTCATGCCAGTTCCGCTCAGTTAAAATGAGCTCTTTGACTGGATTTGTTTTCCCATCATAGAAAGAGCACAGGACTTACTGGTTTAGTTTCTAAGGTGATTATTCCAAAAAATTTTGATGTTCTCAGTTTTAGTTCTGCATAAAATCACTTTTAATAAATCATGCCTGCTTTTTTGTTGTTGTCACATGATCATTTATGAAAATATTTTCCTTTGTAGTTCTTAACTAGCTGAACATTTCACTGCACCACTGTTGATGTCATCTATGATGTCATGAGGGTGGCAGCCATCAACACTGCAGCCCAGAGACTGGGCAGTCCCCAGGATCTCTTTAATGGTTCCAGAGAGTTCTGTAGCTAAAGATCGGTGCCACATCAGCCAGGCAGTGTTGACAGTCTCATCAAAAGTGATACCCACTGTGCTTTATATTATTCTACTTGTTTCTGTCTCTTGATGGTTCTTTGAGGGCTTTAATAATCAGGGCAGAGGCAAAGGGTACCGCTTCAGTCTGAGCCCATCTGTCCTGAATGTTGGTCAGTTGCGCTGTAATCCTCAGACCCTTCCAGTTCCTGGTTGCCTTGGCATTGTCATCACCAACATTTTTTGGAGACAGACTCAGAGGGCTGCCCTTGGGGGCCAGGGTAGACGGGGCACTGACTTCCTTACCAGTGTACCTCAGGTATCCAACTTTGATGTCCTTGGGGTCGAGCTTAGGCGGCATGGAGGAAGCAGCTGGTGTCGGATGAACCCAGATTCGAGATGACCAAAAAGAGTTGCGCCTTGGCCTCCTCCGAGCCGACAGCCAAAAGCCCTTTCATTTCTTGATTAATGTGGTGTGAGGTACTGAAATAGTTTAAATTATACAAGTGGGAAAACTGTTTTGTGTTAGGGGTTTTTCCCCCAACTATTCTTTCTGCCCTATCAATATCTTAGTAAACAATTTGAAAGTTTGTCCATGACCTTTCCTTTTCTAATTTCATCGACCAGATCTGCCCTGCCTGCCTGACATTTTGCTAATAACATAAATGCTGCCTTCTGTTTCTTCTCTTTCTCTTTTAAAATTTAGTCGCTGTCAGGGTTGAATCAAGTGGGCTGTGCTGCTCCCCTGCCTCATTCTTCTGCCTTCGTGCCTATTAAGGTATCTCTTGTTACTGTAATGCACCAGGAGCTTTGGGGAGGGGTTGTGCATGGGAGGTCTTAAATTTTCCAGTATTGGTCCAATGGCAATGTAAAACCTAGGAGTGCATGAAATATCTGTAAGCTTATTAAACTATTTGTGAGTTTAACATTAATTTTACTTGAAATTTTTGAAAGATTTACCGTGCTAGAAGCACTCACAGAGCCTGCATTAATTCTTTATATTGAGATTCTGTTGGAAATGTCACTCTAATTTTCCTATCAAAGGTTATTTTGTGGTCATGAGTGGAGTTATTTTACTTTGGCTGATAAATAACGTCAAATTAACTGTTGTCTGATGTGCATGCACAATAACTCAGTCCCAGTCCCCAGGAGTGTCACTGCTGAAGCCCTCCTGTAGTAGAGGTCAGCAAGCTGTGGCCCCCAGGCCACCTGTTTCTGTAAATAGTTTTATTGGCACAGTCACTCCCATTTGCTCATGTATGGTCCAAGGCCCAGAAGCCTAAATAAAGAGCTTGTGGTTTTTTATTTTTTGAAGGCCTGTAGGAATGGTAATTCCATATTTGTGATCATATGATATATAAGGAATTATTAATAATCTTCACTGTTAGAAGGGTCTTCCCTTGTCTAACTTAGATCTGCCCCCCGTGTTGTACGCGTATTTCTTCTTTTCTTTCCAGTGTGGAGATATTCTAGTTATTTAGCAGTCTTGATATAAGAATCTTTAAATTTGAAAACTATTACGATGCTGCCCTTGTCTTCTCACTATATAAATTCTGGTCATTTTATGTGCCTTTTTCAGTCTGAATCCTTTGGAGCTTTCTCAAGTTCTCTGTCTTCCGTTTTGGCTCCGCAGTCCCCAACCAGAAACACAGCCTTCACTCAAGCCCACCTGGCGCTGAGCATGAAACAAGCGTTTTCACATCTTACTCTGAGCATTAAGTTGGCTTTTCTCATTTTGCTCAGTATCTACTGTAATTCTCAGATGTTTCAGTTATACTCCTAAATGATCATTAATTTCCACATCTTGTATCTTGTTTTTCTAAATACTTGATTTTGCTTTTTGTTGTTGTTGTTGTTAAAGATTTTATTTATTTATTTGACAGGGAGAGAGACAGCCAGCGAGAGAGGGAACACAAGCAGGGGGAGTGGGAGAGGAAGAAGCAGGCTCTCGGCAGAGGAGCCTGATGAGGGGCTCGATCCCAGGACTCCGGGATCACGCCCTGAACCGAAGGCAGACGCTTAATGACTGAGCCACCCAGGCGCCCCTTGATTTTGCTTTTTGAACATTTTTACTTCTCTGATTTACCAGAATACTTTCAGATTCTTGCATCATGTTCTTCTAAATGCTGGCCCCAACTTTATAACATCTGTAAACCTGATAAACCTTCTCTGTAGTCCTTATTGAAGATGCTACACATATCTGGAAGACTTCTGAAGAAACTGTAATTCTCTTCTACGTTGACCCTTTATTAGCTTTTCCCAGCTAGGCTTTTTATTTGAATGACAGAATAGGAAATTGAGGGATTATTCTCAAAATTCTCTCAAGGAAGATGTATAATTAGTATAGGAGATGTCTAGGAGAGAAGCTATTTCATTACACTCAATGGATACCTTAGGGCATTGGGGCGTGTATTCTCTCCCAGAATCATAGTTGAAAAAGTCCAAATCTGAATGTGCCAACCATTGTATGGTAAGTCTGACTTTGTCTGTCAAGACCTGCTGCAGTGTAAATGATTAGTTTGAAAAGACTATATTTTTTGTATCCCAGTTACTTTACAGCAGGTAAAGTATTTATATATATTTAGGCATGGATTTATTTCTTTTATCCCTTAACCAGACAAGTAAAAGTCGAGTTCCTGTCGATTTCTGTTTTTTGCTCCAGTTCTCCAAGAGTTCTCAAATATAGTTCATGGCCACACTGATTCTGAATGATTTGAACTAATTATCTTCATATCCTAGAAAGCAAGTCACTTAGATTTCTAGTTTCAATAAAAGTACATTTTAAAAATCATTCTACAAGTCGCCTCTATTCTGGCTTTTTCATTACACCCAACTCTGTGTTATCTTTTGGTGTTTCTAGAGGTGGACAACATTTGCTGCCATTCAGTGGAATTTATTCCAGCTCTTTCTCCCCATCTAATAGCATTGCCTATTAACTTTATTGTTTTTTGCATATTAAATTTCTAGTCTAACTCCTCTTCGGTCTTTTAATTAAAAATATATATATATTGTTCCTCTGTATCTGAAGTAATCTCTACTGTTTATGTTTTCCTGTTGGTACCATATGGTCCTTGACCATAGGTCTCTATTTAGCTAACTAGCTTTCTCCTTCCTATCTCCTACTCCTTGAAAATAAGGATACTCTTTTATTTCCTTGTAAAGATATCCTTTTGCTTTATTTCCCTGTTCGTCCTTTTTATTAGTTCTTGTTGCTCTTATTTTAAATTTGTTATTTAAATTTTGGTTTCTTCTCAACATCCTAAAGTTATTTTACTCACATCTATAAACTTGATGAATGTATCTTTTTTCACTACTGAAGATATAATATATTGCTTCACTCAACAGCTCAGCTTATTGTTTAGATCTTAATTCTCAGCCTAAGAGTATCAGACCAAGGAATTGTTACCACAAAATTGTCTTCCAGATCAGTCCAAGAATCTTAGCAACAGCATGGTTTCTGCTTATGTATGTATGTATGAATGTTAGCAGTTAAAATTCCATCTTCATTAATTTCACCTGCCCACCTCCCAACTAGAGATGAGATAAAAGATTTCTGAAAATATTAAGATGAAACCGGAGAAAAGACCATGGGAGCAGATGTATGTACCTATGTGTTTTAAAATTATTCTGTTAGTGGGATGCCTGGGTGGCTCAGTCTATTACGCTTCTGCCTTTGGCTCAGGTCATGATCTCAGGGTCCTGGGATCGAGTCCCACATCGGGCTCCTTGCTCAGCGGGGAGCCTGCTTCTTCCTCTGCCTGCCGCTCTCCCTGCTTATGCTCTTTCTCTCCTCTCTCAAATAAATAAATCTTTAAAAAAAAATCATTCTGTCAGTTAAAAAATGTATCTTAGTTATATCATAAAGTTATGTTTAATTTATTAATTCTAGACGTCAAGGCCTGGAAAATTGTTACTCTAGCTTTTCTTGATTCTACTCCCCTTCCAAGCCTTCAATATTGTTAGCGCATCCAGCCAACACTTCTTTTTAAATTAGGTTAATTACATTTCTCTTTTTTATGGTAAACTCGATACGTGTTGAGCTAGCTCTTCCTCCTTTTTGTAGTTCCCTTTTTGGTCAGGAAGTAAAAATATCTTGGACTCCGATGCTAGCCTGAAAATACAGCTATCCGTCATCTTTAAACACCTTATTTCCTAACTGAAATGAAGAGACCTGCATCACTTTTTCTTAATACATTAAATTTTACCCTAGGGGGAGAAAAATAATTCAGAAACTGTACCAGAAAATGAAATTATAAAATGAAATTACTCTCCCCTACACATTTCCCAATAAAATTTTCTGCCCTAGGATGATCATTTTTCATAGTCCTAGGAAAGACCTATTAGACTATCTTTAGAGAATGCATTACATGCACCTTGTATCCTGTAGAAGTAAATGAAAAGTTTGGCCTTAAAGAAATGTACAAAATTAATCCTTAATTCTGATTTCTAGACTTAATTTTGAAGGAGAGTTGAATGATTTTCTTCTTTTATCCCAGGTAATCATAAATGTGGAAAGTACCCTTTCTTGAATAATAATAATTGATATATATCTCTTTCTCTGCAGAATGATGACAGATCTAATGCTGTAACAAGTTCACCTACAACAGAAACAGGTAATAGACAACAAAGGTATAATTAACCACATCAAGAATAATTCTTTACCGGGACTTTCTTGATAAATTACCTCTTAGCTAGCTGTGGCTTCCTTTTCTGAGAGGAGAAACCAGACCCCAAATTGATAACTTCCTGCACATTTTCCATTTTTTAATTCAATTGGTTGTTCAACTGCTCAGCCATTTGATATGAACATGCGAGCGTGAGCTAGCAGGGCTATAGGGTCATAAGAGAATCTATTCAATATAGTAACATTCATTCTGCCTTTATTGTTATAGCAAAAATAGCATGACAGTTAAAAATACATACAAGCAGCCTTCCTGATTTCGAGGTTACTCTTCTGTACCAGAGTTTGTATTAATAAACAAAATTATCATCTTATTTCATTACCAGGTTTAATTTGATCTTTGTACCATTTATTGAATTTTTATGACATGTGTGTCTGTTATTATGTTTAATTTTTTTTCCATCTCCTTTAATCTTATTTTGCTTTTCCATGCTGATGTAGTTCATCATTCCCCTGCATATTCTTTTCCTGCCGCTATTCAGAGAAACCAGGCCCAGCGCCCTGAAAGCTTCCTTTTCCGAGCAGCTGTCAGGGCAGAAGCAAATAAAGGTAGGTCACAGTGACTAAAAAGTGGGGGGTACTTTATACAATGACATTAACTATTATATGCTTTTCAACTTCTACCCTGAGACGTCACTTTGACAAAAGCTTTCAACTCTGCATTTGTCTGTGATCTCACTAACATTAAAGCAGGAGAATCTTGTTTAAATTTAACTAGTTTCTTAATACCACCCAAAAGAAGTTATAGGTTTGAACAAATAAAATAGTGTTTCAGGGCTTTAGGGAATGTTCCTCTTCCTGTAATGAGCTCTTTTTCAGATTTTTCTGTTAATAAAAGCTGTTTTATGTATTCTTAAAAAAAATGAGTCAGTAATTCTTTTATTTTTTTTAACATTTTATTTATTTTTTGAGAGAGACAGACAGATGACGAGCAGGGGGAGGGGCTGAGGGAGAGGGACAAGCAGACTCCCTGCTCAGTGGGGAGCCTGAAATGGGGCCCAATCCCAGGACCCTGAGATCATGACCTGAGCCGAAGGCAGATGCTTAACTGATTGAGCCACCCAGGCGCCCAAGTAATTCTTTTTTTAAAAAAGCTACTCAGTCTAATGTTTTTTAGTTAATATGACATACATCTGCCTGGTCTCCAAAGAAGTTACCTGGAAATAGAAACAAACATTTCAAGTCAAAAATAGCGACTTTTAGTGCAACTGATAGATGCCCTCGTAGTGAGATTTAAAATCGCACCAGAGTTGCACTGCATGTGGGATTGTAAATTAGTATGGAAAACTGTTTACGTTATCTAATAATATTGACATTTGTATATCCTGTGACCAGCAGTTTTGCTTTCTGAAATATGTAAACACGTATACCAGAAGATACGTACAAAAATATTTATAGCAACATTATTCATAATAGCCCCAAACAGTGTCCATTAATGATATGGTGGATAAATAATTGTGGCATATCTGTATAATGGGATACCATATAAGCAGTAAAAGTGAACAAATTAATATATGCAATATGGATAAATACGGATAAATCTTAAAACAGTGTCAATCAGAAGAAGCCAAGCACAGAAATATACATACATACCGTATAGCTTCATTTATAGAAAGTTCAAAACTAGACAAAAACTAATGTATGGTATTACAAGTCAAGTACATAGTTAAAACCTGTGTCGTTAGAAGTAACCTTTAGGTACTGAGGGGCAGGGAGCATGAGAGGGACTTCTGGATATTGGTAATGTTGCATTTATTGACCTGATTGTGTCCATTTTGTAATAATAATTTATTGAGCTGTTTGCTTATGATTTGCATAATTTTCTGTATGTATTTTTTAATAAAAACATTTTCAATCAAACAAAACTAGTTGAACTAAATGGTAATGGACATTTGGTCATTTTTAACACAATTCTCCCTATAATTATGTATATTTGAAACTTTTCATAATAAAACCTTTTTTAAGAGTCCATAAATGGGAAGTGCTGTACTCGTGAGGAACCTGTGACCAGGTGGGTCTAATAAGTATCTTTCCGGCACGAGCAATCGCCTGTCTTACATATTCGTGTTTTTTTAGGTCATGCTTCACCCCTTCTTTCATCTTCTGCACCTACCACTGATTCTGCAGATCCCATAACGAGACCAAACTCAAGGCAGAGAGAAGAAGAGCTGGAATTAATAGATCAACTACGGAAAGTGTGTATATCGCCTCTGAACTACACTTCTGCAGTGTTATCGCTAGAGCCCATAACCCTGCAATCACTTGTTCATTTGGCTTACAATTTTTAATAGAATCAACAAATTGTGTACAAGTTGTGTACTGTGTTGCCCACTGTGTGATAAGCATAAAAGAGATTTTGCTATTAAGGACATTCTTTTCAGCTTTTACTAGGAAGATGAGATGCGTTTTTCTATAAAGCTCTGTCCTTGGCCCTACGCATTTAAAAAATTTTTTCTGCCTCATGTAAGGAAATCTTGTAAGAGTATTAATAATGTATACGTGTGGACACAAGTACGTATACATATAACGTCACATGTAGTGATTGTTTTGTTTTGGAATTGAAAGAGAATCTAGTTCTGTTGTATTTTTAATTAGAAAATTGTAAGTGAATTTCTCATGTATTTTGCATATACTGTGGCCTGGCTGCCATATGTATGTATTAGAGCTCCGTAAGTTATTGATTCGAGATAGAAGGATAAGATAGGAATTGTGGTACTTAAGTTATTTGCTTTTTATCTTGATTCCTAATTAAATATATTTCATTGTAACTCCATTATGTCCTCTGTGTCAGCCACTCTTCAGTTAACGTGTTCCACATTTTCCTGTATTTTAGCATATTGAGTACCGGCTGAAAGTATCACTGCCTTGTGATCTTGGAGCAGCTCTAACTGATGGTGTTGTTCTTTGCCATTTGGCCAATCACGTGCGGCCTCGATCTGTCCCGAGCATCCACGTCCCCTCACCAGCTGTAGTAAGTATATCATGCTTAAAAAAACAAACAAACAAAAAAAAGAAACTGGCTATTCATTAGACTTTTATTATGTACAATGGCAGGCATTATGCAGAATGCTAGGGATACAAATATGAATAGTCCAGTCCCCGTCTTCCCAGGTCTCACTTCTACTACAGAAAAAATCGGCATGGAAACAACGATTAATAACAGTTGTTATAAGAGAGCTATGTAAGAGGTTGCTACAAAAAAGGGACCACTTAACTCTGCCTGGAGAGTTCAGGCAAGCCTGCCCAGAGGAGGTAAAATTTGAACTACTTCTTAAAGTATGAATAGGAATTTGCCAGCATAGGGGTGCCTCACTGGCTTAGTCAGTAGAGCATGCAACTCTTGATCCTGGGGTCGTGAGTTCGACCCCCACGTTGGGCATAATGGTATTGAGAAAATTGATCAGCAACATGCAGAATAAAAAAACTGGACCATAGGGGCGCCTGGGTGGCACAGCGGTTAAGCGTCTGCCTTCGGCTCAGGGCGTGGTCCCGGCGTTGTGGGATCGAGCCCCGCATCGGGCTCCTCCACTATGAGCCTGCTTCTTCCTCTCCCACTCCCCCTGCTTGTGTTCCCTCTCTCGCTGGCTGTCTCTATCTCTGTCGAATAAATAAATAAAATCTTTGGAAAAAAAAAAAAAAACTGGACCACTTTCTTACAGCATACATAAAAATAAACTCAAAATGGATGAAAGATCTGAGTGTGAGACAGGAATCCATCAGAATCCTAGAGGAGAACCCAGGCAGCAACCTCTGTGACCTTGGCTACAGCAGCTTCTTACTAGACACGGCTCCACAGGCAAGGGAAACAAAAGCAAAAATGAACTCTTGGGACTTCGTCAAGATAGAGGTTACTTTCTAAAAAATAAATAAAATGACTCAGAAGATTATTTATTAATTTTTTAAAAGATTTTATTTATTTATTTGACAGAGAGGGTGAGCAAGAGCACAAGCAGGGGGAGCGGTAGGCAGAAGGAGAAGCAGGCTCCCCGCTGAGCAGGGATTCCCCATGCGGGACTCGATCCCAGGACCCTGAGATCATGACCTGAGCTGAAGGCAGACGGTTTAACCAACTGAGCCACCCAGGTGTCCCTCAGAAGATTATTTAAAAAAAAAAAAAAAAGGAATTTGCCAGCATAACAGAAAGGGGGTAAAAGCATCCTAGGCATAATATGCTTAGATTCAAAAAATAGGGACAATCATGGCATAGTCAAGAAATTTTTTTTTTTAAGATTTTATTTATTTATTTGACAGAGAGAGAGACAGCCAGCGAGAGAGGGAACACAAGCAGGGGGAGTGGGAGAGGAAGAAGCAGGCTCCCAGCGGAGCAGGGAACCCGATGTAGGGCTCGATCCCAGGACCCTGGGATCACACCCTGAGCCGAAGGCAGACGCTTAACGACTGAGCCACCCAGGCGCCCCAAGAAATTCTTCAGTTGTTTAGAATAGGTGATGCCCAAGGTATGGTTACGAATGGTAGGAGAGGTAGCTGAAGAGGTAAGCCAAGGGCCATGTGATAAGGACGGTATGTACAATGTCAGCGAGTGGGAAGTTTATCTTAGTGTAGATAATGAAGAAACAATGAAAGAATTTGAGGGGGGAAATGTGATTATAATTGCAGTTTAGAGTGTTGAATCTATTTTGAGGGTGGAATTTGACCTGATCTAGTGACCAACCTGGGGTAAAAAAATGAGGGAGAATATGCATTCAGGATGACTGGCAGGTTTTCTTTAGACTGCTGGTCAGATCTAGACGTCAGTATCAGCATGGTAACCCACAAAAGAAGGAGCAGGTTTGGGGTTGACACACTCTCCTTTTTTTTCCCTTCAAATTTTCATTATAAAAATTTCAAACCTCCAGAAAGGTTGAAAGAATAATCCGAGGAACACTCTTAAAGCATCTACTTAGATCTGACACTTAATTGCTTTTTGCAATCTTGCTTTGTGTGTGTATGTGTGTGGTGTGTGTTTCAGTTGTACTATTTAAAAGTTGCAGATAGGGACACCTGGGTGGCTTAGTTGGTTAAATATCTGCTTTTGACTCAGGTCATGACCCCAGGGTCCTGGGATCGAGCCCCGCATCGGGTTCCCTGCTCAGAGAGCCTGCTTCACCCTCTACCTGCCACTCCCCCTGCTGTGCTCTCTCTCTCTCTGACAAATAAATTAATAAATAATATCTTTAAAAAGATAAAAAATAAAAGTTGCAGATAATATAAAACTTTGTCCCCTAAATATTTCAGAGAATTGTCCTAGGCCACTTTGCTCTCTCTGTAGCCTATAGCCAATGTCTGACTGACTTGGGGACTGAGTCCTCCTGCCTAGAGGTGGGAGTGAGGTGTTGATTAACACTACAGTGCTTCCTGGGGGATCAGGCTGAAAGAGGAGGGCATACAGCAAGCCACTAGCGGCCAGCGGGAGTGGGGGTAAAAAGTAAGGATGGATCCACAGGCTGAAGTGTTACTGGGTAAAGCATCCACAGCTCTTTAAGCCATATTCACATTTCCCCAGTTCTAAGAATATCTTTCATAGCTGTGCTCCCTCCTTTTCCCCAACCCAGCACACACACACACACACACACATACACACACACACACAACCAGAATATAACCAAGGTTCCCGAGGATGCTGTTCATTTGTAACATGCTTAAAACATTGTCTATGGGGCGCCTGGGTGGCGCAGTCGTTAGGCGTCTGCCTTCGGCTCAGGGCGTGATCCCAGCGTTCTGGGATCGAGTCCCACATCGGGCTCTTCCGCTGGGAGCCTGCTTCTTCCTCTCCCACTCCCCCTGCCTGTGTTCTCTCTCTCGCTGGCTGTCTCCATCTCTGTCGAATAAATAAATAAAATCTTTTAAAAAAAAAAATGTCTAACCTTTCAGAAGGTTTGACCTCATTGCATTTTCCGGTCATTTGCTATTATTTAGCAGGCACTTCCTGTTACAAATTCCTTACTCAAATTGCAGTTGTAGCTAGGCCTATGGATGGCCACTTTTGGACAGTCAACTTGCTACCTCTCTAGATACAAATCATCTGTCCCTCCCGAGGACCTTGTGTTCTTCTAATTATAAAAGCTGCTTTGTTACCGAAGCCCCAAGGGTGGTGATGTGCCCTATCCCCTCTGGCACATCCACAAATAGAGGGCTCCATTCGCTTCTAAAGGAAATTGGTAGCCACTTTTCATTTAGTGACCTCTGAAAACAGGCCTTCAGTTTTGTGTAGGAGGGGTGGAGAGGAACAGTAGCCTTACCAAAGTCACCTGTGCTCCCAGAGACTGGAAGGACTTGGTCTCGGTCCTAAAGGTGGTGATTTAGAGAATAGAAGTTGACGTGCTATTTGGCAACACCAGTGAGAAAAGGGCTTATTCATACTTTGCATTCTTCCCCATTTCTATCAACTGAGTTAAGGGGGAAAAATTGTTTTAATAATTGAAAAAAGGACAAATGTGTCATTTTTCATTTCCAAAGGGAATGCATAGGAAGTAGCGAACAGCTAGAAAGTGGAATTTGAGAGTAAGGGTGACTGAGGTTCTTTACGTTGATTACTGGAAAACAGTGCCTTCCATGTAAGAATGTAAAATACATATAAGGAAAAATAAAACTACTTTACAAATACTTAACTGCCTAAAGAAATGAAACATGGAAAAATGGATCTTCTTGTTAGTCAAAGAAATATGGGTATAACATGAGATGAGAGAATTTAAAACTTGCCGGTGAAATCAACAACAAAACTTCTAACTCATATTCGTGAGCATATATCCAGTGCCAGGCATTCGGCCAGGACAGGAGGTACAGAGATGAGTTACAAGCAGTCCAGTCTCTCAAGAACATTAATTTCTCTTTTAAAAACCAAAAAACAAGAGAAGTCTTTCATGAAATATCTTTGACATTTAAAAGCAAGGAGGCCTGGCTGGCTCAGTCAGTAAAGCATACAATCTTGATCTCGGGTTATGAGTTCAAGACCCACAATGGGTGTAGAGATTTAAAAAAAAAGAAAAACTCAAGTAGGCCTATTAAATAAAACTGTTTAAGAGAAGATCTTTTTGATTAATGACATACACAGTTAAGAGAAACATAAATATTAACACTTCCCAAGTTATAATATTTGGAGGTAAAAAAGAAATGGACTTGAAGTCAACCAGTTGAAAATTGCTAATTAAGAGGGGGAAAAAAAACCCAGACCAAAAACCCTACTTTCAAATTGTGATAATGATTTATAAATAACTCAATATTGTTAATGGGCTTCTGTTCCAGCACTTAATTTCAGTATAAATAGTTACATCTACTTTTCCTTCCTATGCATTGCCTTCCTTTGTATTAGACTATATTGCTTCTCTTATTTTGTTCTTCTGACCATACAGAGAGCTTTGTAACTTACTTTCTTAGTAGAAGTTTTTTTGTGAGGAGAATATAAAGTTAAAACCACATATAAATGAAAAGCCATAGCAGTTTCTTTATGGCCGCATTAAAGCATGGTGATTTATTGTAATTCTTTGAAAAGTGGCTAATTACAACTCTGAGTATATAACTTTAAAAAACACTTTATTGATATGTTGTAAGATCCAGGATTTCTTTCCCTCAATTCAAAAAAAAATGACCCCTCATTATAAGGAGAGGTCTTGTGTCCAAGCATTTCAAAAGAAACTCAGAAAGGCATGTGTGTTTGCAAATAATAGGTTATAATTCATCTTTCTTTGTTATTTTGGGAGGGCCAATGATGTTTGTTAAACTGTTGTTTGGTTTAATAGACATAGGTGTCATGTAGTACAGTTCACATTCTTAGAAATGTACTAGTGAATCGTCAGAAATCATTACAAATATTGTAATATAACAACTCACTGAATGAACCATATCACCAAGGTAGATGACCTGAAAAACTTCTGAATCATTTCAAATTTCAGAATAGAGGGAAATTGTTTATTTCTTATTCCTTTTGGTATAGATTATGCTCTTGTTGAAATTACTTTGTTCTCCAAAACCTGCATAAGATTTCTTACTCAGATCAGCCTGCACATTAAAGAATTAGAACAGGCTATACGCAGCTCTCCAAAACCGTAGATGATGTCATTGAAACTTCTGGAAAAGCTTTTGGGGATAGCAGCTTCTATGAGACTTAAGGCAAAATCCTGAGTCCTTCTGAACTCCAGAGTGATAGGGAGTCTATGGTGTGAGTCCTTTGGGACTAGCCATTCTGTTGGAAACATTTGTAGCCTGGGATCAAGCATTCCCAGCGCTTCTCGGGCTCCACGAACTCCCTAATTTGCGTGCGTGTGTATTTTTCTCAAGAGCAGATTCACAACTTTCACCAGACTGTAAGGAGTTTGATTCCATTTGTGAAATACTGTCCTACATCCCTGGAATTTGGATAAATGCTAAAGGAAGAAATGACTGGGGAGAAAGCTGATTGTTCCTCCTTCCTCTTCATCTTCATCAGTCAGAACCCTGCTATCTACAGGGGAAATCTCAAAGGACATTTTTCTCTTTTGCTGCCCCCCCACGACCTCACCCCCAGCAAACACAGAGACATCTTTTATGTCGTGGGGTGCTAGTAGCCTTCATGGAGGTAATGTTGAGTTAGTTTCCATGATCATTATCCTGATCCTTTTTTTTTTCTGAGATGGTAGTGATTCCTGGACCAGTTTTAACTTAGCAACATGAACTCCATCCTTTTAGCCTTTCTTTTGCATAGAAACCAAGTTGTTTTTCTACCTATGTGGTCAGACCTATTTCACCTCCCCTCCCATAGATGTTGGCATCCGAATGGTAGAGTTTCAGAAATTCAGGGGTCCTCCTTCTGTAGAATGAAATGCCCAGTCCCTTTCTTTTGCTAAAGTCCATGGTGCCCTGTTCACACACCCCCAACCTTCTCTCCCAAACTCAGATCAACATCCTGGTTTGCTTAGCTAAGGTCCCTTAGTAATTAGAGAAGCTTATTACCTATTAAGAGAAGTTACATTGTTTCTATGTCCATTTTTATAGGCAGAAAGGGAAACTGGTATAGGGAGAGGGTATTTCTAGCCAATGGAAAACTCTCCTAAGTAAAAAACAGTTGTCTTGTTTATTTGCCCAACTTCCCTTAAAGTTAAGCCCTTGTCCTAATAGCTTTCACCACAGTGACTGTTCCTTTATGCCTCAGTTTACCTTATATCTCCCTCTTTAGCCAGGAGTTGAGAAGACCACAGCATCACTTGTCCAGTGTATACCCTGCTCTTTCACATGTAAAAAGTAGAAGAGAAGGAGCCCAGGTCCAGTGTGAATTAGCCAGTGTGAACCCCTGTGGTGTTTTTTTTCCTGTTAAGTAGATCATGATTCTGGGGCGCCTGGGTGGCACAGCGGTTGGGCGTCTGCCTTCGGCTCAGGGCATGATCCCGGCGTTGTGGGATCGAGCCCCACATCAGGCTCCTCCGCTATGAGCCTGCTTCTTCCTCTCCCACTCCCCCTGCTTGTGTTCCCTCTCTCGCTGGCTGTCTCTATCTCTGTCGAATAAATAAAATCTTTAAAAAAAAAAAAAGTAGATCATGATTCTACCATTTATGTTTCACTCTCTTAAAAAAAAAAAACACAACAACAACAAAACAACTTTCTTACCTCAGTGATGAAACAATTTGGCAGAGGCAAGAATGGGTGCTCCTAGAAACCTAATTCCTGTCTTCTTTCTGGACCTTTTTGAAAGTTTTTCAATTTGAAATTTAAAAATTATTATTGGGGGTGCCTGGCTGGCTCAGTCAGTGGAGCGAGCAACTCTTGATCTCACGATTGTGAGTTCAGGCCCCACGTTGGGTGTAGAGATTACCTAGAAATAAAATCTTTAAAAAAATTGTTTTAAATTTATTTTCAGTTAAACTTTTTTTTAAAGATTTGTTTATTTTAGAGAGGGGGTGGATGAAAGCAGGGCAGGGGGGAGGGGCAGAGAGAGAGGGAGAGAGAATCTCAAGCAGACTGCCTTCTGAGTACAGAGCCCGATGCAGGGCTTGATCTCGTGACCCTGTGAGATCATGACCTGAGCCAAAATCAAGAGTCGGCTGCTTAAACTGAATGAGCCACCCAGACACCACTTTAAAAAAAATTTTTTTTAATTATTTTCCTTTCATCCCACCTTTTTATTTTTTCTAATAAAGCCAATCCTAGCCCCTGCTACCTTTCTCAGGCCGAGATTATAGTTCCTCAAACACTACTATATGTTTATCTCATTTCCCCTCTCCTCATGATGGAGTATCATATTCCATTTTTGAAGACAACCCAGGTATTCACAAGTGAGCCTTTCTTTTCTGGAGGTGGTACAGTAGGCTTCCATCTGCTTACCTGTGTAAAACTCTAAGGCAGAGTTCGTGCAGACATTTGGCTTCCATGCCTAATGCTTAAACTTACTGTAAACCAGCCGCTGAATTTGAACACTTGAATTTGTTAATCATTCTGGGAAATGGAATTCATATTTCCTCCTTACATTATAACCCATACATAACCCACTAGGTGAAAAACTTTTCCACAGCTTTAGGTCATGTGATAAAACTGTTGTTCGTAAGAGACCTTTTCAGAAAAACAAGCTAGTTTACTAATTAGAAGTTAGGGAAATTTCCTATGGGAAATTTGGACCCTTTGAAAAACAGTTCTTTAATCCAATCTTTTAAAATTCAAATGTTTAAAAACATTTCGGTATTACCACTGAGTAGAGACATGATGCATCTGTAGTATATTTATGAGCAAAAGCTGTTGATTTTTTTAAAAAATTATCTTCTTTAATAAAGACTGCAAGGAAATAAACTGAAGTGTTGACTGTGATTATATTTGAATGATAGGGTTGTGGGTAATTTCTTTCCTATCACTACAAATTTTCTTCAGTGTATATTTTTTTTAAATGGATAAAAAAATTTAAACAACTATCTCTCTACAATTTCTCTGTATTTTGCACTGTCTTACAAAAATTAAAGTAAAATGTCTGAAGTAGGGAGTGGCAAACTATGGCCCAAGGCCGGCACCTGTTTTTGTAAATAAAGTTTTACTGGAATACCTATTTGCTTATATATTGTCTGTGGTTGCTTTCAAGCTCTTAGTAGATCACACGTGGCCCTAAAGACTAACATATTTATTATCTGATCCTTTAAGAAGAAGTTTGCTGAACCCGTGTTCTAGAATGTTGAATTTACAAAGCAATGGGCAAGAGTATTTTCAAACTTTGGTAGTAACACCACATTTTCCTTCCTTTGTAGCCTAAATTAACAATGGCAAAATGCAGGCGGAATGTGGAGAATTTCCTAGAAGCTTGCAGAAAAATTGGTGTACCTCAGGTAACAAATTTATCATTTCTTATGTTGCCTAAATAGACTTGGGTATTATTTTTCTAAAGTTTTTTAGAAGTGCAAGCATCTAAAATCTTATAGGACTTGCTTTAAACGAAGTTGGTAATTACTATCATGATGTCGTGTTACTAGAGTCAGTGTACTTCTGAGCAGTTTTCCTTAATTATTTCCAAGGACCAAGCAAAGAAATAATACACATATAAACTTAAATATATTATAATACTTAAAGCGAAGTAATCAAAAATAGTTATTTTGACATTGTCCTAAACTTTCCTACTTGCTGTTTGACTCGTATACATCTTCACACATAAGAGACTGGGCTTCAAAATCAGTGCATCTCAGACCGAGAATGCTTCCGTTGGTTTCAGGTTTTTTAACATTTACTTTAAAACTTTTTAAAAATGATTATTTTGAAATAATTTTAGACTTAGAAAAATGCTGCAAAAATAGCACAGATCTATAATAGTAACTCTGTGCTGCTGTGTACTCGTGACCCGGTTCCGGTACTGCTAACACTGTCTACATAAACATAGTGTGTCGTCCAGACTGACACACACTGGGACGGTGCCATTCACTAAATCACAGACCGCGCTCAGATCTCACTCGTTTTTCCGCTACGCTCTGATACTTTGGAATTTAGCACACGAGAGGCCGTTTCTAGGCATTCGTCCGGCTCTTGAGATTTGTTTCCAGGTCCCGCAGTTAACGGCTTTCTTGCCCTCTAATGTACAAATAGTTCAACTTCATAGATGTGATTAAGAGACGTGAACTTGATAACACTTTTATTTGGTTATCCTTTTAAAAACAATTATGTTAAACCAACTAAGCGTGGTACTCTTAAAAAATACTATATTTAATGACATGAGACACAGAAACACTTAGAGAAATAACAACTTGGTGCTACTTGATACTTGGTTTCATTAACCATAACCCTTACAGTTCCTGTCATATTTGATGTCCAGCCTTTAAGAAGGAAAACATGACTCTTTTCTATCACCTTCTTAATTCTCTATCACCTTCCTGTCAGAGCCCCAGGATTGGCCCCTGGACTCAACCCCAACGTTTGTCTTGAACTTAAGCCCTTGTCCTAACAGCTTTCACGACAGTGGCCCTCCCTTTACGTGGCTCCCTGGTCCTTGCTGTCAGCTAACCTTGCGCTGAGGAGGTCACAGCACCACTCGCCCCGAGGGCCGCCTGCCCTCCTCAGCTCTTGTCCGGGCCGCAAGGTGGAAGGGAATGAGTCCGGCTCTGCGGAGCACCTGCGTGAGCCGCGGTGAAGTCCCACGGTTATTTTTTCCCCTTTTATTAAATAGGTTGCAATTCTATTTATTTTTCAATGTTTTCTTTGTGTGTTTTTTTAACCTGAGTTATAAAAAGAAAATTTACATTTGTGGTAGTTAGCAAGGACCTTTTTTTGTTCCTGTGGACAAATTCAAAGCAGATTTTTCATTTTTATTTCCTACTATTTTCTAAAGGCTCATCATTTCTTTTAGAACAAACCATTTTTAAATAGTCAGCCTTAGTAAGGCTTCTAGTCAAATAGCGTGCATCTCCTCTGTATTAATAAGCAGGCTCTGATATTGACAGGTACACACGAGCAGTCAGTGCTTCCTTCTGTCTCTCGAAGACGCGCCTACCTGATCACATCGCACAAGCGTGCCCACGACCCGCCCCAGTGCCACGTCACCATGTCTTGACACAAAAGAATGTAGCACAGGTTAGTGTAGGGAATGGGAGCCAGAGAAAAGAGAAGAGTCCAAAGAGGCAGTGTGGACCGAGAGAGGAGAGTGCTGAAAACATCCCCAACGGCAGCCGTGCGAGCAGACCCGGTCAGAGTACTGTTTACCGGCTCTACCGTCTTGGGCTGTACAGTGGCTTCAGAGAGCCGTCATCTGTCTCAGATTTAAAGTCCATACACTGAAATTCTTTCCGAATATTCCTGCCAACAGTCAGCAAAATACAGTCCTTAAAATGTGCATTTGAGTCAGCATTTGCCAAGCAGTGGTTAACAGGATCGGTTGTGGGCCAGCTTCCCTTTTCCTACCAGAGCTGTGCTATTTGAAGGCAGGAAACAGAAAAAAAGACAAATTTAAGAGACTGGGTATTTTTCTAGGGTGGTTACACTGAGGTTCTTAACACATCCTTCCTCCCTCTCAGTCTCCCTGATCCGAAAGAGGAAGTGGGCAATCCCGGGAGGCCCCTTCATCCTCCCCTCTGCCTTCCACCGAGTCTCTACCGCCGTCACCATCACCACCACCACTTTTAGACAGTTCCTCGTATGCTGCTGCTTCTGCTAAAAGATTAGTTATTTGCTTAGAACAAAGTGAGGGCATATGAATAAATACATCAACTCATAGGTTCGCAGAACCCTTCTCGGGTCCCTCTGCCCCAGGAGGAAAGCAGAAACCTGTCCCTCCTTCTCTTCCTTTGTTCTCCCCGACCCTTGGGCATTCTGACCTTTACCTAAACACCCCACTTCTGTTTGACTTGTAAAGAAAATCAGGGATATAATAATGGTCACTATTGAAAATGTGTAACTTAATATTGTAAATATGTCAGAATTCTGTCTAGAGATTAAAAAGGTGAACAATTTCCCTTCTCAGTACAAGTTTTGAGGTGTTTATAAGTTCTGAACGAAACACTAAAGAATAAGATGACTCTTGAAAACCTCTGATAAGGCTGGGCATGTGGGTATTCTCTTTATTATTATGCTTTTATTAAGTATGTTACATTCAGAAAACTATACTGGGTGATAAAAATGTCTGAGTCTAGCATCTTACGTCCAGAGTTACATGTTATGTGTTGAAGAATATTTTCCTGTTCTCCAGTCCAGTTGTGTTTTTATTTACTTATTTAATTTCTTCGTCTATGAGCTGGAGGGTCTGAATGATCTATAAGGCCCCTTACCACTCTAGACTCATTTCGTACATATTAGTAACCTGGACTTGAAGATGGGCTCAACGTGATTTTGAGAGAAACATCAAATCGGTCAGTACACCTGGCCTCCAGGTAGTAAGTTTCCTTGATCCTTAGGCTCTCCTCATTCTGTGACCCTCCCTGATTTACCTGGTTTTCTCCAAACACTTCCCTCTCTTCAGCCCACCCCCAGGTTTGGTCCTGCTTTCTGGCCCTTTCTTTTTTTGTTAATAGTGAAGAATGAGCCGGGAAAGAGGTTGTTGCCTGGCACAGACCTCACCTCTTGTAGGCCTCCCACCCGCCTAGGCCAGCACCCAGTTCCGTTCACTGCACCCTGAGTGTTTGCACTGGTCACCAACAAGCAAGTTTATTCTGTTTAGTAGTAAAATCAAGATCAGCACATGGAGGAGTCTTTGTAGTTTTGTTTTTCAGCATTTTATTTTCATTCCTCGTAGTAAAAAAGGTTACTGCGATGTGTTTCTCTGAGTATGACTGAAATGATCATGTTGAATTCTGTACTCAAATCTGTATTTCTGATCCACTAACTTTGTTTTTCTGTTTTCCTTTCCTGCTCACACTTTGGACAGGACAATCTTTGTTCCCCTTCTGACATCCTTCAGCTAAACCTCCACGTTAAAAGAACTGTTGAAACACTACTTTCTTTTGGGGCACATTCAGAAGAATCCAGTTTTGTCTCTCTGTCTATCCAGCTTTTGGGTTTTGTGGCATTTTATTGTACTTTAATGTTAACGCTCTGTCTGCTTTATTACTGGATCTTCCCCCACTAGCTGAAAGATCGTACTCCAGTGATCTTCCACCTCATTCCTGTGCTTGGTGAAGGAGTTTTGTCTCTCGTTACGAAGTATTTACGTATGTGCTTCTTTTTTTCTGGCCATCAAAGAGCTAACCAGTAAAGTAGATAAATCCTGCCCTCATGCGTCCAGATGAACAGCCCATCCCATTAGTAAGCCTTGGTGACTGCTCACAAAGAGTAAAAGACCAGCATTTGTTCTCCTGGTCATTTGTCCGTTCTCCTGGCCTGCGGCCTTGTTTCTCTTACCGTAAGTGCTAAGGTGTCTCGGATACAATCCTGAACCTGTTCTTAGAATATGATTTAGAACTTCATTTCCAAATGACGTAATAAAATTCCCATGTGGCCATTTTCCAACCTTTTCAACAGCTGCTCGTAAGGAAAGAAATAGTTGTAACCTTTCTGGTTGGGGAGGCACCTGGTCACCTAGATCACCGCATTGAGCTGTGCCCTAAAATCTCCCTGTACCGGTAGGGACAGGCCCACCTAAGCATTTACTGTCTGCACATCTGGAAGCACTGGCCATTTATTCTTAATAATTTTAATTTGATCAGAATGTTCAGTGCAAAGATCAGGTAGGTTCCCTAGATTGCTACTCCGAGCCCAGTGTGTGCATTAAAATAGTCCACCGCAAGCAGACGGTCTGGAGCTGCCCTTTCAGGAGGAGGCGCCTGTCCAGATTTACCGCGCTTGTTATCATTAACTGCACTGCACTTCTAGAATCCTATTTAGAATTAGATAGAAATTTATGTCATTTCCAGTATACTCAAACCATCTTAGTAGGTGAGCTGGTATTGAATTAGGCCGTCGAGGAGGCTCTGTCTGAACAGTAGTGGCAGGTAAAAGGTATCAGGCAGCAGTCTCTGTTCTGTACCCAAGGCAGCGAGCGGGTGTTGTCTTCTTCAGAATGTTCAGTATTGAAGCTGCTAGCCTTAATACTTGAAACTACTTCGTGATTGCATTCAGATTCTAGTTCTCATAAATAGGGTTTTGGAACATTCAGGAATCTACTGAACTCAAATACGAAGGGAAGTTGCAGGGAACGTAACACCCTGTTGTAGGAGTGATCGGCCTGAGGGTCTGATTGCTTTGGTTTTCTTCCATATCAAATGGGACAATTATTTAACACATTAAAAACCTTTTTCCTATTAATGCTGAAACATTGAACTCTGTGTTGAAAGTCAGTTTTATACAGTAGTAGTACCTTCCAGAGTTTGGGAGGTGTGCTTTGTTTTGATTTTAAGATGTTTTGAGTCAAAGATCATTCAGTTTTGTGGAGTTTTGTCCCCTTAGAAAATAAAAAAACACGTGGTCTTGCGTGTGGTTTGGGGGAGTAGTTGCACGTTCTCTTCAGAGCACACGGCGTTCCCTGTACGCTGCCTGGAAGGTAAGCATGCATCTGGAAAGCATGAGCCTGGGGGGAGTGGCTAAGCCACACGCAGCACAGGGCGCTCTGGAGAAGAGATCAGGGAATGGGCCTCAGAAAATATGCCTCTCCCAAGAGCAAAACACCCTGCGGGTTCATTTTAGAATAGGTCATCTGTACTGACAGTGGTACTCAAAGTATTTGTACAAAGTTGCTAGTTTTATAAGGTCAAAAGATCCCCAATTACCTTGTTTTATCAAGATAAGTATTAAAATTTTGAGTAAGAAGCACAAGTACCAATAACTGTTCAAAATAAATGTTATATTTTTTATTGCAACTAATTTGTAAAACTTCCTAATAATACAGTAAAGTGCCAATGAAAAGTCCAGCTGTCTTCCTTAATAAACATGTGTAGTCTCCTTTTTAGTGGAACCAGAATTCTGCTTTCTGTCCTTTGTGAGCAGTGTCCTTTTTTCTGAATATTTAGTGTTAAAAGAAAAACCAATGATAGGTGCTATTCTTAAGCAATGCCTTTTTCTCTTTCAAGAAAGGATTAACCAAACATTAATGAGGCAAACATGATAGAAGTATTTTAACTTCCTTTAGGAAACATATAAACACCTTTCAAATATACGGTAATTAAGACGTTCCTGACTAAACTCACGTCATCGTCCTCCAGCATAATTTAATCCATTCAGTACCAGGATATGAAATAGTGGTTTCCTCCCGTGTTCCCTGCCTGGTACGAGAGCCCCGATTTTCACAATCAGGATTATAATGCAGCTGGTGGGCCTCCCTCCCTCACGCAGTCTGGCTTATGGCATGAACCCATCTTGCATTCCCATGGTATGTAATTTCTGGAGCACTTTCTCTGGCAATGTTAGATCTTTCGGGCTTGAGCTGTCTGGTAACTTGGAACTGCTTTTCTGTTTTCCCTGCCTTGTTTTACTGCTCTGCATTGCTCTTTTATTTATCGGGGATGAAGGATGTTGCTTCGACTCCATAGTATTCTGTTATCCTCTGTTGTATGTATTAAGTGTCTGTAACTCGTCCTTATTCCAGTTTTCTAAATGACCTGTATGTATGTTTAGTTGTTTGAATAAAGTGACAGTGTCAGATGCCATCTCTGCAGGACTCATATGAACAGAGGTCAGTTCCCCAGGTGCTGACCTGTCTTATCTCAGTTGACTGTGAGGAGGGAGAGAAGAGGGGCTTATTTTTTCTTTTCAGTTCGTTGATGTTCATCCTGTTTTCTTTTTTGTTTCTGTTTATGTTACGTTGTCCCATTTCAGGAGCAATTATGTTTGCCTCTGCACATTTTAGAAGAGAAAGGTTTGAGCCAGGTCGCAGTGACGGTGCGGGCTCTCCTGGAGCTTGCCCCCCCCAAGCAGCAGCACCACTTGTCTGCTGCGTAAGGAGCCCCAGCACCTGGGCGCTGGCCCGGCCAACCGGAGCAGGACGTGACTGCTGCTGCCAGCCGGCTGCTGACGCAAAGCTCTTACGTGTTCTTAAAAGGGACTGCTTCCATGATTCCTAACAGGAATAGTTTGCTTCATTTCTCCATTTTAGGGGAGGTTATATCTGTTTCCATTGAATTGTTTTAGGACGACATGGTTGGTTTTCGCAAATGAAACTTAATTCTGTCATTCCTGAGAACCCGACACCGAGGCCTGAGCTGGCTGTGCTTTCCTCGAGAGCAGGCTTGTGTCCCGTACCAGAAAGGAAGCTGCTGAGAAGGATATTTAGCTTTCCTGAAAGCACAGACCAGCTGTTATCTTTACCTGTTTCCTGTTTCTGGAACCCGCTGGTTTCCAAAACTGGTTGTGCATTAGACTCTCCTGGAGCATTTGTTAAAATGTAGATTCTCATTCCAGTACATCTAGAGCGAGGCCTGGATATCTGCATTTTCAACAGACGTAGTGAGACCCCTTTCCCAAGCTGGGTATTTTTTGTAGAATGCGGGGAGTAGCGACTCCACTGTGTTTGTCAGCCACATGTAAAGTCAGGAGCTGCATTATGATTACTTGGAACTGTCTGTCCAGGGCAAAACAGAAATAACAGAACTGGGTTTTTTGGACAAAAAAACTTATGTCTAAGGCCAAACAACTGTAAATGTAGAAGGCCTAGATTTTCGCATAAGTAAAGCAATGAGAGAGGTTAAGTTGTATTTAAGGCCACTGCCCTAGGCCTTCCCCTAACTTCTGCCCAGCACCACCTAAAGCTCGCTTCTCATAGGTGACATTCTGCCTGAACATGAGAAACAAGTACTCCACACACAGGTTCCAGAACCTTAGGGGGTGACATGCATTACTCAGCCTCATTTGCATTGAACGCCCCCTCCGCCTCCCCGCACGCTGCTCCCAGGATGCCGGGACCTGCCGCTCACGGCAGACACACTTCCAGCTCCCTGACTAATGGAAGATTATGAAAACAGAGCAAAAGGAGTAAAAGAAAAACCAAGTTTCTAAATTTCTTTCAAGTAACTGCCAGTCTCCATGGCTGAATTAAGGCACTTGTGGCATCTTGAAAACCCGAGTGCTGTCTCGGTATCCAGCTCATCGACCTCTACCGCTGGTGCCTTCTTCACTCAACTGTGGGCCAAGGAAGAGGGCCCAAGGGCTCGTGGAACACAAAGCCGGGAGCCTTTGTTCAACTTTAAACCACTATGGTCTTTCTTACCCTATATTTTGGCCCCCTTTTAGTTGTCAGCGCATCTTTTGGTATTCACTGCCTGCGTAAACCAAGCACACAGAGTAAGTGGCGATACTGAGGTTTGGGGTTGTGAACGGTACTGGACTTGCCAGTGCGTGCATTGCAGCAAAATGTTCACTCTTTGTCATGTAAATGCGACATCTAAAAGTAACTGCGTAAAATCATGTTGAGTACGGTCAAAATAATGTTTTCTCCCTGTTCTCACAGGGAAACAAGTTCAGCACAACATTACCACTTTGTCAAAGTTTAAAATTAAAGAACATAGAACATCTGCTCTCAAAGCCCACTGACCCTCACTGACCTTACAGAATAAAAGTAAAATGTTTTTTAAGTGCTTAGAGCCAGACCCCATTATAGTTACAGTTCTACCCAGACCCACCAATCAGAGCGCCTTGTTCAGAATTCAGCTGTGTGCATTTTTAAACTATGGGTATTTCTCTTTCTAGTCAACATTAAACCTCAGTATAATTTCCAAATAGTAGAAGCCATTTGAAATGAAGCTCAGCAAAGAACAGGACTGTTTGGCACCTATTCTGCAAGGAATAGTCCCAGAAGACACACATAATGCACCATTTGGAACATTTGCAACTCATTATCCCATAGGAATAAGTGGAAATTTCCACTTATTTCACATCTTACACATAACCTGCAACCCTATTAATGTATTTTTACCAAACTAATGCGAATTTATATTTGAACTACTAGAAAAAAATTGTGTACAGTTTTGGTTGATAATGAGAAAAATATCAAATATATTCAGTTTCTTTTCTAAGTCAAGATGCAAAAACATTTTGTGATGTTTTTGCTAGAAAAATTTTGTATTCAGTGTTCTGTAAGTACTTTTTTTTTTTTTTTTTTATAAACTGGAAAGAACATTTAACATGTAGCCTCGTTAGACTCCAGTGTAAGATGAAGATGCTGTAACGGGCCTACCTGCCCATTTCTGAGCTTTCTACTGAAACAGTGGCCGGCTGGATGCCCACCCCCCAGGGCCCCTGCCAGCTGTGGACACTGTAAGTCAGCAGGTGCTCTGGAAGCAGCGTCAGGGCAGAGGGGCCTTTGTTTGGCTAGAAGAGAATAGGGGGCTTATTAGGAGGTCACTCTGTAGCTTTTTAAAGTACAGCCTCACAGCTAATCAAGGAGTCTGTGATTTCTCTTACTTGCTACAGCTCAGCAGTGACTAATGACGTGTGACTATGCTGATGAGTAGGACAAATTTTTTAACAACTAAGTGCTTAAAATGGCTGTAGAAATGAAGGAAAACATGGATATTTAGAAACCTTTTTATATATGTATTGCAGTGAGATGGTTTACAGCAGATTTTATTTCTGAAAATGTTGTAAACATGTAATTAGTAAAGATTTTGTAAAACATTGTCCTATATTTGTATGTCTGTAAATATAATGCATAAGTTCTAAGTATAAATATGTCAATATCATGTATGTTATTTTAAATTTCCTGTATGCCACCTTACATGTCGACATTAAAATAAAAGCCAACACTTCAATCGCATGAAATAAAGGCTGATTTGAAAATGTTCATACCTAAAGCATGATTTCCTTGACAAAAATGAAAGGTTATTTATTGAGTTCCCTGAAGGAACATCGGTAGAAACTGGGTGCTCGTAACAGACCCTTCAGTCTTTTTGGTGTTTTGTTTCACTTTGCTAAAGAAGTAGAGATAGCAGTATTGCCCTGTATTTGGAATTACATATAAGGCTTAATTCGTGAAATACATGTGATGTATTTGGACACTTTTCTCTCAGAAATTGCCAGCTGTGCAATAGGGAAAGCTTTAGCGTCCGTTCTGCTTGGATCATCTTTACTCTTTTAGTGACAGATCCTGCGAGGCGAGAATTGTTGAGGAAGCAAAGCCGGCACAGACCCCGGTGTCTCACTGACCAGCACTCTCTGCAGGCTCGTCTTCCAGCAGCCTGCGTCCCCACCTGTACTGTGGGTGGGTTGTACCCTAACACTGCTGTTTATTCTAATTCATTATTTTTTAAAATTTATATCCCTACCTATTTTCCAGAAAAGGGGCTGAAGCAACTTACAATAAGATACACATTCCATGCCCCCACCACCCCAACAAAAACACTAAAGTGATAATAAGTCTAAAAGGCAGGAAGGAACCAACTTTTGGAACTTCACTGTGTCCATATTATGCCAGACACTTTATAAATATCATCTTGTAATCCCGAACGCTTTACTTCCGCTCAAGAGTTTTTTCACTGTAGACAAATGATAGAATCCAAGACATTACAGAAATTCCTGAAGTTTTAATGCATCACAATAACTAATAAGCCCAGGAACTTTTCTTCTGGTAAAAAAGCCAGAGGAATCTTTACAAGGCTCCTAGAGATGCTTCTTCCCAGCACAAGGTTTTCAAAACATGAAGCAGCCCTAAGTTGACGGTATACCCCTAATTCAGGGTTTGAAAACTAATACAACAGGCAAAGGGAAAGAACCAGGCAGCAGCTGGGAAATGTCCAAATAAGGAGCAACCTGTAGATGCAAGCTATCTGTGCCGCTAAAATGTTCCTTCCTCCCTTCAAGTCCTCCCCATCTCCAGAAGACCAGAGGAAAAGACGAGAACTCCATCACTTTTTCTTGCCTCTCCGCTTGTCCTTGTCTTTGCCTTTACCTTTAGAATCCTTGCCATCATCTTTGTCCTTCTTAGGCAGTCTGAAACCACCAGTTTCCTTCCGCACCATAGTGCCTCGCCACCAGGCCTGGAGCTGGAAGAGAAGGGGGCGGTGAGTACAATTCAGAGTAGGCCTGCCCAGCTGCACCTTTCCTGCATAAGGGAGTTGTCCTGTCATAAAGTAACTTCTGTCTGAAGAGTGGTGTGTGTCTGAAACACGGAAGCGGCCAAGCACGCTCTCCCTCCAGCAACGCTCCCCTGTTGTGCGGATCCAGAGCTGAAGCCACGGACTCCAGCGTGAAGTTCTCAAAGAGTAAACGTAAAAGGAATCGGATTAGGCCAATCTTTTCTTTACACTTAGAAACCTGGTTCCCATATACTGCTTCTCTTTATGAATGTCCAACTTCCCCACATCCAAACTATTGCATCCAAAACGGCTGTTAGTGAGCTAGGCCAGCCGGCACGCGGCCAAAAATGTGCAGATTAATTTCGATGACTTCAGGAGGCTTCCCGGTGCATTTCATGGCTTTAATGATTGATTAAAGGATCAGTACTCCTTTTCAAAAAGGATTTTGATAGCTCTCTTAAATATCTTAGTCATTAGACACAACTGTGCGGAATACAGTCTGGGCTACTTTAAAGTCCGACTAAGCCCTAAAGACTGGGAGCAAATCCATTAGTGAAAACAAAAGTGCTTTTCAGCTAGTCCTTACATTTCTGCTCTAAGTCAAGGAATCCTGCCAAACAGAAAATGCCGCAGAAGCGCGATAAATCCTTGCTAACTATACATCTGCCTCTCCTAATAGAAAGCCCATGTTTCGGTTTGGATACCTGGTTTAAATGTACGTTAAAGCTTTCTTAATCTACCCCATAGTACACATCACCAGCTACTGAGCAGACACTCCTCTTTCAGAAAGAAAGGCAGTCCTCTAAACAACAGTAGTGGTCCAGCTGATGTGATTTTTGCTTGAAAATATTTCCCAGAATCTGACCTACCGGTTTCAACATGACTAATACAAGTTCATATAAAATTAAAATATCTTATTTTTTTTCTAAACTGCTTATCCCCTCCACCTTTTTTTGAAAACAGCTCTCATCAGAACCTAGCAGATAGCCTGGTTCTTATATAAATAGGAATTTGAGAAGCTCCTCCAGGGGTGCCTGAGTGGCTCAGTCAGCTGGGTGTCTTTCTGCTCGGGTCATGACCTTAGAGTCCTGCGATGGAGCCCCGCATCAGGTTCCCTGCTCAGCAGGGAATCGGCTTTCCCCTCTCTCTCTGCCCCTCCCCCCCCCGTTCATGCTCGCTTTCTCTCAAATAAATAAAAAATAAAATCTTAAAAAAATCTTGGGGTCATGAGTTCAAGCCCCATGTCGAGGGTAGAGTTACTTAAAAAAAAAAAAAGCACAGCTGTTCTGATTATAAATAATATTCTTAAATTTGACCTTTGGGCACAAGTTCTAGGTCCTGCTTCCCCTGCTTACCCCCACTTTCCCCTGGATTAAGAGTTGGGGACACGTCCTTGCCATGTGAACTATCTCCCTGCACCGAGGACTGCAGGCAAATTCCAGTAATAACAACAGGCCACCCTTCCTTACAGATCTCCTGTTCCAGGCTTCACAGTAAATGAGAGGCCTTGCGTTCCTCGGTGGTAGTCAGCTGCTGAATTGAAGGTGCCCTGAGATGCCAATGCTGGCTTTCTACCTTTATGATGCTCTTTAACTCCAAGTCATCCTGTTCTATCTTCTTCCTGATCTTCTCCTTTTCTATCCGATCTTCAACGATGACCTGTTCATACTCCCTTATCTATAAAAGCAAACATGAATCCTAGGTTATAAGACTGTCTTGGCAAGGTGTGGCCCAGCCAACCCTGCACTTTTAATATAAAATTTGAAAATAAAGCATGCAAATCTAAAGATAAATGAAAGAAAAGAAAAAACTAAGTGGATTCCTATGTTGTAAATATTCATATATTAACCATATAAAAATTTTTGTTTGGATTATTCAAATTTGCTATAAAATTTTCCATAAAAATGAACTAGTAATTTGATGTGTAATTAATGACCTCAAAGTAATTTTTTTTTTTTTTTTTTTACCTCATAGAAAGTACACATACAAATAGCAGTCATTTTTTAAAAGAGAAATTTGGGAAGTTTTACAGTTATTCAATGATGAAACCATAATCAGAAGCTTTTTAAAAATCATAATTTACAGATTATCTTCAGAGACCATAAAGTAGAAATAATAACAGAATCTATCTCAAGAGGTTGTGAGGGTGAAGTAAGTTCTTTGTGTGGAATGCTAGCAAAGTGCCTGGGACAGAGCGAGCACCGTGGAGGTGTGTCAGCTGCTATTACTGTCCCCATCATGGATGTCGTCGTCATCATCATCATGGGAGAAGACGCTCAGTGGGTTACAGGTACACCTCCACTTTGTCACCAGAAACGGCGTTACCCAGCTACCGTAGTTCAGCCACCACCCCTTCCTCGGGTGCTCGGCCTTCCACTGTGGAGACTGCTTCCTTACCGTCTTCGCAAGGTCTTGAAGGTGTGCTAAGTCACTGGCCCTAGCAGCTTTGAGAGCGTTTAGTTCATTCTGTTTCATTTCTGTGTCCTTATCAAATTTCTCCATCCAGAACTCCAGCTTTTCCTCAAGTTTCTGTTTGGAAAGAACATTAATGGGTTCCACCAGACACAAAGCCTTATATACTGTATGAAATCATTTATACAAGGTTCAAAAACAAAACTTCTCCATAGTGATAAAAGAATCGTGGCTCCCTCTATCGGATGGGTTGCTTTATTTGATCAGGAAGGGACACGAGGGAGACTTCTGGGATGTTGTAAATGTGTTCTCTATCTCTGCGTGGGTGGCGTTTACAGAGTCCTGGGACGGAGCCGGCATCAGGAGCCCTGCTCAGCAGGGAATCTGCTTTTCCCTCTCCCTCTGCCCTTCCCCCCCGCCCCCGCCCCGTTCATGCTCTCTTTCTCTCCAATAAATAAAATCTTTAAAAAAATAACAGCAAATACCAGCTGAGAAGGGTACAACGTCTTCAAAATCCTTAAAAATAATAATGTGAGTCTAAGATTCTATACTTGGCTAACCTGGCGTTCAGATGTGAGAGAAAGACTATACCTGGTCTTTCTAAAAGAGTTACTCAAGAGTGTATTTTAGCAACGAAATTTAAAATTTCATTTTAGAGACAGTATGTGTGAGAAACAATAAAATGTATATTTAAGCTACAGAATATACTTTTTAAAAATAAATTATAACCTGGAACTAAAATCACAAGTTAGGCAGTATAGTCTCCTGGAAGGAGCCCAGACAGGCTCTGAAGGCAGAATGCCTACGCTGAGCTCCCAACTCTGGCACTCATATAAGTCACCTCAAATTCCTTAAGCCTCAGTTCCCTTGTTTATAAAATGGAAATAGGTAGCGAATGATTTCAACATGGGATGTAGGAGAGGAAGAGAAGAGGTAAAACTTCGCTTTAATAAAGACAAGAAGATATAAGTATTGATTAAGTCTAGCCTTAAGAGGAAGAACAAAATACAAATATCTATGTTAAAATGTGAAGGGTTACCACGCTAAGAACATGATGCGTAACTTCCGAACTCCTAGATATGTACCTCAAGAATGAGAAATCAAGAGGAGTCTCTAGCCTCTAACTCTGAAACTAATACGTTATATGTTAATTAACTGAACTTAAATTTTAAAAAATAGAACAAGTGGAATATTAAAAAAAAAGAACAGCAGCATAACACAATGAAAACAACACCAGCTTCAGAGCCTATCAGAGCCTCGTTCGAATCTTACCTCTCCCATTTTCTAGTTGTATATATTGAACATGCTAATTAATACCTCTGGGGCTTTGTTTCTTCTTTTGTAAATTGGGATAATGTTACCTATGTCCTAGGATTATTATGAGGAATAGATATAATGTATATGGTGCCTGGCGCTAAAAGGCTTTCCGTAAATGGTGCTTATTTTAATTATCAATCAATCAATCAATCAATCAAAACTTTTTAAAAAAGAGGAGTCTTTAGGTGGTATATTGACATGATGTTTTTTAAAATGTGATTCAATTAATCATTCTAATCATGTTAAAGAGAATATATCAGTTTGGTGCAATCATGTCTTTAAAATCTTTCTAACTCTTGTTAACATTTTTTTCTTAATCTCCAGGCAGGTAAGAAGAACTGGCTAAAATGTAATACCATCATATGATATTTATTGAATTTCTATTTATATTAATTTCTATTTAATGGCAAATGATGCTGGTTTTTCTTTTATAGTAATGATATAAAAGTCTTAATTTTGTTGTTTAGGTGAGTAATTATGTACAAAATAGTAATGACACAGGTGGTATGCTGATATTACAAAACTATGAGAGTGGTACGCAAATAAAGAGTTTGCACTAGACACCAAGAAATCGAACAATATGGGATACCCGGGTGGCTCAATCGCTTAAGCATCCACCTTCATCTTAGGTCATGATCTCAGGGTCTTGGGATTGAGCCCTGCATCAGGCTCCCTGCTAAGTGGGGAGTCTGCTTCTCCCTCCCTCTGCCTGCAGCTCTGCCTACTTGTGTTCTCTGCTCTCTCTCGTGCTCTCTCTCAAATAAATAAAATCTTTTTTTTAAAGAAAATACACTTTTAAATAACTCATGGATTAAGGAAATAATAAATTATAAACTACAAATTATAATGCCTATAATTAATTTAAAGGCATGAAAAAGGTAAGATGGATTAATGGAGGAGGGATGTATAGAAATGTGATGAGGGGGCGCGTGGGTGGCACAGCGGTTGGGTGTCTGCCTTCAGCTCAGGGCGTGATCCCGGCGTTATGGGATCGAGCCCCACATCAGGCTCCTCCCCTGTGAACCTGCTTCTTCCTCTCCCACTCCCCCTGCTTGTGTTCCCTCTCTCGCTGGCTGTCTCTTTCTCTGTCAATTAAATAAATAAAATCTTAAAAAAAAAAAAAAGAAATGTGATGAAGCAAAAATAAAAAAATTTTAAAGTTAGAATCTACCAGTAGATGGTATGGTGTTCACTGTAAAATTCTTCCAACTCTGTGTATGTTTGGAAGCGCTCATAATAAAATGTTGGGGTGAAATAAATAAATTAGAAATTATTTGAAAGGAATGACAACATAGGGGCATCTAGGTGGCTCAGTGAGTTAAGCATCTTCCTTCGGCTCAGGTCATGATCCCGAGGTCCAGGGATCGAGCCCCTGCTCCGTGGGGAGTCTGCTTCTCCCTCATCCCCCCGCTTGTGCTCTCTCTTCCTCTCTCTCTCATGTTCTCTCTCCCAATAAATAAAAATCTTTAAAATTAAAAAAAAAAGGAATGACAACATAAGCACTACGTATCAAAACCTGTATACTGCAGCCAAACAGGACTCAGAAAATATGTTGTGTTACATGCATAGTAGAAAATAATAAAATTTTAAAATAAGCTAGAACATTTAAAAAACTAGACAAAGATTAGCAACATAAGCTCAAAAGAAGTATAAGAAAATAATTACTCAAAATTAAAGCAAAAACCAACGTGAAAAGGGAAAAAAAAAAAAGATCTGCTCAATATAGCCAAAAGATGGTTTTTGCAAAGACCAATAAAATGGTCAAAACTTTGACAAATCTTAGCAAGAAAAAGGGAAAGACACAAATTTTTAAAAAAGTAAAGATGAAAAAGATAACTACAGAAATAAAGGAAACTTTTAAATTGTGAGAGACTATGGAGCACACACCTTTATACTAATAAATTTGAAATGAATGTTTTAGATGAAATGGGTTCTTTCTGGGAAGAAATTACCAAAAATGACTCAAAAAGAGATTCTTTAAGTGAAGACGTCAATAATCATCTAAAAAACTGAAAAGGTAGCTAACTATCTCCCCTGGAAAATGGTACCCAGACAAGACTGTCTACGACTAAATTTTAGCAAAGTTTCAAGGAACAGATAATAATCTATTATCTATTAGTATTTTTAGGTTTTGGAACATAAAAAGATGGAAAGCTTCCCAACTTAAGCTGCTAAGCTAGCACAACTGATAGCAATACAAAGAGCACCAAAAAATAAATCTATAGGTTACTCTTGTTTATGGAATATATAAACACAAAATAAAAATCTGCAAATCAATCTAGCACTCTGGTAAAAGAATAATAATATATTATGAACAAATAGGATTTATCCCAAGAATTTAAAGATGATTTGACATCAATAAATCTATTAATGTATTTTACTTTATTAGCATATTAAAAAAGAAAAAGCCCATATCATCTCAATGGATGGAAAAAATCCATCTCATAAAACATGAATACTCATTCCAGATTAAAAAGGAAAAAAAAACAAAACAAAACTCACTAAGACCAAAAGGAAACTTACTTAACTTGATAAAAGTTTATCTACCATAAACCTACGGAGTAAACCTCATACAATCCCTATTCGTGCCAGTTATCAATTTATTATCTCTCAACTCTAAATGCATGCTTCACCAGACAGCTTTGTCAACCTGGATAGCTCGCTTAACTAGTTCTTTTGCCAGCTGGCATGACGATGAGCTTTGTCAGTAGAGGGCGCTGGAGGGACATGACAAGAGAGCTTCTCCCCTTGGTTCCTGGGGCAGGGCTGACAGTGGCATGTGTGTGGGACACTGATCCCACTTATTCACCAACAAGTTTTGCTGACACAACAGGAGGATTCTTGCTCACCAAAGAGCCCACCATTCCCAGTCTGCCCACTTTATCCCATTACCTATGAACCCGCTCTGACCCAGGGCAACAAAGCAAACATCTCCGTTTATCCCTGCCTTGGATACTATCCTTCAACCGTAGGATGTTCTTTTAGAGTTCTCTTCTAGCCTTTCTTCATAGCCAATCCCTTATTATAATGATACTTGTGTTAAATGTTCCCTGCTGAAACTACTGGTATGTCTTCTGTCACCTAACTGAACCGTGATTCAAAACTGTCACCAAAAATAGCTTCTGTCCCACCTTCTCATTCATGTCTTACTAAGGCATACCAAAGCGCTGCTGCGTCCTGTTCCTCAGATAGCATCAACATAATGCAGGAGACTACTGCAGAGTTTTGTACAAAGTCAAAGCAAGCAGTATCTCTGCAGGCCAGACCGTGGCAGAGAACAGACCTGACACGGCCCTGATGTGAGCCTGTGAGCGTGCACTGTTGGCCCTGCCAGGGAAAAGCAAACTGCTTCTGGAGGCTCTTCCACACTGGTTTGGAGACACAGGCTTTGGTCAGCTTAAGGTAATAGCTGCCTACCAAGTGCCAGTGGCCTTCGAATCATTTCTCCAGTCAAGATACTACACCTGGAACTGTAGCTGCCCCTGAAGTCGACTGTCACCTGATCGCATTTACAACAGTCCACAGTCATTATCCAAGATCATTCGACTCAGCAGGCCATGCAGCTGAGTTAAAGGGGGCTGTGGGAAGTAGCATGCCTCTGCTGCTTGCTTTCTCCTCAGCACGAATTTCTGCAGTTGCAGCAGGGGTGCCGCATTTGCTTATGGTTTACTATGCTGGTAGGAAGGGGAAGTTCCAGAGACTTCTACTTGGCCCTTACTACCATGATGGCCCTCACTCCATAGGTCAGAGAGCCAATGTGGAAATTCTCTCTGTTGCTGAGTGTGTCTATTCCAATAATATGTTCAGTAACGGGAATTAACTACAGGGCAGATCCACAGAACAAGTGGAGTAAATCACACTTAAGACTCCACGTATCACCCGAGCACCATAATCCCTCATTTTGAGTAGGGATCGCAGTGTTGTTTTGGGTCCCCAGGATTAATATCAAATTAGAGCCAGTGTTAAGTCATCTGAAAAAGTCTGGATATTTTCTGTTTTCCAGTATATAGTAACTCTAATAAATAGCCACAGGTCCCCTTGAGGAGACTTAGGGGAAGATTCACAGTCTATGCCTGCAGTAATGCTGCAGAGTTCATCCTCAGGGGGACCTGGCCCTTTCAGTGAAGGGGCTTTGGTCTTTGAATTGACTCAGTTCTGGAAACTGAAGGAGAAATAATGACTCTTCATTGTGGTGACTCAGGATCAGGGTTTTGGCTTCTAGACCTGGACTTTCTTCTGTTTTATACACCAAGTAATTCTTTATCAGGCTGCTCATCAGTTTTGTTCATAGGGATACCATGATTAATTAGCCACTGCCAAATACCCCTATGGGCAGAGGCATTCTGATTTCCAGTACATCCCTGCTGCCCTTCATGGAAAATGCGGTCACCTGTCTTTGGCAGTTAAGTGCTGCCCCATGTTCTCAGGCTCTCCAGGATCCCATCATCACCACTGAAACCAGGGAAGCTATTTCAGTGATGATACCAGCCATGATCTTACCTGGCCTACACAGGAAAGCAACCTTTCGAAGATGTGGGTGCTTTCCTCACTAACGTATTTCTCAATGTCTTAGTATAGGAGTGTCTTCTGGGAAGAAATGTCTCACAGAAACTCATTACATGTAGGTGTTCCGTGGCAAATCTGGAGGGCACACAAATTCACTCTGATATTCCTATTCCCCTAAGTCTTCGCATTCTCTCCTCCAGCTCATGGCAGGTAGCTCTGGATCTCTACCTCATTAAATGGGCGCCACCTTGAGTCGCTGAGACCAGGTTTCAAGCAAACTGTGAGGGTCACCTCCAGCTTCACAAGCTATCACATGAAATCCAGAATCTCTAGTAAATATATCCGTATCAATGAACGTGACTCAATCTAGTGTTATATCCCACCCTCGCTGGTCTAACGCCCTTAGACTCCATTCCCATACATGTCTCCCAATGTCAAGCAAAGCCTTGTCATTCTTTAGGTTTATAAGGTATTTCCCTCTGAGCTATAGTTATCTGAGTTATCTGTACCCGGGACTCGCTGAGATTTGACTCGAGTTATAGATCCAGGGGCAAGAGGAGTGAGCATCTGACTCAGATGAAGTTATTACTATGGCATTTTCAGGGAAAATAAGACTAATCTCCTCAGCCCCTGAAGGGCGTACTAATTCCATAGGCAAGGGAGGCTCAGAGTTACTTGGGGCTTCAAGATTATCAATTACTTCTGAATCCACCAAGATATTCCTTTTCTGAGTTTCAGGGTTCATTACTTCCCAATGAATGCCATACCTTGCACATGAGAAATTGGGCATGACTATGAATTCATGTGTAATACTGACTGAAATACTATTATTTCAGTGCCCCATTGTCACTACTTCTGATCAACGTTACATTGACATTGAAGCTATAAGCCACAAAATGGAAATAGACATATAAATAGCAAAAGGAAAATATAAAATTATTGTTTGCAGTCAATAAGATTTTCTATCTAGAAAATCTAAATGAACCAACTGAAAAACCATTAAAACTAACAGGAGAAGATATAAAGCACCGACAGCGATATGCAAAACTGAACAGCTTTTCCACAGACCGTGCACTTAGAGACATATCTAAGAACGTTTAGCACTGTTACACCAGCAAAACTTGGAAACAACCTGAATGTCCACTAGTAGAAGAATGTTTAACTAAATTTTGGTATATCCCCTTTATGGAATATTATACAGCAGTTGTACTGCTATAGGAAACATCAAGACAAAGTAAATTAAAAAAAAAACAGAGTCTGGAACAATATATATAGTATGAGTCCATTTATGTCACAAATATTAATAAATAAACATAAATAGATGGATAGATAAATACTGAAAACGTAAGTATTTAGGTACATATAGAAGTATGTACATCAAAGAAAAAGATGTGGAAGAAATTTTGGAACAATTTGGAGTGATTAAGAGAACTTTCATTTTTTTCACTTTTTAAACTCAATGTATTTCTGTGCTGTTTCAAATTTTTAATTGAAAAATGTTTACGTATTGCTGCGTTACTGAGCTGAAGAGCTAGGAGACACTGACTTTATCCACCCATTACCCATTTACCCGCCAACTCATCTGACTGTTATTAAACACATGCTAACTCTGCGTCTAACACTTGAACAGGTAACATGGCACATAATCCCTAAACTGCCTGGGTATAAGACCCTGCTCCGAACAGCCTACCAGATTTTTTTTTCTTCAGTAAAGCCCTGTAAGATAGCATCTATTAATTCTTTTCATTAACCACAAATTTGGAATTGTTTACTGAAAATTCATTAGCTTTCTCAAAAGTGGACTGAATCATAAGCTGGAAATTTTTTCCCTATTCATCCAACAGGGATATTGTTTTTAAAACTCCACTCAGCTTCGTTTCTTATTAGTTTTAGAAATACTAATTAAACAATTTCAATCACATAGAATTCACACAAGAATAAATAAGATGAATAAAAAAAATAGGGGCGCCTGGGTGGCACAGCGGTTAAGCGTCTGCCTTCGGCTCAGGGCATGATCCCGGCGATCTGGGATCGAGCCCCACATCAGGCTCTTCTGCTATGAGCCTGCTTCTTCCTCTCCCACTCCCCCTGCTTGTGTTCCCTCTCTCACTGGCTGTCTCTATCTCTGTTGAATAAATAAATAAAATCTTTAAAAAAAAAAAAATGAATAAAAAAATAAAAAAATGGTCAATTTTTCAATTCTATTAGCAAAAAAAAAAAAAGAAGCAAAATAAAACAACTCATTAAATTAGCACCTTAAAAATATCTAAAATGCCTAGCATGGTTGATGATACCTTGAAATTAGTGTCAGCAATTTACATTGTTGATGGTAGTGTAGATTAGAAAGTATTAGCAGTATTTATCAGGAGTCACAAAATACCAGTCTCTCTGACATAAAACTGTCATGCTTCAGATTTACTTTTGGTAAATAATTGCAATGAAAGAAAACAGTTTTTTGGGCAAAGCTTTCATTACTGAATTACTTATAATAACAAAACCTTGGAAATAATCTAAATATCCAAAATAAAGGGTAACAAGCAAACTATGGCATGGTCATTCAATAGAACATAAAACTATTTTAAATTATTTTATGAAGGCACTGTAATAACATGAAAAAAAATGAGTAAAAAAGCAATTGACAACTAAAAAAAAAATCTTCCCTCAACTAAGAGTATGTTATTTTAATAATTTTAAAAATCAGTGAATTCTATTTTAAAATTAGGACTATAAGGAATATAGGAGCAATGGGACGTCTGGGTGGCTCAGTCAGTTAAGAGTTTGCCTTTGGCTCAGGTCATGATCCCAGGGTCCTGGGATCGAGCCCCACATGGGGCTCCTTGCTCAGCGGGGAGCCTGCTTCTCCCTCTGCCTGCTGCTCCCCCAGCTTGTGCTCTTTCTCTCTCCCTCTCTCTAACAAATAAATAAAATCTTTTAAAAAAACCCAAACAAACAGGAATATAGGCGCAAGAACAGTTTCTTATATAATGTTGAATGATAGAGGCAGAAAACAAAATTTCACCTGTACTCAAATTATAAAATATTCATTCAGATGGATAACTGTGAGCAAGACATGGGCTACAGCTCATTCATTAGGCTAGCAGAATTATGGTTGATTTTTTACCCCTCAAAAAATGTCTTTCCTTACAATTTTTTTTGCCGTCCTTGGTATCTTGTAAGTGGAACACAAGCCCGTCGGAGGGCAGAGAAGTTCTGGTGACCCACCTGCTGCTCCTTTCTAAGGAACATTTCAATCTCCATATGAATCCTGTTCTCTTCTTCGGTTTTCAACCTCAGTTTCTGTGACAACAAGAAACCAGTATCGGGAATTCTTGCCAGCAGGGTTCAGAATGAGGAGTTCTCAAGATTAGAGGTGTAGCTGTGACTGTATCTCAGTTTTCTTTACCAGCTGGAATCCCAAGAATCCTCCCGAAGCAAATCCTTCCCTTCAACCCACTTTGTGTTCACGAACATCGCTGAGCCCTGTGTCGGGCACTGTGCCGGACACATGCCGGTGCCCACGACAAAAGAACCATGATCCGGTTGCCTGGATGAAGTGATGTCAATTTAAGGAGAGAAACAATGCTTCAAGGCCACAAGGTTCTTAGGCCTGGAAAAGGAAATTCCCGAGTGCAAGGAAAGTTTGTAGTCAGAGTTGTATGACAAACCCAGGGGAGTAAGCTTTCAAATAAGTGGGGTCCAGAGAAAGCAGTCCTCCTCCCCACGGATGACACTACTCATGTTTGCTCCTTCCCACCTACCTACTGTTCGCTTAGCCATTGTAGCCTTCCTTTTCTAATGAGGGTCTACCCTTTTATTTCTCCGGATATTTTCCACTGTGACTTTCCATCTTCATAAATTTAGGTTAGAATGAAGTTCAGCTCTCTTGATTTTATATTTCTTAATGGAGGGATAAAAGGTACCAGTTGGGCAGCAGCAAAATCCCACACGTAATATGTATCTTGTTTTGCCGTAATTACTAGGAGAAATGGCAAGTGGTTTTATAAAATAAGGATAAAGTGACCAAGGGAAGATGATTTTCAAAGTCATCACAAAAAACAGTGGATGTAGGCTACAGCCCATCAGAATCTCTGCCTGCAAATACGCAAGACCTCATTCTGTTTTTAATTCTAATCTCAAATGTGAGAGCTGCAGGAGAGATGGAGCAAAGATCAAGAAAATCTCCCCCTCCTTCCTCCTCTGTTAGCTGAGGCAATATGAAGAGTGACAACTCAAATGCCATGGACTGTGTTCATTCCTAATGTAGCAGTGATTACCTCGATCTCTTCGAGCAAGAGCTCCTCAGTTCTGTTACATTTCTTCTGGGTCTGGGCGATCTGCAGCTCAGTGTTTTTCTTCATATAGCGATTTTCCATGTTGGTTTTTGCTTTCATCTCTTGCAACTGGTCCTTGAGGTGAGCAATATATTCATTCCGACTCTGTAGAGATAAGACCAGGTTTCTAAATTAAAATACATTCAGGGGGCGCCTGGGTGGCTCATGTTGTTGGGCGTCCGACTCTTGATTTTGGCTTGGGTCATGATATCAGGGTCATAAGATGGAGCCTGGCATCAGGCTCTCCTCTCAGCAGGCAATCTGCTTGAAATTCTCTTTCTCCCTCTCCTTTTCCCTCTGCCCTTCCCCTAAGCCTCTCTCTCTCTAAAATAAATAAATCATTTTTAAAATAATAAAATAAACAAAATAATAAAATAAATAAAATACACATACTCCATTCAGTTCAGCCAATGGCCAAAGCCTATCTTTTGTATTTATAAATCAATAAGAAACTGGATCTATTTTCCTATTATTGCATTATAGGAAAGTTGGCCAATAATCATGGATAGTATACATGAAAATGAAGGAAAAGTAGTTCTAAGCATTAGGAATGGGAGTTTCTTTCCTAGGTACACTATTTGGGCAGTCGGTATGCACAAAGATTTCCTATTGCTATCTCACTTTGGTAGAAAGAGCACTGGTCTAAATGATCAAAAGACCTGTTTTCCCACCCAAGCCCCCAACAGCTGTGTTTACCTGGCCAAGTCAGTTAAACTCTCCCAGTCTTACCTTCTATAAAATAAAAATATTAATAATCTGCCCTACCTGGAATATCTCAGCAAGTGATTATAAGGAATTAATTGAGAATATGTGAAAACTCTTTGCAGGTCACAAAGTGCTTGGCAATTTTAAGGTTTCAATATTCATTTAAAAAAACATTCATTCCGTACCATACTAAGTTAAACATAGAAACCTGATAGACGTGGTCCTTGCCCTCGAGAGACAACTTACAATCTGGTGACAGAGAAGTGATTAAAATCAAACAAAATTTTTGGGGCACCTGACTGGTTCAGTTGGTGGAATGTGTGCCTCTTGATCTCAGGGTTATGAGTTCGAGCCCATGTTGAGTGTAGAGATTACTTAAAAATAAAATCTTAAGGGACGCCTGGGTGGCTCAGTCAGTTGGGCAGCTGACTCTTGACTTCAGCTCAGGTCCTGAGCTCAGGGTCATGAGATCCAGCCCCATGTTGGGCTCCCTGCTCAGCGGGGAATCTGCTTCAGGACTCTCTCCCTCTGCCCTTCTGCCTGCTTGCTCTCTTGCTCTCACTCGCTCTCTCTCAAATAAATAAATCTTCAAAAAAATAAAATAAATAAAATCTTAAAAAAGACAGCAAACTTTTTTAAGGTGCAAAACACTATTAAAGAATAGGACACCAGGCCATGGGAGAGAGTAACAAGGGAGGCCCACATTAGATCAGTAGTCTATAAAGGATTCTCTGAAAAAGGAATGTTAAATCTGACACCCGAACAATAAGTATGTACATCACATGAAAAGTGGGGTCAAGGAGGAGTTTAAGAAAAAGGAAGAATAAATGCCTAAGTCCCGAGGCAGCAAAAACCTGGATACATTCCGGGAACTGAAAGAAAACTCCGGAGACTATCCCAGTGAGGGCTGAGGGTGGGACAAGATGAGGTTGGAGAGGGCGGTAGGACGGACCATGCAGGACCTCAGAGGCACTAGTATGGAGTCTGAATTGTAATCCAAGGGCTATGGGAAGCCTCAGAAGGGTTTTAGTCAGGGAGGTAACATTTGATTGTTTGAGAACAATCAGACACAGCATGAGTAATTTCATAGCTGACAGCACGACAAGCAAACACAATTAATAATGCAAATGCATTGCTTTAGTCAGAGATTTCCGTTTCTCTAAATAGCAACCACCTTTAGTTTCACCATGTAAGCGGGGTGGAGTTAGTTCTAAGCATTAGAAGAAGAAACAAAGCAGAAATCGGTCAAGATCATCCACCATGAAAAACAAACATGGTTTAAAGGATCAGAGGCCACTAAAATTAATCAGAAAGGTCTTTTTTGGCTCACTTTTCCCCCCTCCCTTCTTTCTACACTCTTCTCCCTTTTCCCGTCTCTTCCCATGTTGCTTCCCTCCCGCCTTCTAATTCAAGCTGTATGGCAGTCAGCGATGAAGTCTGGATTTCCAGGAAGACTTGAGTTAGAGCGAAATGTGATGGCTTCACTTCCTCATTGGCCAGAATCTTTATACCTATTTAACCACTTAGTCTTTCTTCAAGGCCCTGCTTTTACACCACGTAAGTCCAGAAAACCTTTTCTAGAAAACCTCAGCCCATATAAATATCTGTAGTATTGTTTCTCACAGAATCTAATGGTATTGAATGGTGAGGTATTCATTAAATAGCATCAATACAAAGATGCACTCTGAAAAACTCAAGAAAATGTTCTGGTCAGCTTTCTTTAGCAAACCGAATACTGAGTCTTTTAGAGTAAAAATATGAAGATCAGAAATGCAGAGTTAAGACTCTAGGAGTTTCTGCCTATGGCAAGCAAAAGGTATTGTTATGTAACTTAATAAGGTCATAAGACATTGGTCTACAATTACCCTGTGCCAAGCCAAAGGCATGTGGTTTCAGTGCTGTTGCCATGGGCTTTAGATTATTCCCAACTGTACTGCTCTTCACAACTTGTGGCCTCCTATGGTGACCGTGTGGGGACAGAGGAAGAGAGAAAATACTGGCAGGCTACTGATGGTAAAATCACGATCAAGGCATACTAAATTCACTGCAGTAGCATTCCATATCTTCATCTTCCCAGTCTGCAAAAAAAAGGCGGCCTAGAAGCAGCGGGGTACAGGCCAAGGGTCATCGTGGGTTGTATGAATTTCTTTTAAGATTCTCACTACGAAAAGATCTGCCCTCACCACAAACCACCAGCATAACCCCAGTCATCCAGGGTGTCTGCAGCCTTCCCCATGATCAAGGTCTGTGGACTGATGCAGCATATTTGTGGGTTTTTGAAGCAGACCAAACTTGACTTAACAAATCCCTGAACTGCTTTCAGATCTGTACTTGTTATTTGAATTCAGAGGAGCATGATTTAGTAATGGAAACAAGCAGTCAACCAATTATAGTTAATAAGGCTCTGATGGCTGCCACAAAGTGTGAGCCAAAGGATTTTAATGGTAGTGTCCATTTTCGTAATTGAACACAACGTAGAGATGAGGGTTTGGTTGGATGGAAAAAGGAAAATGGGAATGTGGTCCATTAAAGTGACAAAAGCCACAAGAAAAAATACCATTCTGTATCAAGGTAACATCTGTATTTGTCTGTCTATGACTAAGAATAGTGGTTCATTCTAGAACAGTCTCTGAATAAACCCTGAGCTACACAGTCACCCATTCTAAGATGCAGATGAAACAGGTCCAAACTTCTAAAGTTTTGGGCTCCAATTCCACGCATTGCTTCATTTCCATTTGAACTATTCCCGTTTCAATTGTACCAATTTCCTCTTTTCTTTCCTTTTGTAATAAAGTTTCCATACACCTCACTGTCTTGACTGATGATCTCTGAGTAAACTTTAAATGTGATGCCTGAAACTACACACAATATTATAAATGTCTAACTACAACAGAGGACAGGGGAGTATTTTTTTCCCTGTTGTACAAAAACTATGCTGGGCCACAAACTGCAGTAATCAAAACAAAGAGGAAGCACTTCAAACGCTTTTCACAAGACTGGTCATGGTTGTCAGGGTTCTGAGGACAATCCAGCAGCAGCAGCACTGTAAAAGGAAGACTCTGCGAAGTCTACAGAAGACGGGAAGGCAGGCACCTCTGAAAAATGCTGTTACTACAGAGCGCCTGGGTGAATCAGTCAGTTAAGCGTCTCACTTTGGCTCAGGTCATGATCTCAGGGTCCTGGGATGGGGCTTCACACTAAGTGGGGAATCTGCTTGCCCTCTGCCCCTCCCCCTGCTTGTGCTCACTCTCCCTCTCTCTCTTTTCCTTGCTTTCAAATAAATATTTTTTTTTAAATGCCGTTACTACCACAAAAAGTGGTTAAGACAGGGATTCATGTTAGAACCTGGCTAAGCCTCTAATAGGACTATTGAAGACAAGTCAGGTCTTCACAACTCTCAACTTACAAAAGTCTTCTAAACAAAATTAGGCCTTTCATTTCACTTTTGCATCCTCCCGGAGTCAGTTCAGTGTTCTAAAAATCAACAGGGTTTTGTATTCTGATGTCTATTACTTATCATACACCAGCTTTGAGTTCCTTACAAATTAGCAAGCATGTCTTTTATATTTTCATTTACTTCTTTAATCCATTTTGGAGCCCAGAGATCATCAGAGTCATCTCAGCTATTTTTGAATTCTCTTTGGTACTCACTCTATATCTAGACCCCTCCCAAAAAGGAAATTAGAGTCATCAAAGAGTACAAAAACCTGAGGGGCTAAGTGAAGAAAAGAACTATGTAACATGCAAAAGTTAGTAATAATGTGGCCAGAGAAAAACCAAAGTATGGTTTGGCGAATGGAGTAATTCAGGCCTGTTTTAAAACGGGATGCGGGGCCCCTGGCGGCTCTGTCGGTTAGGTGCTCGACTCTTGATTTCAGCTCAGGTCCTGATCCCCAGGTCATGATATTGAGCCCGAGTCAGGTTCTGTGCTCAGCAGGGAGTCTGTTTGAGATTCTCTCTCTCCCTCTGCCCCTCCCCCCACCCCACACACATGTGCGCACACGCTCTCTCTCTCAAATAAATAAATCTTTAAAAAAAACAAAATATGATGCAAAGCTTCTGCATAGCACTGAGCTTTCCAAAGTACAGTCCGTGACCATGGATGGCAATGGGGTTGCTGAGCAACGAACCAAAAACTGAGGAATCAGTAGTGCTACGGTTGGCTTAGGGCCACCCAGTCTAGACATTCATGTGAATCCAGATCTAAGAAACGTTAGGGCTGCAAGACATCCCGCTTTGCGCCCTTTGGCTCCTTCTGTAACCAGTCGAAATGAATAGGAGTGGGTTCACATCCTTCACTGTTACTACATTTAACCTCAATAATCAGGGCAAAGCTGAAATAAGCGAAGGACTCTTCCTTATCGGCCAACCTTCTCCTTGAAGGCATATACATACATACATAGAGATATATGTATATAGATAGATAGATATAGATATATTATTGTATACAAATATATATATAAATTTAAGGAAATGAGAAGCCCTAGGCCCAGGAGAAAAATAAATCCTCCTTGGCATCCTGTTCTGCGAATATCTCCCAATGCGAAATAGCTCAGAGGCAGCCCCAGCACCGGAGAGGTTAATCGTACGTGCTTAAAGAGACTCCGGGTCAGCCTAAAGCCAGGCTCTGAAGCAGATTAGATCTAGCCCTAAGAAGCACAACAACAAAGATTACAGAGCCAGAATTTCGACATGGTCCAAACCCTGACCCCCTGGGACGAGACAGATTTCTTACATGATGAGCCTCCCCCGCCTACACGGCACCCCTTGATAATGTTTGCCCAGAGAAGCGTGGCTTACAAGGCCCTCCATTACCTGTTCCCTGTCTCCCATTCTAGGTTCATCTATGTTATTCTCTCCCTTTCTCTCCAAACTTCAGCAGCTAAACTGGCCTTCTTTTAGTTCCTTATATATCCCAAGTTCTGTCTCCTGAGTATTTAGAAGTTCAACTCTCACTATTGCCAATAAGCTCCAGTAAGTGTGACCCTCATACAGTTAATAATTATGAACTCTAGACTCAAAACAAAAGGAAGTTACATAAAAACATTGGAGTGTACAAAATCAGGCAGACTGTGGAGGGAGAAGACACTTGTAAGAAGGGTGCAGCATGTGGTGAGTTTCCAACTTGCTATGACCTTGATTAGACCACAGTCGGCACTATGGGATGGGTTGTGGTGGTGGCGTGTGTGAAGCAGTGAAAACTCTGATTCAAAACACTGTAGTCTTTTTAGACTGAAGAACCAGAAAACAGATTTTGGACAACCACAGCCAAATAATTTTCAATAATGTTGAAAAGGAGAAAGGAAGCTTCACATTTGGTGTATAAACTCTGTCCAAATCTTTGGCTGATTCCTGAGGCACACAGGTGCCAGGAAGAATGCAGCCAGCCCTGCTAAGGATAAAAGAAAGTGAACTGACATGAGCTACTGCCCAATGTAGGTGAGAGTTTTTAGTTTTAATTTAGCCAAGTTAACTGACCACTAAAACAAAAGTGTCATACACTTTGGGGATTAGAACAGAATAGTAATTATTGGGGTGCCTGGCTGGCTCAGTCAGTAGAGCATGTGATCCTTAATCTCAGGGTCATGAGTTCAAGCCCCACATTGGGCATGGAGCCTACTTTTTAAAAAAAGAAAGAAAAAGAAAAAAAGAAAAAGAAAAAGTACATAAAAACGAATGTATATCTCAGTTATCATAAAGTAAACCCCATACAACCTCTCAGGGTAAGAAACAGATCTGACATGAGCTCCCCCGTGTAGCCTTTCTCAATCACTAATCTGTTTCTCGTCCCCAAAAGTATCTACTATTTTTAATTTCATGGTAACTTTCTTTATAGTTTTTTAATCTAAGCATTTATCCTTACATGTAATAGTTTAGCTTTTTGAACTTCCTGAAAATGGAATCATACAGTATGTCTTTTTTGTGTCTGGACTATTTTGCTCCACATTAAGCTTATGATTTGGTAGCTACACTTCATTAATTTTTAACTTTAGTATTCCAGTGAATGAATATATCATAATGTGTAATAACCATTTTGGGAGCATCTGGGTGGCTCAGTCAGTTAAGCGTCGGCCTTCAGCTCGGGTCAGGATCCCAGGGTTCTGGGATTGAGAACTGTGTCTGGCTCCCTGCACAGCGGGGAGTCTGCTTCTCCCTCTCCCTCTGTCTCTCCACCCTGTTCATGCTCGCTCTCTCTCTTGCTTTCTCTCTCAAATAAATAAAATCTTTCAATGAATAAATAAGTAAATAAATACTCAGCGTATTAGAAATCCCATTACTCCACATTGTCACCATTTGGTATGAGAAATCATTATAATACCAGATATAATACCAATAAAATAGAATTAGCTCTTCTCATGGGAAGATAACTGCCTCCTTGTGGTTTCAATTTGCATTTCTCTGATGACAACATTTTCATATGTTCGTGGGCCAGTTGGATACCTCTTTTTGAAAGTGCCTCTTTACCTTCTTGATTAGTTTTCCATTAGGTGGCTATCTTGCTTTCATTAATTTGTAGAAGCTCTGCTTATACTCTGGATATAAGCCCTTGTTGGTTATGCACTGAATCTTCTCCTACTCTGTGGCTTGTTCTCTCTCTTACTGGTGTCTTTTGATGAAGAGAAGTTTTAAATTTAATGTAGTCAAATTCTTCAAACTTTCCCTTTGTAACTTTACCTTTTGTGCCTTAAGAAATCTTTCCCCACCCAAGGTCAAGATAATGGTCTCTTATATTATCTAGAAATATTACGCTTTAGTCTCTCACATTTAGATCTATGATCACGTGGAACTGACTTTTATATATGGTGTCAGGTCAGAGTAAAGTTTAATTTTTTTGGGGCGCCTGGGTGGCACAGCAGTTAAGCGTCTGCCTTCGGCTCAGGGCGTGATCCCGGCGTTCTGGGATCGAGCCCCACGTCAGGCTCCTCCGCTATGAGCCTGCTTCTTCCTCTCTCACTCCCCCTGCTTGTGTTCCCTCTCTCGCTGGCTGTCTCTATCTCTGTTGAATAAATAAATAAATAAATCTTTAAAAAAAAAAAAAAAGTTTAATTTTTTCCAGATAGGTACCTAATTTCTTCAACATCATTTATTAAAACACCCCTTGCTACTGCTTTGTGATACCACACTTGTCATAAATATGTAATTGTTCTCCTCGTTTTCTGTGCCATTGCTCTATTTTTCAATCCTTGCACCAATATAGATAGTTTTAAGTCAGGAAAGCAAGTTCTTCTGCTTTGTTCCTCTTTAATATTCTCTTGATTACTTTTGATCCTTCACATTTCAATATGAATTTTGCAATCAGTTTGACAAATTTCACAAAAATAAGTGAATAAATAAATTAAATCCAATCAGGATTCTGATTGGGATTGAATTCAATCAATTTTGAAAATTGACATTTTTATCACATTGAGCCTTCCAATCCATAAATACAGTGTATCCTTTCACTTACTTATTAATTTTTCAATAGGGCTTTATAGTCTCCTGCAAAGAAGTCTTGCACATTTTGTTGTTGTTCTTAAATTCAATGCTATTCATTGATTTTTTTAAAAGATTTTTTTATTTACTTGAGAAAGAGAGAGCATGCAAGCGGGGAGGGATAGAGGGGGAAAGAGAGAATCAAAGCTAATTCTACACTGTGCACAGAGCCCAATTTGGGGCTTGATCCCATAACCATGAGACCATGACACGAGCCGAAACCAAGCGATAGACCCCTAACTGACCGGGCTAACCATGCACCCCCTATTCGTTGATATTTTTGATGCTATTTTATATATATATTTCCATCTCCTTTTCTAAGTCTGCTTCTAATGTAGGAAACAGATAAACTGGTTTTACCATATTTACCTTGGTTCTCTCTTCTTTCCCCATCAGCTTCATGAAAATGCTGCTCTACTGTTATCTTGCTTTGTATGCTGATATTCAGAAATCTGATGGCAACTTGATTTTTTTTTCTTTTCTTTTATGACTATCTTTTCGCCTGGGGACCCAGGAGGAAGCTTTCTATCTAAGGCAATTGATCTCTCACACTCCAGTAACCACCATATATACTTTCACATACACAAACCTACCATCCTAATTGTTGGCATAATTTTTGACTCATCAGTCTCTAGTATCTGTGTCTTTCCTAACTGTCTTCTTGTTTTCCAACCTTGACTTGACCACTGCTTTTTCAGTAACTCTAGGGATTTAACTTGATTCCTTCTTGATAGCTTTTCGGTCCAAGGTTTGGATCTGCTAGTCTTGGTTTATTCCTCTGTTGATGATCAAAATACCTGAATAATATTGTTTTAGTTTTACTTTGCTTGAATGGAATGGCTGAGATAACATCCAAGAGGATAAGTTTCATAAACAAGTATTAGATGTTGCCTCGAAAACTCTACTTCATCAACAAGTGTTTAAAGAAAGAGAAAAAAAAAAAAGTGGTTGTAATAGTAACAGCAGGGAGTTAACCGGCAGAGTGCCAAGCCTGAGATTTCTTTTGATACTGATTTGGATGCTAAAAGGAAATTAACATAAATATCTTCTATTTTAATAGTCAAGAAATGCAAGAGGAATTTTTAAATAATGGGAGAATTTTTCAGGGAAAAAAGCTAAGAAACCTCTGAAAAAGTCTATTCATTAGAAAGAAAAGCTAAGCGCACACTAGGTTTTGTGAAACTCCCTAGAAAAGAAAAATGTTTCTCAAGAAATGTAAGCAATAAGCAGAGGATTAATACGGATAATGATGCAAAAATCATTAGCAAAGGTACTTTGTAATTAGTAAGTAGAAAATAGGAGAGGATGTTAAGCAATTTGTTCAGAAGACCTAAAAGATAATGTCTTGGAAAAAAGGCTAGTGACCCTTTTTTAGACAGTTCTTCCAAATATATTTTTTAAATAGTCTTGAATTTCTGGGGCACCTGGGTGGCTCAGTCAGTTAAGCGTCTGCCTTTGGCTCAGGTCATGATCTCGGGGTCCTGGGATCGAGCCCATCGGGCTCCCTGCTCAGCGGGGAGCCTGCTTCTCCCTCTCCCTCTGCCGCTCCCCCTGCTCATGCTCTCTCTCTCTCAAATAAATAAAATCTTAAAAAAAAAAAAAAGTCTTCTAACTTCTATATAGGGAATAATGAAGACTCCCTGACCTGAAGCATAAACTTGTCCAAGTAGCTAGGCAAAAGCTGATATTAGGCCATATTTTGTGACTTTCTAAACTGCTAACAGTGTTAGAAATCCTAATAGAACTAATTTCTAACTGCCTACACTGTAGCCCAAGCATTGTTTTGCAAGGTTATTGCTTAAAACTTGGGATGCATTTTCTCATAGAGGTAAATTAGATATAAGCTTAGGTCCTAATGACCATAAAAGCCCATTAAATCCACTCTATACTTGAACTACAATACAGATGACATTATCAGACCTAACCATCATGTATAAGGAGGTTTGTAATGCACTTCATGTCCCATCTGGGACTACAGTCTCCCATCCGGGATGCTGGAATACAAGAGACCGTCTGAGATAAGGTCTCCAGGGAAGGGGTAGGTGGTATGATTGAGTGGGATGGGAGGAATAAGAACAGACTAAGAGTTCCAGAGGGTTGGGGGCTCCCCAAATTCTATTCTGGACTTACTTATATATCCCAGGCAACGCTCTAGTTACTCTCTTTATATATACTCTCTTTAGAAAAGGCATCCCAGGAGAAACAACAATTTCTCATATGTAATTTTTCTTTGCTTAAGAAAGATGGCTTCTACGTGGCTGCTTTAGCTCAGTAACTTTCGGTGTTGGCCCCGTGATTCTTACCTGTACTTCAGCTTGCCGTTCTCTTTTGACATTAAGTAGCTGTTTTTGAAGAGATCTTATCTGTTTTTTTCCTTTTTCCTCCCTAGAAGAAATAAGAATGATTTGTTTAGAGGAGTGCTTCTCAAACTCTAGTGTGCACAAGGTTCACCCCCAATGTTCAAAAACAGATTCCTGGGCTCTACCTCAGAGATTCTGACTCAGTAGGTCTGGGATGGGGCCCTGGAATTCACATGTCCAATAAATTCTCTGATGTTGCTAATGGTGCTGGTCCATGGAACACACTTTCAGTCACAGTTTCTAGAACACTGCGATTTTGTTTTAGTAAACCAGAAGAGGAGTTTTCGGTTTATGTGTTGTTATGTAAAATAGCTGTTGCTGCAAAAAAGCTAAGAGGAGGAGGAACAGGAAGAGAAAAAAGGAAGGGCAGGCATTCTCGTCCACCTAACCTTCCCTCTCCTTCACTTGGGGTCAGTTCAACATTGAGTCCGAAGGCTCCCTCCACATTTTCTCTCACACAAGTGTTTCCCCTGATGAATAATCTCATCTCGGCATCTCTCAGATGACATGACTTAACACACCTGTCATGGTCATACAAACAGTAAATGGCAAAGTAGGATTCAAATTCAGGACTATCTGAATGATAATTCTATTTACCTCTAGTAATCCCATTATCTAGGTTTAAAGAAAAACAAAATAACAAAACAATATAATAAATAAAACAATGTAAGAATAAACAAAACAAAATAAAAACTGTCCTAGCTCAGGCTGCCATTACAAAAATATCAGATTGGGTGGATTATAAGTAACAGAATTCATTTCTCACAGTTTGGAGGCTGTGAAGTCCAAGATCTAGGCACCATCAGATTCAGTGTCTGGTGAGAAACTGTTTCCTGGTTCACAGATGGTCATTTTCACTTGCATCTTTATATGATGGAAGGGGAGAAGCAGCTCTCTGGGGTCTCTTTAATATGGGCATTAATCTCATTCATGAGGCCTCTACCCTCATGACCTAATCACTTCCCAAAAGTCCCACTTTCTAATATCATCATATTGAAGGTTAAGATTTCAACAAATAAATTAGGGGCGGGCAGGGGTGGGGTACGCAAACATTCATCTATAGCAACAATCAAAACACCTTACCACTAAATAGCATCTAGATAAGTGTTGCTATTCAGGAATGTTTAGTAAGCATGTGCTTAACTAGAATCTTGAGATTGAGACTGTCATTGCGGAACTACAGATTATGTAATTCCCTTTCATAGATGACAAGAAACAGATAAGAAAGATGCAAAATATTTATCTCTAATAATAAATTCAGAACCCTAGGGTTCAGTTAAATTCAGTTAAATAAATGTCATTCACAATGGAAACTAGAAATTAGTGGAGTATTGCCTTCAAAATTATGAGAGATGATTTTCAATCTAAAAATCTGTACCTAGTCGAATTACTAATAAAGCGTGAGGGCAGAAAAAGATATTTTCAGACATGTAGATCTTAATATATTTAACTTTCATGCACCCTTTGTTCAATAAGTTACATAAAGACATGCTCCAACAAAATGAAGGAGTCACACAAAAAAAGAGGAAGAATGGGGGTCTAGAAAACAGGATCAAAAGGAAATCTCAGGAGATGAGGGAAGGCCCAGGACCATAGCAATGCTGCAGGTCCTAGGAGCAACAGCAACAAATAGGAGAAAAAGAACAGAAGAAAGTCGCAAAAGGAGAAAGAAAGAAAGAAAGAAAGAAAGAAAGAAAGAAAGAAAGAAAGAAGACGACTTAGTATGTATGACTACACTTAAAGGGCTTCAGGGCTCTGGTGAAGAGTTGGGTGCTGGATTTGGAACAGAAATGCCAAAACAAGCAAACAAACAAAAACTCTAGGAGAAAAAAAAGCTGTTCAAGAAGGAAAATTTAATCGTTATATATACTGTATGTCCCATCTGTGAACTATTAACACATAATAATCATCATCAAAATACTAAGTATTAACTTAACCAAAAATGGTGCTCTAACTATTCTAGGGGCATGGAAAAACCCAATAGAGTATATCTAAAACTATATTCCCACTACTGTTGTTTGTCATTAGGAAGAAAACTGGCCAGTGGGGAAAATGAAAAATGGTATACTATTAATTTTTTTTAAAGATTTTATTTATTCATTTGCACAAGCAGGGGGAGCAGCTGGCAGAGGGAGAAGCAGACTCCCTGCTGAGCAAGGAGCACGATATGGGCCTCGATCCCAGTACCCTGGGATCATAACCTGAGCTGAAGGCAGACACTTAACCCACTGAGCCACACAGGTATCCCAGTATACTATTGATTTGAAGATAAACATTTCTTATATGTTTATTGGCCCACTATGTGTCCCCTTCAGTAAACTGTGTTTTCCTATCATTTTTAGATATGCCAAATCAAAGGATGTCTCATCTCTCTGGATCGGACTACACTTTGATTCATCATCACTAAAGAAAGGAAATTTCAGCATACTAAGAGATAAAGACCAGTCAGCCCACTTTTTATTCTCTATCAAAAGCAATGCCCAATTAAAACAGCAATGAGGCCACTAGACACGACCGAATAGAATGGCAGAAATCCAAAGGACTGACACCACCAAATGCTGCCAAGGATGTGGGGCAACAGGAACTCTCACTCACTGTTGGTGAGAATGCAAAAGTCAGTTTGGCAGCTTCTTATAAAACTATGCATACTCTTACCATAACAACCTAGCAACTATGCTCCTCGGTATTTCCTCAAATGAGTTAAAAATTTACGTCCACACAAAACCCTGTACATAGAGGGGTGCCTGGGTGGTACGGCGCAGGCAGTTAAAGCGTCTGACTCTTGGTTTTGGCTCAGGACTGACTGCAGGGTCATGAGACTGAGCCACGCATCATGCTCCACACTCAATGTAGAGTCCGCTTGAGTTTCTCTCTCCCTCGCCCTCTGCCCCCTCCTCCCGGCTCTCTCTCTAATAAATAAATAAACCTTTTTTAAAAAAGAACCCTATACATAGATATTTAAAGTAGTTTCATTCAATAATTGCCAAAACTTGGAAGCAAACAAGTTGTCCTACAGTATGTGAATAGATACATCCAGACAATAAAATATTATTCTGTGCTAACAAAGAAATGAGCTGGCAAGCATGAAAAGACACAGAGGAACCTTAAACGCATAATACTAAGAGAAAGAAACCAATCTGGAAAACATATGTACTGTATGATTCCAACTACATGACATTCTGAAGAAGGTAAAACTATAAAGACAGAAAAAAAAAAAATCAGTGCTTGCCAGGGACTCAGAGGGAGGGCAGGAGGCATGAACAGGTAGAACACAGAGAATTTTTAGGGCAGTGAAACTATCTGTATAAAACTGGAATGGTGGGGACGTCCGGATGGCTCAGTCAGTGACGTGTCTGCCTTCGGCTCGGGTCATGACCCTAGGGTCCGGGAATCGAGTCCTGCATCGAGCTCCTGGCTCAGCAGAGAGCCTGCTGCTCCCTCTGCTTGTGCTCTCTCTCTGACAAATAAATAAATAAAATCTTTAAAAATAAAAATAAATAAAACTGGAATGGTGAATGCATGTCACCAAACGTTTGTCAAAACCCATAGAATGTGTAACACAAAAAGTGATACCCAGTGTAAACTATGAACGTTCGTTACTAATAATGTATCAGTACTGGCTCATCGATGACAACAAATGCACTGCTTTAATGTAAGATGTTAATAAGGGTATATAGGAACTCTATTTTCTGCTCAATTTTTCTATAAACCTGAAACTGAAGTCTATAAAAAAAAAAAAAAAGCAATGCCCAAACAATACTCACACAGTATTTAAGTTATGTACACCTTTCTGCCACAAACGGGAATAGTGCCGGTGTTGTCTGCACATTTTTAGTGACCTATATTCTACAGATGAGTTCCAATAAGGAGCATCCAGGTTACGGCTTCAGCAAGGGGAGGGGCTGTTCCGGCTCCTTTTGTTTGCCTTTCTAGAGTAGAGACTGAGTGACCACGATGAAATTAATACCTCATACATCTCCACCTTCTGACCAAAACCTCAAAAGCCTTAAAACCTGACAAATTTTCTTTCTTTTGCTTTGAAAAACTACATGGTCTGTCACATCTGAATAATACTAAAGTGGGATACATATTAAAAAATAACCGAGGGGTGGCTGGCTGGCTCAGTCAGAAGAGCATACCATTCTTGATCTCGAGGTTGTGAGTTTGAGCCCCACGTTGGATATAGAGATGACTTAAAAAAAAAAAAAAAGTGAGAATGATTCTTAACCAAACGGGGCTTAAGCAGAGGATTTTTACATGTTATTAATTCTTACTCAGGGGCAGATACGTACGCATCTCACAGGTAGAATGCATACTTTAAGCATGTCCTTCACACCCTCCACTCCTGGAAGAAGGAAAAATCATTTCATGGCAGGCCCTCGGGGCTTTCCCCAAGACTCACTCATCACACTTATCTTTTACCCATTTTTCTATTTACATACTGGTACTTTTCTTATTATTTTGTAAGACTTTATTGTTAGTGAAGATCATTACCACCAAGAGAATCCTCATTTAAAACTAAATAGAGGAGCTGAGAAGAGATGGATGGAGAGTGAATACTGATGAGTACAGGCTTTCTTTTTTTGGAATAATGAGGATGTTCTGGAAATAGATAGTAGTGATGATTACACAACTGTGAATATACCAAAACACACCAAATTGTACACTTTAAAAGGATGAATGTTATGGTATTGACAAAGACTCTCTCCTTGACCAAACTAATCAGGCTCCTCTGAGCCGCCTTCTCTACTAGGCATGACCTTGGCCCCAGTCCCTGCCTTCAGCCTGCATAGCCCAGTTTAGCAAGATTTCTATTAAGTCAGTTTAGAGAGAATCCCCCACCCTTGACATCTGATCACCCTGGATATCTGACCAAATTCCTCATCCGCCATCCTTGATGTCTAAGCCTTTGGTCTGCTTTCAGCAAGAATCCTGTTAAATTTGTTTACAAAGAATCCTCCACTCTTTATGTCTCTTAGTAATTTTCCATCCACTGACCCTCTCACTGTTCTCACTGTCTAGAAATCCTCAGCTGCCTTTACTATATTCAGAGTTGAGCCTAATCTCTCTTCCTATTACAGCAGTCCTGAATAAAGCCTTCCTTACCATTTTAACAGGTCTGAATAATTTCTTTAACAGTATACACATTTTATCTCATAAAGCTCTTATTCAGGAACTAAATAGACAATCTTGTCTATCTTATATCTAACACTAGGTATGTGATTTTAAAAGTGCCAATTACACAATAGTTAAAATACTAAACAATTTGTTACTGATTTGTCCAAATCTAGATATAATTTTCCAACTTAAATAAGTCTAAATTGATGCCTATCTATTTAGAAGAAAAATTAAAAGAAGAAATTATCATACATAATGACATATGTAAAATAAATCATTGGAAAACTGTCTACATTATTTTCTCCCTTCCAAATAGTGGTACATATATTTCTTTTTTATTTTTCTTACTTGATTAGCTTTTTTTGAAATTACTAAGTAACAAAATGTGCTCACAATGTTAAATCTATAATAGTAGCTATTATTATTATTAGACACTATGTGCCAGGAACTATCCTAAATGCTTTACACGTATTAATCAATCTCACCGTCAAAATATCCCTAGTACAGAGTTTATTACCAATTCTAAGGGACAAAGGAAGAGAAAATAACTCAAGGAAAAACAATTCCTGTGCAAACAAGATAAACACGCTCATCTGAGTATTCAGGGTTCATATACAAAAATTTATCTTGGTCCCCACATCATTTGATTGCGTTCAATTTCTTAGAGTATGAAAATCTTTGGAATTAGTTGAAAGGCTCTGGAAAAGAACACTTCCCTTGGCATGCTTTTTATTATCACCTGCTATCAGGGATTTTCAGTGAATTCAGTCTTAAGAAAGATTACTATAAAGGTATCCAAATCGGTAAGGAAGAAGTAAAACTTCCACATTTGCAGATGACATGATACCATATATATATATATATATATATATATATATATATATATATGGTATGTATCTCAAACCCAAAGATTCCACCGAAAAACTGCTAAAATTGCTAAGCAAATTTAGTGAAGTTGCAGAATACAAAATCAGTGTACAGAAATCTATTGCATTTTTAGACACCAATAATGAAGTAACAGAAACAGAAATTAAGAAAACAATCCCATTTACAATTGCACCAAAAATAACAGACCTAGGAATAAACCTAACAAAGAGATGAAAAACCTGTACTCTGAAAACTATAAAACACTGAAGACGGAAATTGAAGACAATAACAAGAAATAGAAAGACATTCCATGCTCATGGATTGGAAGAACAAATCTTGTGAAAATGTCTCTACTACCCAAAGCAATCTACATATTTAATGCAATCCCTATCAAAATACCAACAGCATTTTTCATAGAACTAGAACAAATAATCCCAAAATTTGTATGGAATCACACAAGTCCCCAAATAACCACAGCAATCTTGAAAAAGAAAAGCAAAGCTGGAATCATGACAGAGCTGTAGTGATCAAAATAGTACGGTACTGGCACAAAAACAGACAGATAGATCAATGGAACAGAACAGAAAATCCAGAAATAAATCCATAATTATATGGTCAATCAATCTTCAACAAAGCAGGAAAGAATACCCAATGGGAAAAAGTTTCTTCAACGAATGTTGGGAAAACTGGGCAGTAACATGCAGAAGGAAGAAACTGGACCGCTTTCTTACACCATCTATAAAAATAAATTCAAAATGGATTAAAGACCTAAATATAAGGCCTGAAATCATAAAAATCCTAGAAGAAAACATAGGCAGTAACTTCTTTGACATTGGCTGTGGCAACTTTTTCTAGATAGGTCCCTTGAGGCAAGGGAAAAACCAAAAATAAACTATTGGGACGGCATTAAAAAAAAAAAAAAAAGCTACTTCACAGTGATGGAAACAATCAAGAAAACTAAAAGGCAACCTACAGAATGGAAGAGATATCTGCAAATGACATATCTGATAAAAGGTTGGTGCCCAAAATAAAGAACTTCTAAAACTCAAAACCCAAAATAATCCAGTTAAAAAATGGGCAGAAGACATGAACAGACATTTCTCCAAAGACATACAGATGGCCAACAGACACATGAAAAGATGTTCATCAAAACTTACCATCCGTGAAATGCAAATCAAAACTACAATGAGGGGGCGCCTGGGTGGCACAGTGGTTAAAGCGTCTGCCTTCGGCTCAGGGCGTGATCCTGGCGTTGTGGGATCGAGCCCCACATCAGGCTCCTCTGCTGTGAGCCTGCTTCTTCCCCTCCCACTCCCCCTGCTTGTGTTCCCTCTCTCGCTGGCTGTCTCTATCTCTGTCAAATAGATAAATAAAATCTTAAAAAAAAAAAAAAACTACAATGAGGTATCACTTCACACCTGACAGAATGGCTAAAATCAACAACACAAGAAACAACAGGTGTTGGTTGAGGATGTGGAGAAAAAAGGAACCATTTGCACTCTTGGTGGGAATGTAAACTGATGCAGCTACTGTAGAAAACAATATGGAGTTTCCTCAAAAAGTTAAAAATAGAACTACCCTATGATCTAGGAATTGCACTACTAGGTTTTTACGCAAAGAACACAAAAACACTAATTCAGAGGGATACATGCCCCTCTATGTTTATAGCAACATTATTTACAATAGCCAAGATATGGGAGCAGCCCAAGTATCCATCGATTGAAGAATGGATAAAGATGTTACATACACAACGGACTATTATTCGGCCATAAAAAAGAATGAAATCTTGGCATTTGCTACAACATGGATGGAGCTAGACAGTATTATGCTAAGCAAAATAAGTCAGAGAAAGACAAATACCATATTTCATTCATTCATTCATATGTGGAATTTAAGAAATAAAACAAGCAAGCAAAAGAAAAAAAAAGAGAGAGAGACAAACTAAGACACAGACTCTTAACTAAAGAGAACAAACCCATGGTTACCAGAGCGGGGCAGGTATGGGTTAAAAAGACGATGAGGATTAAGGAGTGCACTTGTCATGATGAGCAGGTGTTGGAGAGAAGTGCCGAATCACTGTATTGTACACCTGAAACTAATATCACACTGTATGTTAACTAACCAGAATTAACATTAAAAAAAAAGATTACTGTACAATAGGAAGAATATTCTTGACATATTGTAGATACACATAACTGAAGCCCAGAAATCTTAATTATTGTCCCAGCAGAACTAGGATTAGCACCTAAATTTCTGAGGTCTATTTATCTTCCCTGGGAAGCACAAATTTGATTTGCTTTAGAAATCAAGAACCTCTGGTAAAAGTTTTATGGCACTTTAAAATGCCACACAGCAGGGGCGCCTGGGTCTGCCTTCAGCTCAGGTCATGATCCCAGAGTCCTAGGAGTGAGCCCCAAGTTGGCTCCCTGCTCAAAGAGGAGTCCGCTTCTCCCTCTGCCCCATCCCCGCTTGTGTGTACGCTCTCTCGCTTGCTTGGTCTCTCACTCTCTCTCTCAATCTCTTGCTCACTCTCCCTCTCAAATAAATAAAAATCTTACCAAAAAAATACAACACAGCAAATAAACCTAATATTACTCGCACCTGGCAATGATATCATAGAAATGCATTTTGTTTTCCCTCTCTTTGCCCAGGGCTTTCAGGAGACTGGTGAAAGTGCCTGACTCTTCCAACTCCTGCATGGTATTTGTAATTATATCACTGAAAAATTGCCTGTAAGGAGACACAAAAAGGATGAGTTAATAAGGTATATTTTCTTACATTTACAAAGGGCTACAGAAGTCACACAGGTTAAGATGCGGGATGAAAATCATAACTAAGTCGGAATGACTCCTGGAATGCAAGAATAGTTTAGCATTAGAAAGTCTATATTCAACACATAAACAAAAGCAAAGGGGAAAAACCATATGGCCATCACAACAGATGCAGAAAAGACATTTGGCAAAATTCAATATCCACTCATTTGAAAATAAACAACAAAAACTCTAAGCAAACTAGAAATAAAAGAGAACTTCCTTAACCTAACAAAGTTTACATACCAAGAACTAACAAACATTGAATGTACAGTATGATATTATGTATATAATATTTAAAAACATATAAAACTGTATTGTTTAAATAAAACACATACATACCTAACAAAAGTATCACAAGAGAATGTAAGAGAATAACACCAATTCAGAAGAGAGTTTGTCTTTGGGGGAAGAGTGAGGGAGCTAGCATCAGAGGCTCCAATTGTATCTTAAATATTTTATTAAAAAAAAACCTCTAAAGTAATCATGGTAAAATGTTAAGATTTGGTGGTTCCACACAGAAGTATTCATTATTTCATTCTTCATATTTTTCTGCATTTTAAAAATATTTCATAATTTTGCAAAAGTTAAGTCATTTTAAAAAAAATTTAAAGAGCTAATGGGGCACCTGGGTGGCTCAGCTGGTTAAGCATCTGCCTTCAGCTCAGGTCATGATCTCAGGGTCCTGGGATGGAGCCCTGCATCAAGCTCCCTGCTCAGTGGGGAGTCTGCTTCTCCTTCTGCCACTGCCCCCCCCCCCAGAAATAAATAAAATCTTTAAAAAAATAAAAGAGCTAATAAACCACTCACATTTTAGAGATGAGTAACCCAGGCTCAGGAAGGTTAAATGACTTGCCCAAGGTCACATAACTAAATTGAGAAAAAGGTAGAACTATATAATCCAGGCTTCCTGACTGTTGCTTTTTATTTTATTTTTTAAAGATTTGTATTTATTTATTTGAGAGAGAGAGCAAGAGAGCACAAGCAGGGGGAGCAGCGGAGGGAGAGGGAGAAGCAGGCTCCCTGCTGAGCAGGGAGCCCCACTCAGGGCTCAGTCCCAGGACCCTGGGATCATGACCTGAGCCAAAGGCAGATGCTTAACCAACTGAGCTACCTAACTGCCCCATCCATTACTTTTTATAATATCCTCATAGGTACAGAATTTTAAAAACTACTATTTAATGTTTTCATATAGAGTCACTAAGAATTACACTCACTATTTTACATAATAATTTATTGGCAATAGTTCAAACAGAAAGATTCAATAACTATATCAAGAAAAAAGTTAAGTACACCAAAGTAAAAAAAAACAATTGAAAAGATATGAGCCATCTCACAGAGAATGAAAAAGACATGAACTAGATTGGTGTTTATAAGCAGGACACCTTTCTGTCATGTATACAAATCTGAGCCAGACTGATTTCACAAGAAACATTACCCCTCTGATGCAGGGGTTAGCAAACTTTTCCTATAAAGGGGGAAATGGTAAGTATTTTTGGCTTTGCAGGCCACAAATTCTCTGTTGCAACTACTCAGCTTTGCTACTCAGGAAAGCAGCAAGAAACAATATGTAAACAAATGGGCAATGCTGTATTGTAATAAAATTTATTTTCAAAAACAGACTACAGGCTGGATATGGCTAGTGGCCCCGGGTAATTTCTATAAATATTCATTTACCAATTCTTACCATAACATTACATCGTCTTTTAAACTTATCAGGCTTCCTTGTCAGCAAGCCTGACAAAAAACTGAATAATGAGACAATGGAAACCGAGACTGCTTTAAGAAATTCTCAGGATTAAAACTCAGCTTAAAAGTTGGCTACCTGGATGGTGTCTCTTACTCATGGATAACGCATCACAACAGCTACCAATTTGTGCCAAGCACTTGGCTGCAGCCCTGTTTTTAATCCTCACACTGATGCTGCAAAGTTGCCAAAATTATTTTCACTTGTAAAAACTGGAAACAAAGGCTCAACAACTTGCCCATGATCATATAGCCACCATACTTTCAAATGTACCACACTTTCTCTAGGCAGTCTTAGCTAATCCCACTATCAGCAGTATCTTTGCATCTAATGACCAATCCCTAAGAGGAGACAGCAGTCAGCCACGCTTGCACCCATTTTTCATCCATAATGAATATACTATTACATTTCTGAATATGCTCTCCTTCTTTACCTATCCATCTGAATTTTCTTCAGTATTTCCGTAGACATTATGGTCTGTCTTGTAGGTGTTTTGAAGACAGGATCTTGCATTTTGTTAAACTCGTCGGTATACTGGCTTTCTTTTTGGATTTCTGGCAACTTGGTTTCTTCTTTAGGTAAGAATGGAGTGGATATTTTTGAGATTCTTGAGGTCTCTGAAAGTTTTTCTAAGCTGTTGTTTTTCTTCTAAAAACAAGAAATGATGTTTTATGTAAGACAGATTTTAAAAGAGTAAAGAAACAATGCTACACCAGGGCTTCTGCCTACATTTTTCAACCTCACCTCTGCCACTTATATTCAACACACAAGAAAACTACCCTTTTCTTCAGCCACGTAAATCATGTCCTGCTATTTTGTTCCTTCCTGCCTTTAGACAACATTCCTCTCATCTTCTTTCCTCAACTTACAGCGGGGAAACATTAAGACTAAGATTAAAGGTAAAGTTATTTGTGAAATATCTCTATTAGCAGATATTTACCACGGTGAAATTATTTCTATAAATGTCTCCATTAGGCTGTAAATTCTATGAGGGAAGGGACAGCGTCTTAGAGATCTTGGTTCACCTCAAATTCTTTTTGGAACAAGACTGCATAATAAATGGAGCCATCTTTATAGTCTCATTGCTTAGAACAATGTCTAGGGCATAGAAAACTCAAATGTTCATTGAACAAATGAATATGAAATATAAAGAATGAAAGGAATATCATAGCAAAGAGCATAATTTGGTAAAATTAGTGGTGTGGTATACATTTCGAAGGTCATTGGGGAAAAGCCAAAATAATTCATTTTTCAGACCGAAACTTGAACACTAAGGGGTAGGCATCAACCAGAGGAATAGCGTATGTCTTTTAATTGATCATTCCTATTTAATCTGTTGCTAAAAGCTTCAGCTTTTAGTGATTATACCTATGGACTCTGAAACCAAACTTCCTTATTTAAATCCTGGCTTGCTTTCTTACTAAACCATACTGACTTAGACAACGGTTTAATATCTCTATGCCTCCATTTTCCCATTGGTAAAATAGGGATTATAATACCTGCCCTCACAGAGTTAGAGGATTAAATAAATTAATATACATAAAGCATTTAGAACAGCACACAGAACTACGTAAGTGCTGCACTTGTTATGATTACTTGAATTCTTGTGCCGATCCTATGCACAGAAGAAAGGTTTATCTGCATATTGATACATAAAGCCTAGGTCCTCCTTAGCTAACTTCAACTAGCCCAGAAATGTTAAAAAATGATCCATGAATGGTTAATAAACACAGACTCAACTACATTTTTCTTTACATCAACAATAAGCAAAGATTCAGATCTGAGGAAAACATTTGTAGGCAAGAACAAAACAAAATGCTGCCTTAATTAAGAATTAAATGTTAAGGGGCGCCTGGGGGGCTCAGTCGGTTAAGTGACTGTCTTCAGCTCAGGTCATGATCCTGGAGTCCCAGGACCAAGCCCTGCATCAGGCTCCGGGCTCAGTGGGGAGTCTGCTTCTCCCTGTAACCCTCCCCCCGCTTGCGCTCCCTCTCTCTCTCAAATAAATAAATAAAATCTTAAAAAAAAAAGAATTAAATTTTAAAATGTTCCTTTAAATTAAAATTAATTTGACTGGCTACAAAGAGAACAGAAAAGTAGCATTTTCAACAGTTAAACTGAAACTTACCTGGACTTAAGGAAAACCTTAAGGATGGTTATTATTTTAGATCTCGCCTAGATAGGAAAGGGGAAAGTGTAAGACCTAGGAAGCTCCTTCTTTTTCCCTATTTTTCCTTTACCTTTATGCTTGGGCATCTGGAAAAGGAGGCAACTGTGTCAAGCAGCCTGATTTACTGATTACTACAAATAACATGAATTTTTTAAAGAGAGAACCTAAAGGAACTAGCTAAATGTTTTAGTCCATTCACTAAAAAATATATATATATATATTTTTTAAAGATTTTATTTATTTATTTGACAGAGAGAGACAGCCAGCAAGAAAGGGAACACAAGCAAGGGGAGTGGGAGAGGAAGAAGCAGGCTCCCAGCAGAGGAGCCTGATGCGGGGCTCGATCCCAGAATGCTGGGATCACGCCCTGAGCCAAAGGCAGACGCTTAACAACTGCGCCACCCAGGCGCCCCTCACTAAAAAATACTTTTATGTAGCACACACTATGTACAAGGAGGGTATTAGACCCTAAGGGAAAAGATAAGAGAAACAGTATCCCTACAGGGGAGCTCTTCCCAAATTTTGGCCCAATTGCTCCCACTTCTGGTAGAATCTGGTACATTAGTATATTTTTAATCATTCTATTCCATGATATTACCAATGAAAATCTATTTGGAGATGTCCTTAGCTATAAAAATAGCTATAAAGGAGGGAGAACGCTAACTAACCTTTCATCCCAAGGTTGTTCTAAGACTAAACAATATGAATGAAGCCTTTGGAGAAAGAAAACATGCACATACATACTAAGGATTTAAGATATATATCCTATGCCCTTAGAGAGCAATGGCATTGTAAAATTTGTAAGTTAGAACCACTAGTATTATGAAGTAAAAAAACAAAAAATTATTTTAAAAGACTCGCAATTTTGTAAAATTGTGGAACTAACTTATACTGAGGAAAGAGCTGTTAAGCTTCTATTAATCAAGAGTGGAAAGGGGGTAAAAAAAAAAGATAAGAGTGTAAGCCTTTATTATATACACTACTGTGAAATCATAAGCAGGGCCTCTGTTAAGTCAGAAAATCTTGTGGGTGAAGATCACTATCATAAACCAGAATAAAATAGTGCAAAAGTTTTGTTCTTTAATTTATTGAAATGGTGACCACTGCTGAATTGTTTATAAATTTGGGTTTTCCATCCTCTCTTGAGTTTCTACGAAGGCAAATTACCCTTTTTTAGCCTGACACAGTAAGTATCATTGATAAGTATCATAAGACTTTATCTTATTAACTAAATACCTTTTTATTTTTGATTCTTACTGAAAGTATACAATGAACAGGAAGGAATCCCTAGACTCTTCTTTACTATTTATTAACTAGATTAATGTATGAATTAGACTTTTATTTTAAATGCATTGAAAGGCTTAGTTCTTGGGTTTCCAATCTCTTCACCTTTCATAAATTGATTAAAAAATTAATTTGTTACAAAATTCTTGATATACCCATTAATGTCATATTAAAACTACCCCAAAATTCATAGAATGTTAGCATTGGCGGGGATGATATGGATCGTTTAGTTAAAACTCCATTACATGTTAGGAGCCCCTGGTTTGCACAGTCAGTGAAGCATGCGACTCTTGATCTTGGGGTTGTGAGTTCAAGTCCCATGCTGGGTGTGGAGGTTACTTAAAAAGAAAATCTTAAAAAAAAGACGCAAAAAGCTCCATCACATTTTACAAATAAGAACATAAAGACCAAGAAAGTGAAATGAACTGTTCATAGTACACAACTAAACCGCAAAGATCTCCTGACTCCAAATCCAGTGTCCTATTAAAATTTTGTTTAACTTTTAAACGTTAATAAAAGCTTTACAAAGCCAGACTATACATATAATAATAATAATAATAACAACAACAACAACAACAACAACAATTTAAAAATGGTAAGGTGCAATGAGAGGGAAATTTAATTATCTAGTTACAATAAATACGAACTTCTCTTCTGTTAGATGTAGAAAGCAATTTACTCTGTTGTTTATACAGCAATTTTCATTTGTTAAGAGATTCAGAAATAATGTATGCCGTACAAATTATATAATATAATTTTGCTGAACATAATAAATGTGTATTTGTACTTACAAGTTTTTTTCCTGGAGCGCCTGGGTGGCTCAGTCAGTTAAGCATCTGATTCTTGATTTCAGCTCAGTCATGATCTCAGGGTTGTGAGATAAAGCCCCATGTCCAGCTCTGCGCTGGGAATGAAGCCTGCTCGGGATTCTCCCTCTCCCTCTCCTGCCCCTCACCCCCCACCCCCACTTGCTCTCACGTTCTCTCTCTTTAAATAAATAAATAAATAAATAAATAAATAAATAAATTCTTTTCATTTTATATCTATAACCTAAGTTATTAAAATTTACAAGAGCTTGGGGTGCCTGGGTGGTTCAGTCAGTTGACTCTTGGTTTTGGCTCAGGTCATGATCTCAGGGTCCTGGGATGGAGCCTGCGTAGGTCTCTGTGCTCAGCGGGGAATCTGCCTGAGGATTCTCTCTGTCCCTTTCCCTTTGCCCCTCCCACGGCTCATGTGCTCTCTCTCTCTCTCAAATAAATACACATATCTTCAAAAAAAATTTTTTAAAGAACTTAAGAATTTATAAAGATTTTGCTCACTACCGAGTTTTTTGATAACTCAAATAGCATTTTGAGGAGGAGTCTATAACATCACTGAAAATGTAATGGCTGACATAATGACCTGGCTAGATATTCACAAAAGCAGGCTGCAACATATTCAACAATACAACAAAGTCTTTTTAGAATAAAGAAACACTGAGAAAGTCCAACTGAATCTCCTCCCGGGAGGGTTCAGTTAGCTTTCAGCAGCTAAGAAATATAAGATAGGTGGGGCAATTCAGTAAATTGGCTACTCTCAGTATATATACTGTATTTATACTGATTTACTATAGGCCTTTTTGAATAACACCAACATAATGGAAGAAAAGGATATTCTGACTGGAAATGTATCTTGAGCTAGAGTTATTTCACTCCATCAATTCAGAGTATATATCTCAGGTAATTACTATAGCCCTTTTTATCTGAGATAAAAAGGTGCTATTTCCCATATTAAATTTGATAGCATAAGTACTATAAGTGATAGAGAAGTAAAAAGGAAAGAAGGCAAAAATTACATAATGGTGAGTGCATATACCATGCTGATACTTTGTCTTCTTTCATACTGAACTGGCATGATATAGTTTAGAATAGAGAGCTGGGCTGTGGTATCATCCAGAACTGCGGAGATCCTCAGCACATCTAGAATGGAAAATGGCTCTGTGATTTCTGGGATGACTTCTCTGTCTGCTTCCTCAGCTGTTTCTTCTTCTTCTTCTTCTACAGCACTGGGTGGCTTGCCTGTCACTGACACTGTCACCTCAGAATGCCAGACTTTTGATGGAAGATTTGAGGCTTCTATTTGGCCTCTAAAAAAAAAGAAAGAAAGAAAAAATAAGTCAGCCACCATATGTTTAAAAATTGCTTCAACTCAAAAGCATAGGCAGCATATAGATTGGCTCCTATGAAGTCCATATCGTCATATAACCAAGATAAAGAATGAGAGTAGGAGTTGACATGTGGTTCTACTAAATATCTCCCTGTGACATCCTGACCAACCAAAGGCAAGCCACTTACTGTTCAATGACTCTACGTAACCCATACTATGGGTTAACCAATTTGAATTTGAGGGGCACCTGGGTGGCTTAGTCGTTAAGTGTCTGCCTTCGGCTCAAGGCATGATCCTGGCGTTATGGGAACGAGCCCCACATCAGGCTCCTCCGCTATGAGCCTGCTTCTTCCTCTCTCACTCCCCCTGCTTGGGTTCCCTCTCTCGCTGGCTGTCTCTCTGTCAAATAAATAAATAAAATATTAAAAAAAAAAAACAATTTGAATTTGAGCCCAACTTTTTTTCTGCAACATCTTTAAATGCTAATCAAGTGTCTCATGATTAATGAAAAACAGAATGTGGCAGGAGTGCCTGGCTGGCTCAGTCGGTGGAGCATGTGACTCCTGATCTTGGGGTTGTGAGTTCAAACCCCTCATCAGGCATAGAGCTCACTTAAAAAAATAAGTACATTAAAAACAAAAACAGTATGTAGTAGCCAATCTCCAAAATGGTCTTTATGATTCTTATCTTCTTGTATTCTTTATTAGCGTGTCCCCCACATTAATAGAACCAACTAATCTATGTAACCAGGAAGATACTGTGGGTTCTAAGGTTAAGTGATAAAAAACATTGCAGCTTCTGCCTTACTCTCTCTCATATATCTCTCACTCTGTAAGAAGTCAGCTGCCTTGTCATGAGGACACTTAAGCAGCTCTTTGGAGAAGTTTGTGAGGGTGTGGAATAAGGCCTCTTGCCAACAGCCAGCATTAACTTCCCAGCTCTGTAAATGAGCCATGTTGGAAGTAGACCTTCCTGCCCCAAATTTTCAGATGCCTGCAGCCCTGGCCAACTTCAATCTTATGACGGACCCTGGGCCAGAACCATCCAGCAAAGCTGTTCCCAAATTCCTGACCCACAGAACCAATATAAAATAATAAAAGTTGATATTTTAAGTTACCAAGCTTTGGGGTAATTTGTTCACAGCAATAGATAAATAAATAAATTTAACATAAGGCATAAACAGATAAGTAAATAAATATGTATACAAAATCAATTGGAATTTTGAACATACTCTTCCATTCTTTTTAAATTAATTGTAACTTCCGTGGTACATTTACAATCTCACAAAAAATGCAGTCACCTAAAGTGGGAAGAAAACATTGAGATTAGTTTAAGGGAGTGTTGAATGACAATTAAATTACTTCTATACCCTTTTAATAACAGAAAATTAAAGAATTACAAGAGTGGCAGCTTATCCCTTCTTTTTGCTTATTAGAACAGACCCAGAGATGGAAGAACCCCTGACATCATGTGATGCAGGACTATTAAGTAGTCAGCTTAATTATTGACAAAAGCAATTATTGATAAATGCAATCTTTGAGTCTCTTCTTATGGCAAATTAACATACAACATGGTTTTTGTATTTTTATTATATTCTGATTTTTAACTGGCAATATCTATATAATAGAATTACTTTTCTGTTATTCTGATTCCTAAATTATTTAATTTGATCATTCCACCTCACTGATCTGCCAGTTAACAAAATTTATTGCACCTGGACTTAGAAGAACACTGGAGATTGTATTTAGAAAAGCTGTATTTCTCCTGAAAATCAGTTCACTACTACTATCAAGATGTTACCCCTCCATAAGCCAAAATCCTTTCTGCTTAAACAAGCTTCACAAGGAGAACACCCCATGGAGAATTTTGCTCTATGCTAAATCAGTAATAAATGATAAGTTTCCAGTATGATTTTGTCCACAACAAAGTGATCCTAAGAAGGGGGATACAAATATATCTCATACAATAGAAGTCTCATACATAAAAATGAAAACATATAAAACAGAATCTTTATGTAAATTTAAAAAAAGATACTCCAAACTAGCCAAACTTTCTGGTACAAGGGCAGTCTTAAGAGGAAGTATCATGGTGTAAAGAAGATTTTGTTCTTTTGATGTGTTGTTGTTGTTTCTCTATTTTTCCTTTTTTTGGGCTTGGGGCATATATAAATGTGCTTCATGCAGGTAGGATAGGGCTATGCTGATGCAGTAGCCAGTGTGTTTGTGCTGTTCTGGCTTCTCATTCCTCAATGCTAGAAATCTGGGAGTCATGCCTCCTTCATGTTTTTAAATTTTTTTTTCTTAAGACTTTATTTCTTTATTTGAGAGAGACAGAAGGAGCAAGGGGAGGGGCAGAGGGAGAGGGAAAAGCAGACTCCCTGCTGAGCAGGGAGCCCAATGTGGGGCTGGGATCATGACCTGAGCCAAAAGGCAGAGGCTCAATTGATTGCACCGCCCAGGCGCCCCCATTCCTCCTTCATCTTGACACAAGCATTTCCCAATCCAAACCATCACAAAGTCCTGCGGATTTTATCTTCTATTTCCATGTCCCCCAATACCATGCTGGACCTGACAGCTGTTTCTTGCTTGAACAACTCTAATAGTCCCCAAACTGGAAATGATCTTTTTTCTTTTTAAAGAATGATTATATATTATTTTTTATTTTGCAAATGGAAATACAAGTGAGGATGTAAAGCATCCGGAGGTAAGTTCTAAAGAAGGAGCAAGAGTTACCTATGACAATGAACAGGAAGGCCCAGCAAATAGCATTTCACAGAAAGCAAGTTTCTTATGGTCCAGAAGATGGAAGAATAAAATTTTGTTGTTGTTTGTTTGTTTTTTAAGGAAATGGCTGGTGTACCAATACCTAAAAGAGATAGCTCATTATTTAATCTAGAGTATTCCAGCTCTAACTTTGTAATGGGCCCTTAGGCTTCTCATGATTCTTAGAAAAACTGTCATTCCCCAAATATGCAATTACCTTGCTATCCTCTTCTAAAAGTCAGTATTAAAAACAACAACTATTACTTTAAAGGGAAAAATATGTAATCAAATTTCCAAATGTTTCATTTTAGTCTATGTTTAAATATTTTGCATGTTTAAACTGAAATTACACTTCTAATGGTTTTCATTTCTCTTCAATCCAGCCCAAGTTGTATTTTCCTTTTTTAAAATTTAAATTCAATTAATTAACATGTAATGTATTATTGGTTTCTGAGGTAGGGCTCAGTGATTCATCAGTCTTATGTAATACCCAGTGCTCATTACATCACATCCCTCCTTAATGTCCTCACCCAGTTACCCCATCCCTCCACTCCCCTCCCCTCCAGCAACCCTCAGTTTGTTTCCTATGGTTAAGAGTCTCTTATGGTTTGTCTCCCTCTCTGATTTTATCCTGTTTTATTTTTTAAATGAAAAATTGAAAATCAAATTTTTAAAACTGAAAATCTAATCATGTCTTTCCTTAGAACCCTTCCATGGTTTCCCATTGCCTTAGGCCAAAAGCTAAAATTCTAAACTTGGCCCATAAGGCCTGCATGATCTGGCCTGCTCTGCTCCTCTTCAGATATCCACTTGGCACTGCCCTTTTCTTGCTCTCATGGCTCCAGACTCAATGGACTTCTTTCAGTTCTTCTACGGAATCATGCCCCCTTCCAACTCAGGGTCTTTGCACATGCTATTCCTTCTATTTGAACCAGTCTTCCCCTCACTCTTTACCTTGTAAAGTCCCACTGATCCACCAGGTACCAGCCTAAATCAGTGGCATTTAGCTAGGTATCTGTCTTTTGCTCTAAATCCAATCTCCACCATTCCTTACGCCCTGAGAGACTGACCCCTAGGGAGCGCATCAACAGGAGATTCCGTAAGTGTGGGAGAGTGAGATCGAGTGTTTATTCTCTCAGCTCCCTCCCTGCCATATCACCACTGGTTGGATATGTTTCTCTATCAAAGGCCATGGCACCTGTCAGGCAATCCTCTCTACTCTGCTGTTCCTTGGGGGCTTGGGTAACTATTTCTGTCCCATGTCCCTGGAGCCTATGTCATCCCTTATAGTTTCACTCCTGCCTACACTTTTATAAGCAGACCCTTCATGAAATTCTGAACTCTTCACTGTTTCCATCCAGGGTAACACTGACTGATGTAATGAACTATATACATAGATTTTTATATATAGTGTGCACACACATACATAATATAAATATACATATATGCAAATAACTGAAACAAGTTTCATATAACAACTTATCCTTAATATGTGTGATAATCTGATACTTTTGATTCTATCATATTTTGCCTATAATCACAATCTACTATTGGGTCGTCACCTGCAGTTTGAAAAATGCCCTAAATGACACTTCTGCAAATGACACTTTCCCTGACTCTTCAGGCTGGATCAGGACTCCACTGTTCAAATACTCATTGCACTCTGCACTCACTGCAGAGCTCTCTTCACAATGTGTAACATTCCCATTTTCCCCCACTAAACTGGTAACTGTCATGAAAGCAGGAACATGATAGTGACACTGTGCTCAAGAAGTATTTGCAGAGGGGACACCTGGGTGGCTCAGTCGTTAAGCGTCTGCCTTCGGCTCAGGGAGTGATCCCAGAGTCCTGGGATCCTGCTCCTCTGGGAGCCTGCTTCTTCCTCTCCCACTCCCCCTGTTTGTGTTTCCTCTCTTGCTGGCTGTCTCTCTCTCTGTCAAATAAATAAATAATATCTTAAAAAAAAAAAGTATTTGTAGAGCGAATGAAAGAACAAAGAAAGGAAACTCACATTTAATGTGTTATTCCTCCCAGGACTACTTACACTTGGATTTCCAGTACATTTAATGGTGGGATTTTTAGGGTATTTCTGGGACAGAGAAAACTGGATAGAAGTAGTGGGTTATAAAGTATAAACATTCTATCCTGATGTATTTAAAAGAGGATTAAATACAATTTATAGATATCTATTTCATAAAACTTGGAGTCACCCTTTACTCCTCTCTCCCATTCCTTATCCATCAGCAAATCCTGTCAGGGTTACATTTAAAATATATTCAGAATTCCAGTACTTCACACCCCTTTCTACATGCCATCATCTATCAGGTTCATTACAAGAGCCTCCTAATTGATCTCCCTGGTGTTCTTGCTTCCCTTCAGTCTAAAAGAGTGACCCTGCTAAAATTGAAGTCAGATTTAATCACTCCTCCATACAGAACCCTCAAATGGTTTCTCATCTCAGAGTGAAAAACTTCTTTATAGTGGCCTCCCTGCTTAATTTTTTTTCTCCGTAGAGAAAATTTTTCTCATGTTACCTTCTAACGTGCCACATATTTTACTTGCTTTTTTTTTGGTGGGCAGCAAAGTTTATTGAGCGATAGCACCAAGCTCCCAAAGAGAGAGGGGACCCCAAAGGGTTGCCCTTTTACTTGTTTATTGTCTTGCTCCCCCTACTAGGATGTAAGCTCTATGTGGGCAGAGACTTCTGTGGTTTCCTTTACTGCAGTGTCCTCCCAGCCAAGAACAAAGCTTGGTACATAGTAGTTATTAAATAAACTGCTGAATAAATGAATGAACCCGGAGAGAAACCCAAATAAATGTGCAATAATTAAGCAACGTAAATCTCTGTTATCCACTACTTCATTCTCATCTGCAAGTATTTACTGAAGACCCATTTCGTGTAGGCACGGAGCTGAGCGCCCCGCGAGTTTGTCTGGCAGCGGAATAAGTTATCTTTAAAAGGCAATAAGGCCTTTTCAGGGCACTCCTACTCACTCTGGATTCAAAACAAAGGATGCAGGTAAGACCTTAGGTCATTTCTTAAAAGAGAGAAAGGAGTAGGAGGAAAGGAGTAAGGGGGAAAAACGTAAGACAAGGAAGAGCTCCTCCTGCCTTCGTGCTCCTGGCCTTTCTCTTCCACGCCAGGATCCGAGAGTCTCCGTTCCCCCTACTCCTCTGTAGCAGGAGGGAAAGATACCCTCATGTTGGCGAATCAAATCTGGGACACCCGAGGCAGGGAGATACCCTGCACCTTCAGAAACCAAGCTCTGGGTTTCTCTGACAACGCTCAGCTTTGGGGGACCTTTTCTTCTCCTCCTCTAGCTGGCTACCATCTTGCCTTCCTCTGTTTCAAAATAATACACTTTACAGCTCACAAAGATGAAAGGACTTAGAGAAAGAACTGTAAGAGTGCCTTGGATGTGGTTTATTTCGGTCAAAGACAACAGCTGAGGCTTTTTTTTTTTTCCCCCCTCCCCCCGGCGGTTGTGGAAGATGCCTAAACTGGGGGCGGGGCTGAGAGCTGTTTATCCCACAAGGCCACGCGGCGGGGCTTCGCCTTTCTCTTTCCGCCATCTTGGAGCCTGTGGAGGTGAGGGAAATTCTTGTTGCTGAACTTTGGGTGCAAGTAAGTGCGGTGAGCTCAACCATATGCCTCGGCAGGGCACTGGTGCAGCTCGGAGGCTGTGCCAGCCTGTGATTTTTATGGATTCCAGCAACAGGGAGGACAGGATTGAGGAGATGTAGGACTGATTGTGCTGGTTCCCGCACGCCCGGAGAACGGGCGCTCCCGTCATCGGTGTTGCTTCCTGGGCCTTAGCGGAGTAATAGATGCATTTTGCCGGTATATAGTTCCCTCTTTGAGGCAGTGGCTCCTTTAAGATGAGTTCTTTTTTTCTATGCTCCCACTCCAGACCTGGCTATGTCTACAATCTCCGTTTCCTGAGCATTTGCTTTCCCATTCAATGCTTCAGTCTTACTTTCTGTGGGCTTCTCTGATTCCTCGCTCTTCATTTTGTTCCTACTGATCGTGGTATGAATTTTCTCAGGGCTTCCTTTCGGAGTTTCCAGGAGCTGCTTCTTTTACTGTGGAGTCTTGACACTTTCGTTGTGGTTTTCATTTTGGAGTTGGCTCAGTTACCAGGCTTTCTCTGAGATTGGAAGTCTTGCCCTACTGTGCTTCATGTAGATGTCATGGTATAATTACGTTTCCCCGTACTCCTAACTTCCCTGAAATGCAGAGCAAAAAGGAATGTGCCTGACAGGTTTAGGAAACGAAAAGGACCGGGTGGGAAACGTGCGTTCCAAGGTTTTAAACTGCTTGTTTTTGTTTGTTTTAAGGCTTGCTGGGAACAGGACTCTGTAACGCCAAATAATGTCTGGAAGGTACGGGTTTTAAATAGAATTGCTTTGTATTTGTAGTTTTTTGTCTATCAAGCATGAACAGAAACGTGAGCTTAAAACTGGTGGGGGGGGAAATTAGATGTTTGGTATAGGTAACTTTTGAGTAGAGTTTATTACAGGTCAGGTCTTACCAGAGAAGTGAAACGAGATCTTTTAACAATTTATGGTTACTATGTATCTTGTCTTAGGCTGTGGTCCAAGGCCATTTTTGCTGGCTATAAGCGGGGTCTCCGGAACCAGAGGGAGCACACAGCTCTTCTTAAAATCGAAGGTGTTTATGCTCGAGATGAAACTGAATTCTATCTAGGCAAGAGATGTGCTTATGTGTACAAAGCAAAAAAGTAAGTTTATAGTATTAATGCCTTTTAAATTTTTAGTTGAGATTTGTCTCATTTTCCTATTCAGGGAAGAATAATCAAAAGATGTTGGTAAAGTAATTGGTACTGTTGTGTTTTCTACTTTGGATCTTTAAGGAACTTTGTGGGAGGTTATAGAAGGATGCTACTTGTCTAGGTAGTGTTGGATTTAGGTATCCTGCACTTAGAAATATTACAGCTGTTAATTGTTTCAAGGAAGGAACCAATTCCTTATATTATGCTCCTCTTAAGATGTTAAAGAGCAGTTTTTCATGCGCTTTAATTCATTTTGTTGCTTTCTTGAAATTGTGTTGTATACATGCATAAAAATGTGTCTAGATTATTGATTCTTAAACTTATTAAACCATTTAAAATCTCTGGAGACATGGCCTTCATCTTTGCTCCCCATTCCTCCTGCAACAAGGATGATCCTTTAAAATTATAACTCAGATCACCTGTCCGTTGCTCAGATACCAACTTTCCCCCATCTTTGGTAAAACCAAAGGTCATTAAGGAGGCTTTAACACCCTATTCATTCAGGGCTCCCTGTTTCTGCTCTTAGCCCAACTAGGATTCACTCTATGATACCTTCTGCCTTTCTGTATTTTTTTTAAATATTGCAGCTTTTATCACCTGACATTTAATATATTTTATTTACTATTTGGTCATCTGAAAGGGATTTGTTTTATAAACTGCAGTTTTGTATTTTAGAAAGTTATAAAAAATACATTTATAGAAGTGTCTGGCATACCGTAGGTACTCAAATATTTGCTGAATGAGTGATGCCCCCCCAGACTTTTTATTTTCTCAGGTGACTTCGTGGTTAACTACAGTTGTGAGTTGGTGGCCACTGATACAGAAGTCACCTTGAATTTGTATCACACTACACTCCTTGCCCAGGTTCTTATATCTCTTCTATCCCCTTTTAAAACCAGCAACACAGTGACTCCTGGTGGCAAACCAAACAAAACCAGAGTAATCTGGGGAAAAGTAACTCGTGCTCATGGAAACAGTGGCATGGTTCGTGCCAAATTCCGAAGCAACCTTCCTGCTAAAGCCATTGGCCACAGAATCCGCGTGGTAAGTACCATTATGAGCAGTATGACACTCTGGGGTCAAACTAAGCTCGGGTTTGGGCTCTGACCTCTATAAAGACGATTGTGATTTTAAAATGTCACCCATAAGTTCTGCTTCAAAATCATCTGCTGCTGTGTAGATGTATTATGGAATATCAGATTCCTGGCATTAGAAGGAAAGTGAAGGCAAAGTGTTCAAATGGATTGTATCTGGATTTCAGATTTTGCTAAAGCTTGGGGTGAGGGGGGATAGTATTTAAATGAAGGATTTTCTGGCAAAGATTTACTGGACACAGAAGTGATTGTTAGAAAAGAAAAAATTCACCTTTTCTGGTATAATTCATGATATTCCCATCTCTTCATTGTGACAGTCTTGTTGGAATGGGTGTTTAAGAAAACTGATGCTCATGTTTCCAGGTCCCAGGACTTAAGCTCAAGTCTTTTGGGTCCAGATACTGTGGTTTTTTTCTAAAATAGCTCCTGTTTTCCTTTAGTTAGTATTCATTTTTAGTAGATAGGGCTATATTCTTGGGATCACAGGGTACTTTTGAAACCTGAGCCATTGAGATTTTTCTTCAGAAGGGTTTTACTCTGTTCTTGGAAGAAGCAAAATTAAATGGATTTTCTGTGCTCCCTGTACTGGTTCTTGAAGTGTGTTCATCTAGATGCTTTAAGAACTTAGTTTTCTCTTGGGGCGCCTGGGTGGCACAGCGGTTGAGTGTCTGCCTTCGGCTCAGGGCATGATCCCGGCGTTGTGGGATCGAGCCCCACATCAGGCTCCTCCGCTATGAGCCTGCTTCTTCCTCTCCCACTCCCCCTGCCTGTGTTCCCTCTGTCGCTGGCTGTCTCTATCTCTGTCGAATAAATAAATAAAATCTTAAAAAAAAAAAAAAAAAAGAACTTAGTTTTCTCCCTGCTAGGGTGCAAGTAGTCATTGGATCCCTTTTAGAGATGAGTAATGGGACAGTGGGAGGAAATTTATCCATATTGTTGTACTCAGCTGACATTTACAAATTTGTATATAACATGCATCTAATTACACCATGTTTTCTTTTTTCTTCCTAGATGCTGTACCCCTCAAGGATTTAAATTTAATGAAAAGTAAATAAATAAAGGTGTAGATTTGTTCTCTTGTATTTTTGTTAAATGGCTTACCATTTTCTTTTTCCTAAGTTCAAGTTGCTGTATTTAAATGGTGGCGATTATCCAGCATTTTCAGAGTACAAGGAAGCCAGGGAGCTATATGTAATGGCAATTACAGAGATATAGACAATAGGAGGGTTTTAATGAGGATAGGGAGGATAGAGTATCTTAACACAAAGCCTTACGTGATGGGGGAGGGAAATAAACTTTGATTGGAGGCAGTGGGAAGGAGTATGTTGAAAGTTTTAAAGTGAGGGAGCACATGTTCTCTGAAAAGCTTTTGTACAAATGGAGACTACATATTCCAGGAAGGACAGAACCCAGAAATATTAGCCAGGACAGATAATACCATAACACTTTCCCTGTTTCCACATCAAAATGGATCTATAACTCAGTATGTTTATTTCAACTTTGGTGCTGTGGTTACATATGTAACTGTCTTCCTCATTAGATTGAGTGTCAGTGAAAGAAACTTAAAATTATCTTGACGGCCTCCTTAATTACCTTGCAGTGTATGCACTTGTTATAGGTTGGTTGGGAAACTTGTGACTTAAAAGTGATAGTTGGAAGAAGTTAAAATGAGGATTATATTGATGGTATTTGGCAGCTTGTTTAGATAGGCAAGGATAAGATATCCTTGGGATGTGTGACTGGACAAAGCATGCCAGTATATAACACTTGACTTTTAATAATGTGTAAGTTGAAAATACCAAAATAATACATGCCTCAAGAAAAAGTACTTTTAGTGAGTAGGGGGTAGGGGGATGTTGCCTAGACAGTGTAGCTTTGTTCCATGTTTCAATTTATAAAGTCTAGGATTGAGATATTTTAGTATAAGATGAAACTAAAGCAGGGCTGCAGGGTATTTCAAGTCTCTGAATTGTTGAAATAAAGTTTGTACCAGAGGCTCCTGGGTGGCGCAGTCATTAAGCGTCTGCCTTCGGCTCAGGGCGTGATCCCGGCGTGCTGGGATCGAGCCCCACATCAGGCTTCTCCACTAGGAGACTGCTTCTTCCTCTCCCACTCCCCCTGCTTGTGTTCCCTCTCTCGCTGGCTGTCTCTATCTCTGTCAAATAAATTAATTAAAAAAAGTTTGAACCAACGCATCAGTTTGCAGTACGGCGGCTGTGGATACTTGATTGTTGCAGTAGCAGCCAGCTAGTCCTTTTGTTCACCAAATCTTGACACGCCATTGAAAATACCAACAAGAAACTTGGGAATTGGTCAAACTGAGCCCCTTTTGCAGTTTTTAATTATACTTGGAGTAGCATATGGCAGTTCTAAGAATGGTGTGATTAGCCCAATGGTGGTCTTCAAGCCAAAGTTGCTGTTGGAAGGAAAAATACCATGTTTCACAGAAATGGCCTTGTGTTTGTACTGCCAGTCTCATTTGGGCTTATTTGGGAAGAATGGCTTCAAGGCAACAAGAGGTGGATGGGTCAGATGCAGCTTTGGTCCAGTGTTAATCATGTTTTCTTCACAAGATCTAAGTGTATTTCATGGCCACAGTTTGGTTATTAAAACCCTAAGGAAATTGACATTGAAAAATCGGGTCAGCTGCAAGAAGTACCAATCTCAGACCTACTCCAGTGGGATTTAGTTGTTGAAAACATGACCTAAAAGTACCTACTCTGTCGTTTAAGTAGATGTATCAGTACTTTTTTTGAATTTGAGAGTGTGTGAGTAGGGAGGGGCAGAGGGAAAGAATCTCAAGCAGACTCCCCACAGAGCTTGTAGCTGGATGTGGGGCCCCATCTCACGACCCTGAGACCTTGACCTGAAGCAAAATCAAGTGAGCTGCTTAACCGACGGCCACCCAGGTGCCCCAAAGATGTAGCAGTACTTTTGGAGTGGTTAGGAATAGAGGAAGAAATGCTTGGGGAGGTATTTCATAAAAACTGACCTTTAGGCTTTGTGTGAAAGCAGAAGGCATTTGAGTTACTCTTCAACTGGGTTGTGTAGCGTAACTGAAACCTAATTGTGGGCAATAAATGGAAAATAAATAGAAAACTAAGAAATGGCCAGATAATGCCAGGTTTTTTGTGCTGTACTAAGGAATAAGAGAATTCAGAGACCAATTGAGTCCTTAAAGGTAACATTCCTAGCTTTGGTTGTGCAGTGGTTAATAGTGCATTTATAAAGTTGGAGAACCAGGAGATCATTCTGGGGGTGGGGGAATGTTGAGTTTGAGGAAGCTATAGGATACTCAGTTGTGAACATGTCCATGAAGGTAGCTGGATATTTATGTCTGGATTAGGTTTACAGAGGAGGAAACCTCATAAACCCTGTCACCTTTGTAGGAGTTAAGTGAATATGGTATTCTGAGTAGGATGATGGTAGAGTAATGGAGGTGGATAAACAAGAAGTGGTAGACATTTGAGCAAAGAAGTCTGAGAATCCTTAGGAAGACCTGATGTAGTGGCAGTACAACCTTGCATACAAATTTGTGCTCTTCGACTGATTTAATAATACAGCACTTGTAATTATGAGAGGGTGCTTTATGCATTTCTGTTCCCATAATGAGATTTGGTGAGTACAAAGATAGTCCTCAAGCCAAAGCTACCATTGGAGGAATCCTGTGTTTCAGAGAAAGCATGAATAGCTAGCAGTTTGTTGGCTGGATCACTGAAACAGCCTCTCCCCAGCATGATACAACTTAAAAACTAGCAACTTGATGTTGACTGGTGCTATTCTCCGTTCACAATTCAGTTTAAAGTCTTTATAGTCTTGTAGTGGAAAAAGCACATGTCCTGAAAGTGATAAATTTGGTTTGGAGTCCCAATTTCCACTAGTTGTGGGATGATAGACTCATTATGTAATGAGCTTTTACTGGTAGAATGCCCCACCCTTGAATTTGAGTACATGATCTTTACCAATGAATTGTACAATCTTGGGGGCTATTGTTTCTTTCCTATCCCCAGTTCCTAGTATAGTAATTTACAGTATTCAGTTCTGGTTAAATGGCTGTTCCAGTTCAGTGCTTCCAGTTACCAGTTTTGTTTAATGGGCTTTGGGGGAAATATCCCAATTTACAATTTTTTATAGTTACTCATGGTGTAGATTGAAGGTAGAGTTTGCATAAGGATCCACTTGGTCTCTTCCTGGGTTAAATGCAGTTACAATTTTTGTGGTTTTTTTGCAGTTTTTGTGTTTTTTGTTTTGTTTTTTTAAGTAGGCTCCACACCCAATGTGGGGCTTGAACTCACTACCCAGGGATCAAGAGCCACATGCTGTACTGACTGGGACAGCCAGGCGCCCCTAATTCTTGCTTTGTTTTGTTTTATAGAAGTTAAGGGATGGGGTTGAATAGGAACGAACATACTGATTTTATAAGAAATGACTAGTTAAGAGATGGTCCTAAAATTGGTGACTGAGGATAAAAAGTAAAAATGAAAATTATATTCCATTCATCTTTTATACAGAGGGCTAAGCCATTAAAGGTTCTGCATCAGTTTGTTTGTTTAAGCCACCAGCCACCCAGTGTGGATGTCTATCTTTAGGGTGAGTAACTGAATTAAAGAGCAACGGCCTCATATCAACATCTCCTTACTATTCCCACTGGTCTTCTACAGCCCAACTCACGTGGTCCGCTAAACGGCATTTATTGGCAGGCTTCCCGCATTGAGACGCGACGACCGTGATGCAGTTCTCATCCGCGGCGAACTGGTGGGTGATGCTAGCCAATCAAAAATTGTCTTTTCGCCGGCGGCCAGGGGCGGGGCTGGCGCCAGGGTGGAGACGTCACGTACTCCATGGTAACGACGCTCGGCCCAAAGATGGCGACCGAGTGGGATGGAGTTGCAGGTTCCTACGGTTCAGGCCCTGCCCCTAGCCAGTGGCTCTGGAGCAGGTCTTTATGGGTCCGAGGCGTTTTACTCCTGTTGGCCGGCCTCTGGGCAAGCTCCGCATCAATTCCTGTCTCCTTGGACAGTTCCCCTCCCTGCCGGCACCACGTCCCCTCTGAGACTGAGGTAGGGCGACGGAGGGGCGGGAGCGGGCTCTGTGAGGGTAAAGTAACACGGGAGGCGAAGATGTAGAGGGTAGTTGTTGGAACGAGGTGTGTTGGAGAAGAAAGCGAAATTGGGCCAGAAACTGAACTCTTGGGGGGCTGGACCTGCTGTTGTTGCCAGGTGGACCTTGGGTCCTGAGGCCTTGACCTACCCCTGCAAAAGATGTCGCTGGAGGCTCTTGGTCAGCCAGGAGAAAGAGTTCAAGGACAGACAACACAGTAGATAAGCAGTACAAGCAGGAAAGTTTCTTAAAGTCAAAGTACACTCTAGAGATGTGAGAGCGGGTGCGCTCAAGGTAGTTTTGAGCCCACTGGGTTTGGATTTCTGTTATTGACCCCAGAAACAAAGGGGTGGGATATTCATTACTTGAAGTGAGGATCTCTTAGAAGCAAGGTGGTCTCTTCCAGGAATATAGGTTATACCCCTTTTCTTGCCTTATTTGCCCCATAAGGAACTCTCGTGGAGATTTCGGAGGTGGAGCTCCTTCAAAACCGCAATGCTTATGATATAACAACTGTATAATGAGCTTAGGTCACTTAAGCGGTCAAGATGGCAGTCCCTTGTGGTTTTCTTTTGGAGGGCTTCCAGGACAGGTCCCTTCCTCATTAGTTGGCCATGATTTCCTCTTTGCTGGCCTGGCAGCATCTTGTTAGAACCTAACTAACTGCCTACTCTAACAGTGTTAACTCTTTCTTCACCCAGCAAAGTGGCTGAGTTAGGCACTCAGAACACGATGGCTTTCCTGTGCTGAGACTTGTAGTTAGGTAGTTGTAGAGTGGTGGTTTTCAACTTGAGAGTGCATCAGAATCACCTAAAGGATTTGTTAAAACACAGTTTGCTGACCTACTCCCCCACTTTCTGGCTCATTAGGTCTGGGATGGTACCCCAAGTTTGCAATTCAAGTTGCCAGATGGTTGATGATGATACTTGTCCAAAAACCACACTTTGGGAACTACTTACCTAAAGGTTTTGGAAGACGTTGATAGGAGAACTAAAGGCGTTGGAAGGATATTGGGGGTTCTCTGTAGACAAAATTCAGGCTTATTTTCAAGTTACTTCACCACATTGCTTGCTTTACCCTGTTCTCTTACCCCACAAGTGCCTGCCTCATTCACACTCTTTTTCTTTCTCTACATCCTTTTTTTTCTTTTTTTAAAAGATTTTTATTTATTTATTTGACAGAGAGAGAGCACAAGCAGGAGGAGCAGGAGAGGGAGAAGCGGCTCCCTGATGAGCAGGGAGCCTGATGTAGGGCTTGGTCCCAGGACCCTGGGATCATGACCCGAGCTGAAGGGAGACCCTTAACCGACTAAGGCACCCAGCACCCCTCTCTCTACATTCTTTTAATCCTAGTTAAAGTTCCCTGAGTTCAAGACAGTCAGCTGAAACCACTCCAGCAAAATGCTTTTTCCATTTCATAGCATCTTTTATCCAAGTACTGCTGTGTGGAGAAGGTTTATTTCTCAGGCACTTCTTTGTAGTTTTGCTTTTGTAGTTAAATTTTAAGGTTCCTTCGAATGAGGTTTATGTCTTTGATTCCTCCACAGTGCTTAGAGAGCCCACAATAATCACTGTTCTTTGAGGAAAAGAGATGGAGTACCTGGGGCAGGGCGGCATGTTATGATTGATTCTATAATTTGTCTTATTACTTTATCAAGAAATACTGATCTAGAAATTTTCAGTTCAGCCCAGAAATCTAAGACCACTCATTTTTGTGGTAACTTCCAAAAAGTTCTATGCATATTGTTCATAACCATATGTGCCAAAATACTAAGTTTGGGGCTTGTAGCTATAGTCCAGCTTTTATCATGACACTGCATTTTGGCTGAATTTTATTTATGTTTTAGTCTCTTAGCAACTTTTAAGTTTATAATACAGTATTGTCGACTGTAGTCACTATTATTTATTTATGAGTTGCAAGGTTGTACCCTTAAATAATATATCCCCAACTTTCCCACCCCCAATGAATTCTTTAAAAAAACATAAAACAAAAACAAAAAACCATGCATGTATAACCCTGTGCTTCTTTCTTTGAATTTAGATTACAGTAAGAGAAAGCTGTTCAAAGAACTGTAAAATCTCTCCACTAGAGGGAACCTAAATAGCTGTTTCTTCTAGTGATTGTTGTCCAGTGTTCAAAACTCCCAATTTATATTTGAACATCTCCGTGAATAGGGAGATTATCTCCAGAGGCAGCCCCTCGGCTTTTTGGAGATCACCAGTATAAAGGTCTTCTTTTTATAGAGCTGAAAACTCTTCCTGAAATTTCCACCCGCTATTCCTATTTATGCCTCTTGGCTAAACAAACTCAATTGTGATAGTGCTTCAGATATTAAAAGCAAGCTATTAAGTTCTTTTTGAGACTTCTCATCATTAAGAAATTTTCCTAGTTCTTCATAGACTATGTAATAACAAGTTCTCCTAACCATTGTCTTAGCTTTAACCTAGACATAAAGTATAGGCAAGAATTATTCATTATACTCATGCTGGCTCAGTTGGTAAAGTGTGAGATTCTTGATCTCTGAGTTCAAGCCCCATGTTGGGTATAGAACCAACTCAAAAAAAATTTTTTTGACGCATTTAACTTGTTTTCAACTAAAACCTCTAAGTTTCATTTTTTAATTATGTAAATTAAAGCCAAAAAAACCGAAATAGTGTAATGAACTCCCATGGACCCATCACCCAGCTTTAACTCTTACCATATTCTCACATTCTTGTTTCATATACTTCCACCCATCCCCCATCCTCTCACTTGTTGTTACTTTTAAAAGTTTGTTGTTGGGGCACCTGGGAGGCTCAGTCGGTTAAGCATCTGACTCCTGATTTCTGCTCAGGTCATGGTGTCAGGGTTGTGAGATCAAGCTCCACGTGGAGCTCCGTGCTGGGAGTGGAGCCTCCTTGGGATTCTCCCTCTCTCTCTGCCCCTCCCTGCCCTTAAAAAAAAAAAAAGAAATATTATTTTAAACTTTTTTAAAAAAAAATAATCTCTGTGCCCAGCATGGGGCTCAAACCCCAAGATCAAGAGTGGCACGCTCGGGGCGCCTGGGTGGCACAGCGGTTAAGCGCCTGCCTTCGGCTCAGGGCGTGATTCCGGCGTTATGGGATCGAGCCCCACATCAGGCTCCTCTGCTGGGAGCCTGCTCTTCCTCTCCCACTCCCCCTGCTTGTGTTCCCTCTCTCGCTGGCTGTCTCTATCTCTGTCAAATAAATAAATAAAATCTTTAAAAAAAAAAAAAAAAGAGTGGCATGCTCTACCAACTGAGCCAGCCAGGTGCTCCTAAAAGTTTTCTGGTAAAATTTACATATATTGAAATGCAATAAATGCAATCATGTCCTTCACATGAAACTTGTAACCATATGATATAGAACATTTCCATGTCTCCAGAAAGATCCCCACCCCATCTTGTGCCAGTTGGTCTCCCCCATCCAGATACCCCAGGCAACAATTGTTCTCTCTTTTTTTCTCTTTTTTTCTTTTTTTTTTCCACATGAGATTAGTTTTGTCTCAGGACCCCTGGGTGGCTCAATCAGTTAAGCAACTGCCTTCAGCTCAGGGCATGATCCCAGGGTCCTGGGATTGAGTTCTGCATGGTGGTCCTTGCTCAGCAGGGAGCCTGCTTCTCCCTCTGCCTGCCACTCTCCCTGCTTGTGCTCTCTCTCTCTCTGACAAATACATAAATAAAATCTTAAAAAAAAAAGAAAATTAATTTTGTCTCTTCTAGAGCTTAGTTTTACACAGATGGAATTACGTAAAATATTTTGTTATATGATAGAATACATTGACTACATTGAATTTTCCAGTAGTAAATAATGTAAATAGCAATTGCTTTTTGTGATAGACCCTATTTAGTCTTAACTTAAGGATGTATTATCCTTTTAATATACCTCTGAATTCAGTTTGTTAATAGATTGTTAAAGATTTTTGCATCTATGTTTATGAGAAATGTTGGTTTATAATTTTTTTTTTAAGTGAAGTTTTTGTTCATTCTTTTTAAAGATTTTGTCTATTTGAGAGACATCCCTTTGTTCATTTTCGATACCAGAATTATACTGGCCTCACATAATGAGTTGGGAAGTGTTCCATCTTCTTGTATTTTCTAAAAGAGTTTGTATAAAATTGAAATAATTTCTTCCTTAAATGTTTAGTATAATTCATAATTGAGACCGTCTGGGTGGACCTGCCATTTTCTTTGTAGAAAGTTTTTAAGGTACTCTTACTGAGGGATGCCTGGGTGGCTCAGTGGTTAGGCGTCTGCCTTCAGCTTGGGTCATGATCCCAGGGTTCTGGGATTGGTCCCACATCAGGCTCCTTGCTCGGTGAGGAGTCTGCTTCTCCCTCTGCCTGCTACTCCCCCTGCTTGTGCTCTCTCTCTCTCTCTTTGACAAATAAATAAAATCTTAAAAAAAAAAAAGATACTCTTACTGAGCTATAATTTATATAACATAAAATTCACCCACTTAAATGTCCAATTCAATGATTTTTAATAAGTTTACAGAATTGTGCAGCTATCAGCACAATCCAGTTTTAGAATATTTCCATCAGCTTAAAAAGATCCATTATGATCATTTATAGTCAATCCCTGGGGCATCTGGCTGGCTCAGTCAACAGATCATGCAACTCTTGATCTCAGGGTCATGAGTTTGAGCCCCATGTTGGATATAGAGATTACTAAAAATCTATCTGTCGATCTACCCTATCTATCTATCTATCTGTCTGTCTGTCTGTCTGTCTATCTATCTATCCATCCATCCATCCATCCATCCATCCATCATCCATCTCTATCTCTATCTGTTTATTTGTCTATCTGTCTGTCTATCTGTCTATCTAGTCAATCCCTGTTTTTACCTCTGGCCCCAAGCAACCACTATGTAGAAAAGCTTAGATAAATCCAATTTCTCTGATACAAGTCTGTTCATACTTTCTATTTGATTCTGTGCCAGTCTTTGTAGCTTGTGTTTTTTGAGGATTTTATTTCATCTGAATTGTTAAATTTTTTGGCATAAAGATGTCCATAATAATTTATCCTATTGATGTCTGTACAGTCTATAGTGATATCTACTCTTTCATTTCTAATATAGTAGTTTGTGTTTATAGTTTCATCCTAGTCCAGTCTTGCTAGGAGTTATTAATTTTATTAATCATTTTAAATAACCAAGTGTTAGCTTTGGTAATTTAATGATTTTTTTTAAAAGATTTTATTTATTTATTTGACAGAGAGCCAGCGAGAGAGGGAACACAGGCAGGGGGAGTGGGAGAGGAAGAAGCAGGCTCCCAGCGGAGGAGCCTGATGTGGGGCTCAATCCCAGGACTCTGGGATCATGCCCTGAGCCGAAGGCAGACGCTTAACAACTGAGCCACCCAGGCACCCCTAATGATTATTTTTTATTTCACCGTTTCCTGTTCTTTATTATTTCTCTTTTCTACTTACTGTGGATTTACTTTGCTCATATTGTTAGGTGGAAGCAGATCATTACTTTAAGCCTTTTTTCCTTTCCAATATAAACGTTCAAAGATACAGATTTCTCTCTAAGTATGACTTTAGCTGCACTCTGCAGATTTTGACACATTGTATTTTAATTACTGTTCAGTTCAAAGTGTTTTTATTTTCCCTGGTAATTTTTTCTTTAATCTATGGGTTATTAAAAATGTTTGAATACAGTTTCTAAATATTAGGTCATTTTCTAGATCTTATTGTTGATTTCTAATTTAGAGTGTCTTCTGTAAGAATTTAGTCCTTTGAAATTTGAGATTGTTTTATTTATACCTCAACATATGCTATATCCTGTTTAACTTTTCATGTGTACTTGCAATGGATATATATTCTCTAGTTATTGACTGTAGCTTTTCGTACATGTCAGTAAGGTAAAGTGATTGATGGTATATTAAACATTTTCTATATTCTTACAAATTTTTGTCTAATTGTTAAGGTCTTAAAGATCTCTTAAGATTGTAAATTTCTTCTTTCTCCCTTTACTTCTATCACTTTTTGCTTTGTAGACTTTGAATCTGTTGTTATTAGATACATTCATATTTATAATTCCTGATGTATTAACCCTTTATCATTATAAAATATTACTCTTTTTTTCTGGTAATACTCCCTGTCTTAAAGTCTATTTTGTCTGATATTCATATAGCCACTTCAGCTTTTTTAGAGTGTGTTAGATATATCACATAGAGCTTATGTGATATATCTCTTTCATTCTTTTACTTTTAACCTATCTGTGTGTGTGTGTGTGTGTGTGTGTGTGTTTGCTTTAGGGATTACAATATGTATCTTTGGCTTATTACAAATATTTAACGTTAGTATTGCTTTATCGTACTGACTATGACCTCCTATATGACGTTGAATAAGAATGGTGAGGGTAGACTTTCTTGCATTGTTCCTGATCTTAGGAAAGCATTCAGTCTTCTATTAGTTATAGGAGCACCTGAGTGGCTCTGTCAGTTAAGTGTCTGCCTTCAGCTCAGGTCAGGATCCCAGCTCAGGTCATGATCCCAGGTCCTGGAATTGACACCATCCCGCCTCCCCTTCAGGCTCCCTGCTCAGCAGAGAGTTGGCTTTTCCCTCTCCCTCTGCCCCTCCCCCTCTGCTCCTGCTCTGTCTGTCGCTTTTCTCTCTCAAATAAATAAAATCTTTTTAAAAAAGGAATCTTAGTTGTAGATATTATTAAATCTTAAATATTAAAATCTTTTTTTTAAAGAGCCCTTAAAAAAAAAGAATATTGGTAGATTTTTTTGTAGATGTGCTTCACCATGTGGAGAAAATTACTTTCTATTCCTAGTTTTTATCCAGGATGGATGTTGAATTTTTTTTTTAAGATCTTTTATTCGTTTCAGAGAGGGAGAGAGTGAGCAACAGCACAAGCAGGGACGAGGATAAGAGGGAGAGTGAGAAGCAGACTTCCTGCTAAGCAGGGAGCTGGTCAGGGTTTGATCCCAGGACCCTGGGATCATGACCTGAGCTGAAAGCAGATGCTTAACCAACTGAGACACCTCTGAATTTTATTAAATGTCTTTTCTACATCAAGTAATATATTTATGTAGTTATTCTTCTTTACTACTCTGATATCATGAATTACATCTGTTGATTTTTTTAATGATAAACTAGTATTGCATTTCTGAGATTAAAAGTCCACTTGGGTATGATGTATTACCCTTTTCACATTTTGCTGCATTTGACTTGCTAATATCGTTGATAATTTTGCATGTATATTCATGAAGGATATTGGTCTGTAGGTTGTTTTTTTTTTTTTTTTCTTCAATAACTGTTGGGCTTGGTGTTAGGGTAATGTTGGCCTCATAGAATGAGCTTGGAAATATTCCTTCTCCTTCCATTTTAAGGAAGAGCTTGCATACAGTCACTACTGTTTCTTCCTTAAATGTTTAGTAGTATTCATGAATGAAGCCATCTCTACCTGAATTTTCTTTATTGGAGAGTTATAAACTCTGAACTTATTTTCTTTAATAGATAATGGACTATTCAGGTTATTTCTTCTTGATTGTGTTTTGATTAAGTTATGTCTTTCAGAGAATTTTGTTTCATTGAAGTTGTCAAATTTATGGACATAAGTTTTTCTTAATATTTTCTTTTGATCTTTTAAATGTCTGTGAAGGGTTCTGGTACCAATTTCAGTGTGGGGGGGGTTTTCCACACACCGCCAAGTAACTCTCCTACACAAACTGAAACTCAGTTCTGACGCTGTGTACCCAGTGATAGCATCAGATTCCACAGTTCTACAAGACTCGCCCCTACCCCACCGTATCAGATCCAGTTATAAGTCCAGACTGTCACCTGAGCTTCTGACCAAATGACTACAGATTGGAGTTTCCAACAACCCCTTCCTTGGGTTGGATTAATTTGCTAGAGCAGCTCACAGAACTCAGAGAAAAAATTTCCTGCTAGATTAACTGGTTTATTATAAAAAAGTATAACTCAGGAACAACTAGGTGGAAGAGATGCATACGGCAAGGTATAGAGAAAGGGCAAGGAGTTTCCCCCATCAGAGCATTCCATTCTCCAGGAATCTCTTTCATATTGTGTGAAAATTAATAAAAGGTGAAACCTCATTTAGGATGGAGCTGGGAAGCCAGAAAGAGGGAGCTCTCATGCCCTGACACTCACTGTGAATTGCAGACCTAACAGGAAGTGATGCACATTACTACTTTACTGAGCCAGCAGGAGGAAGAATGTTTTTGCTCCTTGCCTGACAATAGCCCAGCCAATGAGAGACTGTCACAACTTGGCCAGTGAAAAACCATTATACTTCAAACTCCCAGTTTATTCCAATAGACATTTTTCTTATAACAGCCCTCCCAGTTCCCTTTTTTTCTCTATAAAAGAGTATTATTCCTCTCCTTTGTGCTTCAGACTTTCCTATGGTTTTGTTGTAGCGTGCTTGTTCTGGATTGCAATTCTCTGCTATTCCCAAATCCATTTTTGCTGGAAAAATAACCAGCAGTTTTATTTTTGAAAAAAAAATTTTTTTAAAGATTTTATTTATTTATTTGACAGAGAGAGAGACAGCCAGCGAGAGAGGGAACACAAGCAGGGGGAGTGGGAGAGGAAGAAGCAGGCTCCCAGCAGAGAAGCCCCATGCGGGGCTTGATCCCAGAATACCGGGATCATGCCCTGAGCTGAAGGCAGACGCTTAAGGACGGCGCCACCCAGGCGCCACAGCAGTTTTATTTTTAACATTAACAGTGTTTACCAACAGGAAACTCCAACCCCATCCTTTTGGGTTTTATAGAGGTTTCATTACATAGACATAATTGATTAAATCATCAGCCATTAGGGCTTGTACCCAATCTGCAGCCCCTCTCTCTTCATCAGAGATGGAGTGGGTGGAGACTGAAAGTTTCAACCCTCTAATCACATGGTTGGCTCCACTGGCAATCAGTACCCATCCTTGGGTGCTTTCCCAAAGTCACCTCATTAACATAACAAAAGACACCTTTATCACTCTCTTCACTTAGGAAATTCCAAGAGTTTAAGAACTCTGTGCCAGTAATGGGACAAAAACCAAATACTTACAATATTTCCTATTATAAGTCACAGTATCACAGTTATAAAGTGTGTAGTAATGTCTCCTGTTTCATTCTTGACATTGGTAATTGCTGTTCTCTTTCTCTTGTCAGTCTGCTTAGAGGTTAATCAGTTATATTAGTCTTCTCAAAGAATCAGCTCTTAGTTTTATTGATTTCTCTGTTATTTTTGTTTTCCATTTAATTGATTTTTGCTCTTTATTATCTTTCTTCTTTGAATTTAATTTGCTCTTTTTCTAGTTTCTTTCTTTTTTTTTTTTAAGATTTATTTATTTGAGAAAAAAAGAGAGCACGAGCAGGGGGAGTGGCATAGAGAGAGGGAAAAGCAGGCTCTCCGCTGAGCAGGGATCCCAACACAAGGCTCCATCCCAGGACCCTGGGATCATAACCTGAGTCGAAGGCGGATGCTTAACTGACTGAGCCACCCAGGTGCCCCCTTTTTCTAGTTTCTTAAAATAGAAGCTTAGATAATTAATTTGAGGGTTTTTTTTTCCTAAGGTAGGTATGTAAAGCTATAAATTTTCATCTAAACACTGCTTTAGCTGTATCCTACAAATATCAATGTGCTGTAATTTTATTTTCATTCAACTAAAAGTGTTTTCTAGGGACACCTGGCTGGCTCAGTTGGTAGAGCATTGGGGCTCTTGATCTTGGGGTTGTGAGTTCCCACCTTGTGTGTAGAGATTATTTAAAAATAAGATCTTTATAAAAGTATTTAGCAATCTCTTTTACTTCCTCTTCAACCTAGAGATTATTTGTTGTTTGATTTTCAAATATCAGGGGATTTCACAGTTTTCTTTCTGTAATTGCATTCTAATTTAATTTTGTTATGGATAGAGAACATCATTTGTATGATTCAGGTTTTTTTTTATATTTCTTAAGATTTGTTTTATAGCCAAAAATTTGATCTAAGTGAATGTTGCATGTACACTTGAGAAGAATGTACATTCTGCTATTGTTGGGGCAAGTGTTCTATAAATGTCAATTTGGTTAAATTAGTTGTAGTGCCACATAGGTCTCCTATATCCTTACTGATTTTGTCTACTGGTCTGCACTGATTACTTGAGATGAGAGTGTTGAAGCCTCCAGTTATAATTGTGGATTTGTCTATTTTTTCAGTTTTCAGTTTTTGCTTCATGTATTTTGAAACTGTGCTGTTAGATGTTTACACATTTTAGATTGTTATGTTTTCTTGTTGATTGACCCATTTAGCACTATGTATTGTCCCTCTTTTTATCCCTGGTAATATTCCTTGTTTTGAAATATACTTTGTCTAATACTAGTATAGCCACTCTGGCTTTCTTTTTATCATTGTTTACATAATATATATTTTTCCATTCTTATACTTTCAACCCCTTTAGGTCTTTATAGTTAAAATAGGTTTCTTGTAAATAGCAAATAGTTGGATCTTGTCCTTTTACTTAGTCTGACAATCTCTGCTTTTTAATGGGAATGTTTAGTCTTTTTACATTTAATGAGATTGTTGACATATTTGGATATGGGTATGCAATTTAGCTATTTATTTTCTGTTTCACTTTTTTGTTTGTTTCTTCTGTTCTCCTTTAATATTATATTTTTGTTCTTTTGTTGACTTTTTAGCTATGTCTTTTTGCTTTACTCTGTAAATTGAGGTGTAGTTAAACTACAATAAAATGCAATATATTTTTGAGTATTTGCACTAGTGATTACAATATGTATCTTGTTTTTATGACATATACTTAAAGTTAATATTCATATTAAATGTAGGAACTTTAAAATACTATAGTTTTATTTGAATCCAAGTCATTTGCTTTTTTTTTTTTTTCTTTCAAGATTTTTGTTTAAGTTATCTCTGCACTCAATGTGGGGCTTGAACTCAACAGCTGTGAGATTAAGAGTCGTATGCTGTACCAACTGAACCAGCCAGGCGCCCCCTTTTAATTTAAGTATAGTTGACATACAGTGTTAGATTAGTTTCGGGTGTGCAACATAATGATTCAACAAGTTTATACCTTATGCTAAGCTGACCACAAGTGTACCTACCATCTGTCACCATACAACACTATTACAATATCATTGACTATATTTCCTATGCTGTACCTTTATTCTTGTGGCTTATAGATTCCATAACTGGAAGCCTATATCTCCCACTCCTCTTCACCCATTTTGCCCATCCCTTCACCCCCTTTCCTTCTGGCAGCAATCAGTTTCCTGTATTTATATGTCTGATCCTGCTTTTTGTTTGTTTATTCATTTGTTTTTTTGTTAGATTTCACCATTTTGCTATTGTTATGTATTACCTCTACATATATGATAAATCTCACAATTAAAATTTTCCAATTTTAACTTTAAACAGTTAATGTCTCTTAACAAATAAAAATAAAATTTATGTGTGTATAATTGTGTTGAGGGTCTCCAGGACCACCTCAGGTTTAGCGATTTGCTAGAGGACTCACGGGACTTAGCATATAGTTGTACTCAAGCTAAGATTTATTACAGTGAAAGGATACAAAGCATAGTCAGCAAAGAGAAAAGGCTCATAGAGCAAAGACTGGAGGAAACCAGGCACAAGCTTACAGGAATCCTCTCCTAGGGAAGTTACATAGGATGTGCTTAATTCCTTTGGCTGTAACTTGTAACAACAAGCACAAAATGTTGTCTGACAGGGAAGCTCATCTGAGAGTATGAGACCAGGGTTTTTGTTTGAGATTGGTCATATAGGCACAATTTTAGTCACTAAAATTTCAGACTCTGAGGAGTAAACAAGTGTTCAGCATAAACTCTATTGTTTACAAGGAGCCTACCTTATTTAGGAAAATTTTGTATCAGTGTAGGAAACTGATTACTGTTCAGGTTCCCAGACCTGGAAAAGACTGAATGTTTGTGTCCCCTCCAAAATTTATACGTTGAAATCCTAACTCCCATTGTGTTGGTTAGGAGGTGGTGTCTTTTGTAGGTGATTAGGTCATGATAGCAGAGCCATAATGAACGGAATTAATACCCTTATGAAAGAGACCCCAGAGAGTTCCTTTGCCTCTTACGTGGAAGGACACAGTAATATGGGCTTATGAAACGAGAAGGGGGCCGTCACCAGACACCCAGTCTTCAAACACCTTGATCTTGGACTTACTAGTCTCCAAAATTGTGAGAAATAAATTTCCATGTTTATAAGCCACCCCAGCTTATGGTATTCTGTTATAGCAGCCTGAACTAACTGATACAAGATCAAGATACCATCTGGTATCATTTGCCTGACCATGAAGAACTTCCTTTAGAATTCCTGTAGTGCAGGAAATGAATGTAGTGCTGGTGATGAATTCTGTTAATTTTTGTTTGTCTGAAATATTTATGTCATCTTTATTTTTGAAGGGTAATTTCATTGTATATGGACTTCTTTTAGCACTTTATTTGTTCCATTGTCTTCTGGTCTCCCCCCCCCTTTTTTTTAAATTAAAGACTACTTCTTAGAGCAGTTTTAGTTTTACTGCAGAACTGAGAAGAAGGTACAGAGATTTCCCAAATACCTTATTTCCCCTCACATGCATAGATTCCCCCATTATCAACATCCCCAGCCAGAGTGGTACTTTTGTTACAATTGATGAACCTACACTGGCACATTATAATCTCCCAGAATTCATAGTTCACATTACAATTTGCTCTTGATGGGGTACATTTCATGGGTTTGGACAAATGTATAATGAAATGTGTTCATTATTATAGTATCATACAGGGTATTTTTACTGCACTAAAAATCCTCTGTGTTCCGTCTATTCACCTCATTTCTCACCCCTACCCTCTCGCAAACACCGATCTTTTTACTGTGCCCATAGTTTTCCTTTTCCCAGAATGTCATATATTCAGAATCATACAGTATGTAACTTTTTCAGATTGGCTTCTTTCATTTAGTATTATGTGTTTAAGGTTTCTCCATCTCTTTTCATGGCTTGACATTTCATCTTTTGAGCTTTAAGTAATATTCTGTCATCTGGAGGTACCACCCCGGTTTATCTGCTAGCATACTGAGGAACATCTTGGCTATTTCTAAGTTGTAGCAGTTATGAATAAAGCTGCTATAAATATCTGTGTACAGGTTTTCTGTGTACAAACATCTTTGTACATAATTTTTTTTTTAAAGAATGGTCCTTTTTTATTTTTTAATTTTTTTTTTTTTTTTTTAGATTTTATTTATTTATTTGACAGAGACAGAGACAGCCAGCGAGGGACCCAGGCACCCCACTTAGTGTTGTATCTAAAAAGTCATTGCCATACCCAAGGTTGTCTAGGTTTTCTCTTATAATATCTTCTAAGAGTTTTATGTTTTGCATTTTACATTTGGATGTATAATCCATCTTGAGTTAGTTTTTGTGAAGGACATAAGGTCTGTCTCCAGGTTCTTTTTTAATTTTTATTGTAATTGTCCAGTTATTCCAATAGCATTTGTTGAAAAGACTTTCTTTGCTCATTGTATTACCTTTGCTTCTTTGTTAAAGATCAGTTGACTGTATTCATGGTGGGCTTATTTTTGGGCTCTCTTTTCTGTTCCATTGATCTGTTGGTCTGTTTTTTCCTTTTTTAAAATTTGTAATTGAAGTATAGTTGACATATAATATTAGTTTTAGGTGTACAAGTGAGTTGACAATTACATACATTACAACATGCTTACTACAATAAGTGTAGTTACTATCTGTCACTATAAAATGTTATTACAATATTGTTGACTATATTCCCTATGCTGTACTTTTCACCCCTGTGACTTGTTTATTTTATAACTGTAAGTCTGTATCTCTTTATCCCCTTCATCTATTTTGCCTTCCCCATCTCCCTCTCCTCCGGCAATTACTAGTTTGTTCTCTGTGTTTGTGAGTCTGTTTTTTGTTCTTTGCTTGTTCATTTTTGTTTTTTTAGATTCTACATATAAGTAAAATCATGTTGTCTTTCTCTGACTTATTTTGCTTAGCATGATACCCTCCAGATCTATGTATGTTGTCATGAAGGGCAAGATTTCATTCTTTTTTATGGCTGAGTAATATTCCATTGTGTAATACCACATCTTCTTTATCCATTTATCTGTCAATAGGCATTTAGGCTGCTTCTTTATCTTGGCTATTTTAAATAATGCTGCAATAAATATTTGTCTCTTTTGTTAGTATCACATGTTTTGATCACTGTAGTTCATAGTAAATCTTGAAGTCAGGTAGTGTTAGTCTTCCAACGTTGTTCTTCTCCTTTGACATTGTGTTGGCTATTCTGGGTCTTTTGCCTTTCCATGTAAACTTTAGAATCAATTTGTTTGGTGTCCTCAATATAACTTCCTGGGATTCTAATTGGAATTGCATTGATTCTATAGATTAAAATGGGAAGAACTGACATCCTGACAATATTGAATCTTCCTGTCCATGAACATGAAACATCTCTTTATTTATTTAGTTCTTTATCTTTTTTTCTGGTTAGAATCTCAATTGGCTAATCTATACAACACACTTTAAAATTTTTTTCAAATCTATTCTTTTCAGGTCATAAATAAGGTTCATCTTAAGTCAAATCATGTTGTAAAAAGAGATGTTGATGAACATTTAAGAATCAAGACTGTCTATGATAAAAGTATTGATGAGTAAGTACACCATTATTTTGTCTTTTTAAAATTAAGAATCAAAAGAATCAAAGTATTAAAGATATTTCCATCTGTTACCTGAAGATCATAGATGGAGCTACATGCTAATGCACCTTCAAGATGGAATTAAACTACAAATGCTTTTTAGTCCGGAAAGATGAAGACCATGGGATATGATTAAAATCTGTACATCATAAACAGGTTAAACAGAGCAAGTATGAATCTACTTGGATGTGGTCATAACATACCTGTAAGGCACCTCCTCAATAAGTACTTAGAGGAAAAATAAAAGGAAGTACTAATATATACAATAAGAACATTTACAAAATTATTAGCCAGAGAGATAATAGTCTAATCTTTCATTTAGTTTAAGAGGGGTTCCGAAAATAGATAAATTATGAATCTATAGTCGTGTATGAAGAGCTATTAGGAGTAATTGATGTCTTTTCCTCTCCTTAATTTCCCAGAAGAATGAGATAACATGATCATGCCTAGGGTTGTGCTTTCATACAGAGTAAACTTAAATGTTTATTGAGGTAAATTGAGATTTAGGGGACTGATACTAGATCCTTCCACAAAGCATTCCTTGGGGATCCTGCCAGTTATATTCTGAACAAATGAGACAGTGCTGTGCGCATGGTAGCAATTCTTATGTTTTATGTCTTCGTTTTCAGATTGCTCCCTGAGAAAAGATACCTTGTAAAGGTATGTGATAAGTACTCATGGCTTGAATTTGATACTTAAAATGGGTACACTTTATTATATATAAATTGTACCTCAATAAAGAAAATATATACATGACTGTTTAGCGAATGAATGAATAAAAGGTGTTGGTAGTGACTGTATTTATCATTTTCTTCGAAGGCGTTTCTGGGATGCACTCACCAAAACTGTGTCCTTATTTGATGCTAAATTAGTCTTCTCATTTTACAATTTAATAGTTAATCAGTCTTCTTGTTTTCTTACTTGTTCTCTTATGTTTTGTGGGAGCAGGACATGCTAAAGATAGGGTGAAAAAGACAATTTTTGAAATACAGTGAGACCACTGTTGTCTTGTGGAAATACTCATTCTCCTGAAGATGGACATATCTGATTATATGATAAGCCAAAGTTGTTTACAGAGGTGCTAACTTCAACAGTTTCTTAGCTGTCACAGAGTCACACATGCACGTTAAGCCAATTCATTATGGGTCACAGAAATTGGTGAGATTAAAGTAGATCCTCTTTTTGTTTTGAATGTTATTTTTTAAAAAGATTTTATTTATTTATTTGACAGAGAGACAGCGAGAGAAGAAACACAAGCAGGGGGAGTGGAAGAGGGAGAAGCAGGCTTCTGGCTGAGCAGGGAGCCAGATGGAGGGCTCAATCCCATGACCCTGGGATCATGACCTGAGCCAAAGGCAGACGCTCAACAACTGAGCCACCCTGGCGCCCCTAAAGTAGCTCTTCTAAACATAAGATTTTCTTAACACAAATTACCTTAATGTTGGAATCATCTAATTTAGTCCCAAATTTGAAGTAATTTAGATTAGTTGAGATTTATGTATTCTAAATTCTGTTTAAGTGGAGATAGGGAGAAAATTTTTCACTGAGTTTTCTTTCCCCAAACTCAACTAAGAAAATAAGGAAATTCCTTTGCTCCTAGACTCATTCTCTTGCCACACAACCTTTGACTAACTAGCGTCTGTATTCCAGAATTGTAAAGTGTTCCCCTTTTTTCCCCTCAGATATTAATATCCTGTGGCTACTTGTTTTAAATATATTTGTCCTTTAACTATAATTCTGACTTTTTTTTTTAACTTTTGTTTAGAACAAACTTTTTCCACAAGCTATTTCTTACTTAGAGAAGACTTTTCAGGTTCGTAGACCTGCGGGCACTATCTTACTTAGCAGGTATGTCACATTCAATACAGGTCATTTTCTTCAGTTGTTTAATACTCTGACCTCCCTATTCTGCCAGTATGACAGATTACAAAACTCATACTAGAATATTTTATTATGTTTGTCCTTAGAGACCAAACTGCAAGGTATTTAAAAGGAATAAGAAAGCACCTGTTAGGTAATCATTCTTTCCCTGATTTTCCACTATGAGCTAACCTGCTAGATCTTTTCCTGGGTTGTAGTCACCTGTTCCCCACGTCCCCTTCCTCCCTCATGTGTCTACAGCAGAGGCTTATGAAATATTTGGGAGTCTGAAAACCTTAGGAGAATTTCACTTGAAACCAAAATTCTTTCTTAGTCCACTTTCTAACAAAAATAGTAATGATTATTTATGAACTAATATAGTAGCTGCTAGGTTTTTTAAAGGTTTTTAACTGCTATGAACTACTTTCTTTTTCTTTTTCCTTTTTTTTTTTTTTTGTAATTAAATTTTGATGTACAAATGAACTGAAGACAACGTGCAACAAACCGATACTTACAGAAGGAAAATGATCCCCATAGATACTGTACTGGGGAATTTGCAGAGCATACAAAATGCGGCCCTGTTATAGTGCCCGAGGAGCACCTCCAGGTAATTCATCCTACTCGTAGTAGTGTTTTTACTCTTTAGGATAAACTGAGGGAGGGAGATTTTGAATCTGTGAGTGTCACCAAGAGGTTCTTATAGACTTAAGTTCAAAAGCTTCATTTTTCTATCGAAAGTAATCTTAGTTAGCTCATTTTATTCTTTCATTTGTTCTCAAATGGATTTGATGATACTTTGTTCCCTTTTTTTTTTTTGTTTTTTCTTTTTTCAATGTATCTCTGGGGCTGCTGAATCATTTCAGCTTAGAACTCTATCTTTGTCTTCCAAAACATCTTTTAGCAGGTATATACTCAGTATTTTTGAAGGGCAATTTGACATTATCTCTTAAAATAAAAAATATGTATGGTATGCTTCAACCCAATTTGGAAATGTGTTCCATAAAAATTCTTATAACTCTGCAATAGATGTTCAAGGGTATTCTTTGCAAAACTATAAATATGTTTATATTAGTATTAAATTATGGTATAATCCGATAAAGGAATACTATGCAGTTGTTAAAGAATGAAGTAGATTGCTATATACTGACTTGGAAAGACATTTAAGCTCTTAAATTAAAAAAAAAAAGTTGGAAATCAGTATGTGTAGTTAGCCTATTTTATTTAAGAATTATAATCGATAATTCAACTTAATAAAACTGAAATAAAAACATAAAAAATAAAAAAGTGTATGTCCATACGCAATAAAAAATTATGGAGCAGTCTAGAGGTATATACATACTAAAGAATCTGGAGCCATACCAAAATATTAATAGTTTTCTTTAAGAGTTGGGGGGGGGGCTTTTCTTTGGTAAGTTATGTGTTTTTTGTAATGTTCTGATTTTTCATATTAAGCATGTATTACTTATCCGTAAAAAGATAAAAATTTTAAATGTGTATACCAGAAAACCAATTTATTATACATATACATTTAAAAATATGATTGCCTTAACTGTTTTTCTCTATTGAACTGTGTTCTCTGGTTACTTGTAGAAAATGAATATATTACTGAACATTTACTTCGTAACCAAAATTAAGCATATTTACTTTGTAATTTTTTTAATTAAGTTATATGAAGCTCAGTAAGGCTTTTAGAGCCCTATATATTGGCACTAATACAACTAACTTACTTAGCTTTCATTTCTTTTCTCAGATTTCTTGGGTATGTATAAAAGGTTTTAGGGACACGTTTAAAAATTAAAACAACTTGTTAATTAATTACATATCCAGCTCTTTCCCAAGAAATTTAGAGGCATTTTGTAGACATTTTAAGACACATTCCTTTGGGGGCATGGTTGGATCAGTCAAAAGAGCATGCAAATCAATCTCTGGGTCATGAGTTTGAGCCCCTCACTGGGTGTAGAGATTACTTAAAAATAAAATCTTAAGGGGCGCCTGGGTAGCGCAGTCGTTAAGCGTCTGCCTTCGGCTCAGGGCATGATCCCCGCGTTCTGGGATCGAGTCCCACATTGGGCTCCTCCACTAGGAGCCTGCTTCTTCCTCTCCCACTCCCCTGCTGTGTTCCCTCTCTCGCTGGCTGTCTCTCTGTCACATAAATAAATAAAATCTTTAAAAAAAAAATCTTAGAAAAAAGAAAAAGATATTTCTTTGCTTTTTTCCTAAGGTATTTTTTGTTTTTAACTTTCTTGGCTTCTCTAAATTCTGCTTCTTCCTTCTTGATGGTTTTGGGGGGGGGGGATCCTGATTTTTTTTTTTTTAGTACATGAGTGGTCATGGAAAAGAATGTTTAAAAATGACAACTTTTTGTAACACTATTAATAGGTTAAAGTAATTGAACTGAAAAATTATATGTATTAGAGAAACAAAACTAAACAATGTAATGAAATGGGAATTTCTGTTTCTCTATAAAAGCGTCACTTACACCTAAAAAAATCACTATTTACTGATTTTTTAATTTGTAATTTGGAGATTATAATTGTTTGGGAGCTTGGAGAGAAGAAGAAGTTCTCTAAAAAGCAGATGTTACAAGGGCAAAGATTTGATTAGAAAACTAGAAATAAGAATGATGTTGAGGTGACTTTACCCTTTAAACTTATCTTTAAAAAGTAAAGATGACTTTAACTTTACTTTGTATATGCTTGTATTATATGAATTCTTAACAAGATACGTGGATTACTTTATGATTGAAAATACATTTCCATTAGATACAAAGCTTTTTATTAATTGATTTTGAAATAGGTAGATTCACAGGAATATGCAATATATGTGTGTGTGTATATATATATGTATATATACACACACACACAGAAAAAGGTCCACTGTAATTTTCACCTAGTTTTAAAGTTTAAAAAGTTTAAAATCTTTTCCATTTCTGTCTTTTTTTGCATCCTGGTTGGCTGCCCTTAAAAATAACAATTGATTGTTTTAATTAAGATTATATATTTAAAATCATTTATAAAGGAGAAATTTTAGTAAAATGAATTCAGAATTAGAGATAGGAATTGAGTAGAGGTAGGAATGGATTTTAATAAAAGTTGAAGGGTAATAAAAGTTAAATCATGTGAACTTAGAATCTAGATTCACTATAAAATAAAAGTCCCTACAGCTAACCTTGTCTCTGGTCTGATTTTCTGTTGCCCACCATGGGCACAGCGATGCAGGGTCTGCCGTGGGGGTAAGTGGTCCTGTGTAGCAGTGGGTGTGCAAGACCAAGAGGGCGTCCGGGATGCAGACTTTGTTCTGTATGTTGGTGCTCTGGCCACCGAGAGGTGCAGCCATGAAAACATCATCTCTTATGCAGCCTATTGTCAGCAGGAAGCAAAAATGGACAGGTAAACTTTCCCCTGAGACTTATTTTCCAAGAGCTAATATGGGAACTCTTAAAAACAAATCCTAAGTGTTTAGAGTACAGGATGTTTGCATTTTCCAGATTGCCTCCAGTAATAAGAAACTACACTGCTTGGATGGGGGAGTGGAGTGGGGGGATGGTAGGGCTTGGGGGGTGGGGGAGAATGTCAGGTGATAGAACTGTTATTCATATGGTAATGTCAGTACCACCTCCAAAGAAAAAGTCTACTGTGGAGAGATTCTTTGGAAGTAAATACCTCTCTCAGGAAACAATTTTAACTTTAATTTTAGCACCTCTGTGCTAAATCTGTAAGATGTTAAAAATAACTGGTCATCCAATTGTATTATTTGCTATGTCCTTCACTTAGATAAATTATCACTTAAAATATTTAGAGGCTCTTTTTTATTTACAAAAGATTTTTAGAAAATTTCCCAGTGAAGCAGGCTTGAAATGAAATGTTATTATGTTTACAGAAGATTGCCTGTCACACTCCATACAAATCAAAGGTATTAAAAATTGCCATGTCTCAGGATAGGTTGTAACATTCTCAAATCTAGGAGAGTTAATGTGACCGGTTCATGTGTATATTAGGACCATTGCTGAGGTCTTAAACATTCATCTATCTGTCAAGACTAGCTGACTTTAAAGAGCCGTTTCATTTCCATTGATGTATAGTTCATTTGACAAAAAAAAAAATGGAATTATTAGTTGAACCAAGTAGGCAGTACAAAAGAAACACTGGTATATGTTTACCTAAAGGTGGTAAAGATATGGTCAAAATCAGCATCATGGTTTATGAAAAACAGTCCGTTACTGTGATGCTATGTAACTGATGATCTATGAAATCTCCCCAGAAATCTTTAGCTTCTAAATGTTGGGAATGCTTAGAGTCAAATGATTGAATGTATTACTGAAAAATAAATATACAGAGGTATATGTCTTGAAAGTATAAGATAGTGAGTTAGATGTTATGGTACAAAATGACATTTGATATTTACCAAAGACTTTTCTTACCTTTGTCAATGTTTTATAGAAAAATATAGGTTAGCACCTGAAATTAATATGCACTGTATGTTAACTAACTGATATTTAAATAAAAACTTGGGGGGAAAAAGATAAAAGTATAGGTTAGTAAATATAATACATATTTTTCTGGAATATAATAAAAAATTCAATGTCTATTTTAACAGGCCAATAGCAGGATATGCTAACCTGTGTCCAAATATGATCTCTACCCAGCCTCAGGAGTTTATTGGGATGCTGTCCACAGTAAAACATGAGATTATTCATGCCCTGGTAAATTTTGCTGTTAACTAGTGTTCTTTTCTTTGTGCTTTGATTTTCTCTTTATTATGCTCTCATGTTGATGTATATGTTAAATTTTGGATTCTTAGATTTACGTCAATAAAACCTGTATGATTAGGCCTCTGCCAGTAGAGAATTTTTAATGATTAAGATAGTGGCTAGGTTGAGTTATACTATCTAAAATAAGTAAACAAGTAAATTCACTGGCAAACAGGAGTTTTAAGAAAATGATTACTGTTCTTAAAAGAAAAAAAAATTTAGTAATTTAGAAAAATTCACTTTCCTCTCAAGTGCTAATTGATAATGCTAATTGTAGATCTTTCTTATCTTTTTCAGAGATCTGATTTCAAAAGTCCTCTTGAGCTGCTTAGGCTTTCTGAAATTTAAATATACTAAATGATTCAGAACCTTTCCATCCTTTTCCCCAATTTGTCCAAAATAGTGAACTTTTATGGTATGTCCCGAAAATTAAAGTTATCTAGGGCCCTAGGAAATGTTCTCTTGATGCCATTTGTGTATTTACAAAATAGACGGTAGTAAAATGCAGTAATTGAGAGAGAATAGATCATATAGATTTTGGTGTGAATCTTCTTAACTCTACCCCGGAAAATCTTTGGGATCTTGTGTAAATTATTCAGCCTTTGTAAGCCTCAGTTTCATTTGTTAAAATGAAGATAAGAGTAGTATATACTAGAGTGGATTTTTTTTTCTTGGAGATTAAATAAGATAAAACAGAAATGCCCTAGCACCATGCTATAAACAGTAAGGTGTTATAAAATTAGTGACAATTATTTATCAGTCCTACTTAGTGAGCTGTCATGTATGACCTTGAAAAGCAAGCCTGTGTTTAATTCAGCGTTGAATACCTCAGTGAAACTCCAGTGTAACCAGACAGCATTTATGTCCTTCAAGTAAGGGGATTCTAAAATGAATCATTTCTTTTTCTTTTATTTAAAAAAGTAAGCCAAACCTGCTAATTGAGGTGAAAGACAAGGATTATTCTAAGTATGATCTAAAAACTATAGATACTTGATGTTGAGAGAAACAAAGAAAAACAACAGATTTTAAGTGTAGTACGTAAGTCAACATGAATGCAGAGGTCCTGGGCATGAGATAAATTAGGTTATGAACAAGCAATTCACAAAAGAAAAAATCCAATTGACTGAAAAATGTATGAGAAGGTATTCAGACTTACCTTAGCAGTCAAGGAAATCTCAGATTAAAGCTAGATGCCATTGACTATAAAAGCATGTATGAGAAGTTAGGCACATTGACTTCAAGGTAGTGGTTACTTCTAGGAAGAGAAGGAGGAAAAAAGGTTAGGTAATGGGGCTTCAGCTATATTTACTCTGCAGTGTTTTATGTCTTAAAAGTTTGAAGAAAATATGGTAAAACTAACATCTTAAATACCCTTAGAGAAGATGTATAAGTGGGGTTTTTTTTGTTTTTTTACTTTTTGTATATTTGAATTATTTTAAAGATTGTAAAAACCTATGAAGTTTTAAATATTAGCGTAAGTCTAAAAACCATCCTGAACGATGGTAAGAATTAAATGTTTAACAGAGATTCCCTGTAAGTTGTACGTGCTTGTAGCTATCAATTACAGTTACCTGTGGTGCCTTGAATACCTAATAAGTCTTCTGAGATGTGAGTGTTTAGAAACATTTTCAACCTGATAGAGTGGGAAAAAATGTGTATTTAGAATATTATAAAAGATGAGGCAAATTATACTATTACATTTTAAGCTTTGTATAACTTCAGTGAATTGTATATTAAGAACTATTCAGATTTTCTTAGCTGACTCAATTAAGTGTCCTTTGCATCTTCAGAGATTAAAAAAGAAGAAGAAATGCAGGAATAAAAGAATAATCTGGATTCCATTAATCATTTTGGCAAGCCTTGAATGACACAGAGGCCCCAGTTGTGTAAGCAAAGAAATTTGCCAAAGAAATTGGTTAATTAAATGATCATTTGTGATCGTACTTATTTAGATATGAGCTATAGCATATTCTCAATGTACAGAACATACATAAATAAGTAGTTACAAAAGTGCTTTGTTTTAGTTACTAGATTAGGAAACACAGCAAGAAAGGAAATCTCACTAATGAAATAGGAGAAATCAAATGGCAATAATTTTTTTGTGTGTGTGCCCATTTTCTCATCTATTTTGGGAGGAGAAGGATAGAGAATGGGAACCTTATGTGGAGTATCTATTATCTCATTAAAATTGAAGATGTCTTAAAAATAGTATTTAAATTGTGACTGTAAATATAACAAATCCACATTGCAAAAAAATTGGGGGAATGTGAGTGATTTTACACATTACCCTATCATCAAAAGAACCACAGCTAACATTTTGAGATATGTTTCCATTATTTTTTCCTAAGTGTACACACACACACATACACATTTCCAGTCTTGTTAAGTACAGATATATATTACATGTGGACTTTAGGATCAGAGACTGAATTTTTACAAGTGTGCTTAATTGCCCACCCCTACTCTAAACTATATTGTTAGTTGTTCTCAGTGGTAACATTCCCTGGATGCAGTCGTAGACTTATGTAATAAGTTTGTGTGAAGAGGATAAACTGTGATAAATACATTCTTAAACACATATATTTCTTCTTTATACCAGTACCAAAGAATATTGTCACTATTACTTTGGATTTCTTTACTTACAGTTACCTCAGGTAATTGAAATTTAAAATTCATAAGATGGAATACTGAATTTTTTTCCAGTTCCAATGTATGTCAACTTCCTGTAGAAGTATTGGCCGTGTGCTTTTATGAGGTTCTATCAGTATTCTCTTTTGATAGTAGCGTGTTATGATGTGTATAATCAGACTTGATATTTTTCACTTTGAGTCATTTTGAACTTTTTTTTTAGGGTTTCTCTGCTGGCCTATTTGCATTTTACCATGATAAAGATGGAAATCCTCTAACTTCAAGATTTGCAGATGGTCTCCCACCTTTTAATTACAGGTATTTGTTATTTTTGTTCTTGTTCTTCTTTGAGAAGGGCTCTAAGACTAGAATCTGAGAATCATGGCATGTTAGGTGCCACAAATAATAGTGGCTTCATGGCTAGCCTAAAAAAACTGTAGCTATTAAAACAGGATAAAAGAGGTCATTTAGCATTACCCTTTCATTTTAGAGATGAAGCAGTTAAGATGCAGAAAACTTAAGTGACTTGGCCAAAGAGTCAGGACTCTTCTTGCCAGCAGAGCTCTTTTTCACCACATTGTAACTTGTATTACTATATAGTATGGTTAGGCCATAGGAAAATGTGGTTTGGTTATATTTTGGTTTATTAATAATTATTGCCTATCATGGCAATATTTGCATGTGATGTGACATTGTATTTAGTACAGCATATTAGCAATCTGTAGATTCAGGGCCTAAAATAAATAATATTAAAAAACACTAAAAAAATTTTATTGAGAATATTTTATAGCATGTCAATCACAGAACTGTAACTATTTGCATACATTTATATAAAACACAAATCTCTACATTAAGAGGATATGTCCACAAAAAGACATGCACAAGAATGTTCCTGGCAGTTTTGTAATTAATTGCCAAAAAATAGAAACTACCCGAAAATCCATCAATAGAAGAATGGATAGATAAGTTATGATGTATCCATATAATTGAAAGCTATAAGGCACTAAAAAAGAACATACTGTTGTTACATGCAGTAATATATATGAATATCACAGATACAGTGTTGAGCAAAAGAAGTCAGATAGTCTGTTCGTATGGAGTTTAAAAAAGAGCAATGATAAAAGGCAGGTAAGTGGTTTTACCTGAAGGGCCAAGCTGTTAAATGGCATATAAGTTGAGTATGGATTGGGAAAGGACACAAGGAAACCTAGGGGTACTGACAATGTTCCCTATCTTTATCAGATTAGTAGTATATGGATGTGAAATAAACAGTTAAACCTTACACTTAAAATTTGTTCACTGTGCATATATTTTGCTTTAATTACAGCATCTCTTAAAATAGCTAGAATTAAATACGGAAGCAGGTAATATTTTATTCATCATAATATTTTTAGAGTACACGTGAAGAAACAAATTCTAATTGGAAATAGATATTTTCCTTCTTAGATAGTTTGTGTTCATTTGGTGGTGAAGGAGGAGTCTGGTCTTTCCTAAGAATTGTGGTCTTTATGGGAAACATAAGTGGTGAGATAGGCATCATCTCCATAGTGATGTAGGTAAGGAGGAGAGAGACAGCCACACATAAGAACTATTGTTAAGCCGATAATTTGCAGTGCCTTCTTGTATTCAGGATATTCCTCAAAAGCAGGAAATCTTACAATATAAATGGAGATAATACAATATAAATGAATAGGAAATTCATTTGATAAACTTCTGAAGAGTTGGATTTGTCTCTGCCATATCTATTTGGAGAAATTATTTGTCTTGAAATGTAGATCGTGAAGAGGATATTGGGAGTTATTAATAAGGTAAAAGCTGTTTATTTTCTTGCTGCCTTTGATCACTATGGATGGTTAAAAATTACTTTGCCATGGAAAAAAGATAAAAGGAATTAAGAAACAGTACAGAGGATCATAGGGGAAGGGAGGGAAAACTGAATGGGAAGTTGTCATAAAGGGAAAAAACCACGAGAGACTCTTAACTATAGGAAACAAACTGAGGGTTGCTGGAGGGGGGGTGGGTGGGGGGATGGGCATTAAGGAGGGCTTGTGATGTGATGAGCACTGGGTGTTACACGCAACTGATGAATTATTGAACACTACATCTGAAACTAATGATGTAGTGTGTGTTGGCTAATTGAATTTAAATTAAATAAATAAACTAATAAAGAAAAAAAAGAATAACATCTTCAAGGCATGGGTAGATGAACAGATATATGATACAGCAAATATAACAAAATATTAATTGGAGAATCAAAGTGATGGTTATCGGTTATGCAGGTGTTCTCTTTACAATTCTGTCAACACTGTGTTTAAAATTTCCATAAAATAATAGTGGGAAAAATATAGCTTCTTTATTCTGTTTTATTGGTAAAAATGAGAGATTCATAGGATTAATGATAGAAGTAATCTACAAAAAAAAGCCAGAAAAAAATGATATGGATTATAGGGAAAGACAAAATTGATGTCCATTATAATTGATGTCATTATATCCTACCAATGATGTATGACGCTTACCTTACCAGTGCTGGATAGTACAGATCTTTTTTTTAGGCCAATCTGGTAAAAGATGATATCTTGTGTTTCTAGGACTGCTACTAAGGTTTCAGCCATTTGAATTTTCTCTGAATATAGCCTATTTATGTTTTTTGGCCAGTCTTAGGTTATTTTCCCTCTTCTAATGATTTTGTTAGAGTACTTTATAATTTAGGAATATTAATCCTTTTTTGGGTTTGTTGCAAATATTTATCCCATTTATTTATTTCATTTATCATATTTTTCCATACAAAAAATTTGAAAATTTTATCATTAAATTCATCTGTTTTTTTCTTCTGTTGCTTAAGAAATTTCTGCCCTCCAGTGTTATAAAAATATTCTCCTCAGTGTTTTCTAGTAAAATATTATTTGAATTTTTTACATTCATAGCTTTAATTCATTCAGAATTTATTTTTGCTTCATGTATTTTGGGGTTCTTTTGTAAGATATGTATATGTTTATAACTTATATCTTCTTGATGGATTGACCCTTTCATTGTTATAAAATGTCCCTCTTTGTCTTTACTAACAATTTTTGTTTTAAGGTCTATTGTGTCTGAAATTGGTATAGCCGTTCCAGCTTTCTTTTGAGTACTGTTTGCATGGTACATTAATTCTTTTACATTCAACCTATTTGTGTCCTTGAGTCTGAAGTGTGTTTCATGGAGACATAGCTTGATATGGGGTTTTTAAAAAATGCGTTCTTCCAGTCAACCACGTTCTGCCCCTTCTATAATGGCTGCCAGGTTGCTGGTTTACACCATGATTGTGGGCTCTTAGTTTTGAGTGCTGCTGCATAACTGGAGAGAGGGCATGGGAAAATGCCACAAACCTTGCTGTTCTTACTGAATTTATCCATTTTTGAAAAAAATAAATGCTTCCTAGATTGCTGCCAGTCTTTAGTTAATTTCCAAAGTTCTGAAAAAGTTGATTAGGCGTTTTGCCACTTTCTTCATTGCTTTCATAAACAGAGAATTTTCAGAGGTCTGCCATTTTTGCTGACATCTTCCTGGAATTTATTTCTGTATATGGGATGAAATTCAAGGATTTAACTTTTTTCCTAAATGGATAACCAGTTTTATAGCACAGTTATTAAGTAAATTATACTTTCCCACTAAATTAAAATGCCATTTTTTGTTGTTATTAAGTTTCCTTATATACTTGGATACGTCTCTGGACTTGCTTTGTTTTATCCAATAAATTTGTTAAAAGGAAGTAATTTATTGTCATCTGAACCAAGTATTAGCTATGTGAACTTGAGCAAGTTACTTCATCTCTCCAAACTTCTGTCTCTTTATCTGCAAAATAGTAATGATAATCTCATAAGGTTGTTGAAAAGATTAAATTTAGAAAATGTTAGGTACTTTGCAAGGACTTGGTACATAGTAAACGCAAATATTTTAATTTCATATTGATGTTCATAAACACTTTTACTACTTAAAGTTGTAATGAATTTGCAAAATGACTGTCTTTTATTCTTTAATTGCAGTCTTGGATTATATCAATGGAGTGATAAAGTAGTTCGAAAAGTGGAGAGATTATGGAATGTTCGAGATAATAAGATCGTTTCTCACACTGTGTATCTTCTAGTAACACCTCGTGTTGTCGTACGTATTAACCCAACTTCTTCATATTTCCTGACCCATCTGCTCTTTTCCTTTCTTATAATTCTTTCTTTATACTAATCATTACTTTTTTTTAAAGAATTTTGTTTATTTCTTTGAGAGAGAGAGAGAGCACAAGCAGGGGGAAGGGTTGAGGGAGAAGCAGACGCCCTGCCAAGCAGGGAGCCTGACACAGGACTGGATCCCGGACGCCGGGATCACGTCCCAAGCTGAAGGCAGACACTTAACCAACTGAGCCACCCAGGTACCCACTAATCATTATTGTTTAAGAATTTAAGATTAGGGGCACCTGGGTGGCTCAGTTGGTTAAGTGTCTTGGTTTTAGCTCAGGTCACGATCTAAGAGTTGTGGGATTGAGCCCCACATAGGGCTTTGTGCTCAGCGTAGAGTCTGCTTGAGATTCTCTCTCCCTCTGCCCTTCCTCCCAGTTGTGCATGCACACTCTCTCTCTAAAAAATAAAAAAGAACTTAAGATTAAATTTCAGTACCTGCATAAGAAAAATAATATAAAGGCAGCACAGTAAAGCTACAAGCCAATAGAAATCTGAAGAAATGGAAATTTGGCAATAACTTTCATGGCTCCATTTCTTCTCATTGCTTTAAACTGGTGCTCCTCTACTGTAATATGTCAGACCTCTTAGGACCACTGGTACTGTTTGCGTAATTGCTGATCATTTTATGTGCAGTCTATATTAGTCAGGGTCGTCCAGAGAAACAGAACCAACAGAATGTGTTGACTGAGAAAGGCAGGGGAGAAATAGAGGAAGGGAGGAAGGAAATTTATTTTAAGAAAATGGCTCATGCAGTTATGGAGGTTTGGAGAGCTCAAACTCTGACGGTGTGCGCTGGCAGGCAGAATTCCTTCTTGCTTGGACAAAGTCATTCTTGTTCTTTTAGGCCTTCAACTGATTGGATGAGGCCTGTCTATATTATGGAAGGTAATCTGCTTTACTTAAAGTAATTTAAGTGTTAATCTCATCCAAAAACACCCTACTGAAACATTCAGAATAATGTTTGATCAAATATCTGGGCAGTGTGGCCTAGCCAAGTTGACATGTAAAATTAACCATCCCACCCTCTTATTTTTAAAATAAGCTCTACCGCCAAAATGGGCCCAGGATCAAGAGTCACATGCTCTACTGACTGAGCCATCCAGCATCCCTGCCTTCTGAACTTTTGCACTGCTTTTGGGATATTTCCCATCACTAGAAATTTCTAACTAAAGGACAGAAAAAACCAAATGGGCAAAATTGTATTCTAATGAAGAACTTATTTTTGTTTCAAAGACTATATCTATACTAAGAGCAGTTTATACCTTCATTAAAAACATTGTTGATGTTATAGTTACAAATGGCAATCATGTTAGTCTGTAGCCTTTTTGAAATATATGTGACTTAAAGCCAAAATCTTCAAATAGAGGAAAAAATATTAAGAGAAATAGTATTTACTAGCAAAGAAGAGTGTAATAGTATCAAAATATTTTATTTAGTTATATTAAAAACCATATTTTTGAAAGATGTTCTCACTTCTCACCAAAGTAATTCTTTAATGGCTACTTTTTATATTTAGATTAGATTAGATAAAGAATCTGTCATTATCATACTTCTGTAGAGGTTTTTTTTTTTTTTTTTCTGATTCTTAGGATGAAGCACGAAAGCATTTTAACTGTCCGATTCTGGAGGGAATGGAACTAGAAAATCAAGGTGGTATGGGCACTGAGCTCAATCATTGGGAAAAGCGGTTATTAGAGGTCAGTTTGTTTTTAAATTTTGCTAAACATATTTTTTAATAAAAGTAATTCTCTTGGGGTGCCTGGGTGGCTCAGCCATTAAGCCTCTGCCTTTGGTTCAGGTCATGATCCCAGGGTCCTGGGATCGAGCCCCACATCGGGCTCCCTGCTCTGCAGGAAGCCTGCTTCTCCCTCTCACACTTCCCTTGCTCGTGTTCCCTCTCTCGCTGTCTCTCTCTGTCAAATAAATAAACAAAATCTTAAAAAAAAAATAGTAATTCTCTTTTTAATGAAAATAATTCTTATTCAAGTTATTCAAACAGTATAATGGGTTATAAAGTAAAATTATTTATTTTTCTTTTTTTTCTGTTTTTCTTTTTCTTCTTTTTTCCCCCCTCTTAACAAGCAGTTTCTCATTAATACATTCAGGTCAGTAGTGAACTAGAATGAATCTTAACTGACCTCCTTGCTTATTGTTTGTTTGTTAACTCCCTTCCTCTTTTTAAAACTCCAGTGTTTGATAGGCAGCCATTAAAAATAAGTCTTCCTCCTCTTTTCCACTCACTTGCCTTTCTTTTCCATAAGATGGACCCTATGTAAACCTAAAAACATATGGTGACTTAAAGTTCCTTTTCCCCTTAGCGCTCTAGATCCACTTTTAGATGTAATCACTATTTAAGTTTTTTGTATATCCTTCTGGAAATGCTGTATATATGTAGAGATACACATGCCAACACACAGTTTGTTTTTCCTAATGGATTCACACGTTTGTGCAACTATTTCCCACTTAACAATGTGTCTTAGACATCCTCCTGAGCAGTACAGGGCTCCTGCTGTAATGCAAGTATGCTTTCCTAAAAAACCTCTCTCTTCAAGATTGGACACTAAAAATAACAAGACTCGTGGGAAAAGCAAATAACATACCACTAACAAAAGCAGTGAGTCATAATAAAAGTACTAGCTCAATTTTAAACATATTTCCAGTAAATAAGCTCCTGTATTTACTATAATTTTTCTTTACCTTAAACAACAACAAAAAGCAATGGTAGTTGGAAGGGAAACTATAAATTGAGTAATGGGGGCAAGAGTAAAATGTATAAAATTAGAGGGAGTCATACAATAACCACTTATAAAACAGAGCCTCTGCCCATATTGAACCAAGTAGAAGAACGTGGAGTGAATGGTCATCGTGCGCATTCCTCTGTCACTGTGTTTAGCTGTCTTAGTGTACTTTATATTTAGCTGCTATTGCTCCATTGCAAAAATATGAAAATCTAGGGAAAAGTCATTATAAACCAACATGATTTAACAGCTACATGGTATTATATGAATGTAACAACAGTCCTGTGTTAATGAACAACTATGTTTTAAATTTTTTATTTTATTTTTATTTAATTTTATTCTATTTTATTTCTAAGATTTTATTTTTAAGTAATCTCTACACCCAACGTGGGGCTTGAACTTACAGCTGTACTGACTGAGCCAGCCAGGCGCCCCTCACACAAAAATGTTGTGATGGGTCACCGGGGTGGCTCTGTCAGTTAAGCATCTGCCTTTAGCTCAGGTCACGATCCCAGGATCCTGAGATTGAGTTCCGCGTCAGGCTCTCTGCTCAGTGGGAACGCTGTTTCTCCCCTCCTTCTGCCCTTCCCCGCTGCTCGTGCTCTCTCTCACATGCTCTCAAATAAATAAAATCTTTTTAAAAAATAAAAATTAAAAAATTAAAATGTTATGATGAGCATTTATTTATATCTGTGATACAAATATATCTGTGGCATTCCAGTGGGTATTCTTAGGTTCAAGCTCACAAGACCTAACGGGCCACACTGAAAAAAGATTCACTTGGAAGGATACAAGAAAGAATGTGCAACATGACAGCATGGCAGAAGTCAGGCATTTCTCTTGTGCTCCACACAGCAGACTAGGCGCTATCATCCATGCTTCTCCCACACCCCACTCCAGCTCAAATACGGGAGCATAAGGCCATAACAGGGGCGTAAGAATCAGCCCAGCTTAGAAGAATCAGCCCAGCTTAGATGTCCCAAATAGTAACTAATATATGTTTTTTTTTAACAGTTCCATAGACATAACTTCCAGATCTCTGTTGGGGACATCCCCATAAGAGTCAGTGCACATGGGGAAGTTTTAAACTGTGGCTTACAAAAGAGTGAAATTAATGCTTGTGCTGACTATTCTTATCCAGGTGTCCACAAAGCAATAGTGATGGAAACTTAACGAAAGACACATTATATTTGTTTCTGCCGTGGGAATTTCAGTTTTTAAATTTTCCTTAGCAGTTTTCCCAAGTGATTCCCATTAGAAAACCGTAGATTAGTCACACATGAAAATTTATTTACTCTGCAGTAGAGACTTGAGAGTATTAATATCATTAACAGCTCCCTTTCTCTGATTGCTTTGTGTTCTTGAACTACTTTTTTTTAAAAAGATTTTATTTATTTATTTGAGAGAGAGCGCTCAAGTGGGGGGTGGGGAGAGGAAGACACAGGCCCCCCACTGAGCTGGGAGCCCGATGTGGGGCTCGATCCCAGGACCCCAGGATCATGAGCCACAGGCAGACACCCTAACCACAGGCAGACACTTAACCGACTGAGCCACCCAGGTGCCCCCTTAAACTACTTTTTTAAATGATATTAAAGTACTTGAGGTGACCATCCAGCATTCAGCATAAGGATTTGAAGATTAATCAGAGCTGTTGTAGGAATTTTAGGATATGAATTAAAAGACTGAGTAGATAATAGACCTCAATGACATTTTAGGTCCTTCATGTAACTCCTTTGATTCTATGATTCTGTGATACTTGTTTTACATATTAATGTATATTTTTGTGATCATAAGATTGAGGGTTATAAGAGAATTTTTTTTTTAATTCGGCAAATAACCATCTCTTCCAATATTTTATGGGCATCTGTCTCAACCACTCATTTTACTTTGTCTATGTAGCATAATAGTTTTACATATTTTTCCATATACTTATCTTCATTTTCATCAGAGTTCTAAATGCTGGTTGTCTGCCATTTTAGGAAATTGTACACAATATAGATGTTTAAGGCAGAAAGCAGATCTTTCTTTAAGCTTCATTGTTGTCATTCTAAAGAAGGCTTATGGGATGCCTGAGTGGCTCAGTCAGTTAAGCGTCTGCCTTCAGCTCAGGTCATGATCCCGGGGTCCTGGGATTGAGTTCTGCATCTGGCTCCCTGCTCCACTGGGAGCGTGCTTTTCCCTCTGCCTACTGCCCCCCCTGCTTGTGCTCTCTCTCTCAAATAAAATCTTAAAAAAAAAAAAAAAAAGGCTTATGTATTTCACTACTTAAAGTGAATAAGTCAGCCTCTCACACTTGAGACATTTTATATATACATCAAAATAATCATGGAAATTGTTGGAAGTTTCTGTCTTCTAATTTAAAATCTGTTGATTTTCAGAATGAAGCAATGACTGGTTCTCACACCCAGAACCGAGTCTTCTCTCGAATCACTCTGGCATTAATGGAAGACACTGGGTAAGACAGCTGTGAGAATATTATATGCATTGTTTGTTAAAATGAGAAGAATATTAAGTTTAATATTAAGATGAAATGATTATTAGCTTAAGAAAATACATTTTATACTGAAGTAAAATATTGGAATTTTGTGCAGTTGTCTATCTTTACCTGTACCAAATCCATTCATTCATTCAATAAATCTTTGAGGCCCTGAGGTATAGTAATGTATAGATCAAAATTCCAGGCATTGTAAGATTTATTTTCTAATGAGTAGAGGCCGTGCTAATATAAAGGAAAGACTAATCTAAACAAGTTTTTAAACTTGTAAATGAAATTGATGATGTGTAGATTCTTGGTTTTTAAAGCAGTAGAACTTTCTGGTAAAGCAGTAGAATACTGTTTTTAGATGACTCCAATGGGAGTCTTTTTCTTTGTGGGCACCTGAGTCTTTTTGACAAGACTCACTAGTTTTTGATAGCTTCCTTCCTTCCTTTTTTTGGTATAGCAGGATGTACCAGGTTGATGGGCATACACCCTATCCTAGATCTGGGCGTCAGCCAGTCTTCCAAGGATCACTGGTTCCATTTAGTGGAGAATAGCTTTTGGAACCACAACCTATGGGTGTCTGGGTGGCTCAGTTGATTAAGTGGTTGACTCTTGATCTCAGCTCAGATCTTGATCTCAGAGTCATGAGTTCAAGCCCCGTGTTGGGCTCCATGCTGGGCATGGCGCCTACCTATAAACAAAACAAAACAAAACAAAACAAAAACCACAACCTAGGCACTGTGTTCATTGCTACTAGGTTATCATTGCTTCTCATAGCTTTTAGTGGACCAAGTTGGGAAATTCGTATTTTTGAAAAGAAAGAAGAAAACACTGGATTTCTTTTAGTAATGGTATAACTCTTCCCACTTATTCTCGGGCAAGTGATGGCCAGCAAAAGTGGTCCTGCTGCTCTGTTTAACAATCTATTTATAGCCCTTTTATAAACAATGCTCGTTTCTTTAAGACACCAGTAGGTTACAGAAGCACTGTGGAATGTGTGAGTTGCTAGTGAAATCATGGCACTGGTGATTTTTATAGTATTTTTCCATTTTCTGGGGCAACACAACAGTAACAAGGCCAGATGTTTCTAAATAACTGCATGGAAATTAACTTTCATAAATCCACAAGACTTAACTGTAGGTTAACTAAGTTGCTTCTCCCAGTAAAAAACATTATTATTTATCCATCCAGAAACCTGGGAATCACCCTTGACAACTCCCTCTTCCCACCTCTTACATCCAGTCAATCAAAAGTCTTCCATGACTTTTAGCTCTTTGATATCCCTGAATTCTGTCTACCCTTTGGTTACCACTGCCTTTATCAAAGCAGCCATTATTTTTGGCTGGATTACTATAGTAGTTTTTTTCTTATCTGTCTCAGTGCATTTTAAATGGTCCTTTCTGTTGCCCAAAGGCTTTTCACAAATGTTCTTTAGAAGTTTTTTTTTCATACAGCATCTCACACAGTAAGAAAGGTACATATCATGACCAAAGTACACACATACATATATAATGGTTAAGAGCAAAGACATTGATATGGGTATTAAGACCATTCAATGATGAAAGAATATTTTTTTCAACAAATGGTGCTGGGACAACTGGATATCCACATGCAAAAGAATAAATTCCTACTACATATGATGTACAAAGATTACCTCAAAATGGATCAGAGACCTAAATATAAGACCTAAAACTATAAAACCCTTAGAATCAAAGAGTCCAGGAATAGGAGACCTGATTTTTGTTCTAGGAGTTCAGCTAGATAGCTATCAAATCATTCTGAACACCTGTGAACTCAACTGGAGATCTAAGAAAAGAATTGCTGCAGTTCTACAAATAGAAAAGTGACCACTTTCTGTAAGAATGACAAGATGGAAAAACTCACCTCAAGAAAAGTGAACAAGAGGCATTACTGACTGCCAGGGACCTAATAAGTATGGACATAAGTAAGATATCAAAACTAGAGTTCAGAATAACAATTATAAAGATACTAGCTGGGCTTGAAAAAAGCATAGCAGACACTAGAGAATCCCTTTCTGGAGAAAAAAAAACTAAAATCTAATCAAGTCAAAATCAAAAAGGCTACTAATGAGATGCAATAAAAAATGGAGACTCTAACTGCTAGGATAAATGAGGCAGAAGAGAGAATTAGTGATATAGAAGACAAAATAATGGTGAATAAAGAGGCTGAAAAAAAGAGAGATAAACAACTACTGGATCACGGGGGGGGGGGTGAGAGAGAAGTGATACTGTAAAGCAAAACAATATTAGAAAAATTGGGATTCCAGAAGAAGAGGAATGGGGAGGGACAGAAGGTGTATATTGGAGCAAATTATAGCTGAGAACTTCCCTAATCTGGGGAAGGAAACAGGCATTAAAGTCCAGGAGGCACAGAGAATGCCCCTCAAAATCAATAAAAATAGGTCAACACCTCAAGCTATAATAGTGACACTTGCAAATCTCAGAGAAAAGGGGCTATCCTGAAAGCAGCTCAGGATAAGAGGTCCATAACCTACAAGGGTAGAAACGTTAGACTGGCAGCAGACCTAGCCACAGAGACCTAGTAGGCCAGAAAGGACTGGCATGATATATTCAGGGTGCTAAATGAGAAAAATATGCAGCCAAAGATACTTTATCCGGCAAGGCTGTCATTCAAAATAGGAGAGATAAAGAGCTTCCAGGACAAACAGAAATTGAAAGAATTTGTGATCACCAAACCAGCCCTGCAAAAAATATTAAAGCGGATCCTTTAAGAGAAGAGAGAACCCAAAAGTAACATAGACCAGAAAGGAACAGAGACAATATACAGAAACAGTAACTTTATAGGTAATACAATGACACTAAATTCATATCTTTAAATAGTTACTCTGATGGGGCACCTGGGTGGCTCAGTCGTTAAGCGTCTGCCTTTGGCTCAGGGCGTGATCCTGGCATTCTGGGATCGAGCCACATCAGACTCCTCCGCTGGGAGCCTGCTTCTTTCTCTCCCACTCCCCCTGCTTGTGTTCCCTCTCTCACTGGCTGTCTCTCTCTCTGTCAAATAAATAAATAAAATCTTTAAAATAAATAAATAAATAGTTACTCTGAGTGTAAACGGGCTAAATACCCCAATCAAAAGACACAGGATATCAGATTGGATAAAAAAAGCAAGACCCATCAATATGCTGTCTGCAAGAGGTTCATTTTAGACCCAGAGACACCTCCAGATTGAAAGCGAGGGGAGTGGAAAACCATTTATCATGCTAATGGACATCAAAAGAAAGCTGGCGTAGCAATCCTTATATCAGACAAATTAGATTTCAAACCAAAGACTGTAGGGCACCCGGGTGGCTCAGTCAGTTAAGCATCTGCCTTCGGCTCAGAACATGGTCCTGAGGTCCTGAGATTGACTGCTGATATTGATCCTGCTTCTCCTTCTCCTCTGCCTGCTACTCTCCCCTCTCCCTCTGCCTGTGCTCACACTCTCTCTCTGTCAAATAAGTAAATAAAATTTTTAAATAAATAAATTCAAAGATTGTAGTAAGAGATGAGGAAGGACATTATTGTCATAATTGAAGGGTCTGTCCAATAAGATCTAACAATTATAAATATTTATGCCCCTAACATGGGAGCAGCCAATTATATAAACCAACTAATAACAAAATTAAACACATTGATACTAATACAGTAATAGTAGGCGATTTTAACACCCCACTTACTGCAATGGACAGATCATCTAAGCAAAAGGTCAACAAGGAAACAAGGGCTTTGAATGATACACCGGATCAGATGGACCTCACAGATATATACAGAGCATTCCACTCTAAAGCAACAGAATACACATTGTTCTCAAGTGCGCATGAAACATTCTCCAGAAGAGATCGCATCCTGGGTCACAAATCAGGTCTCAGGTGGTACCAAAAGATTGGGATCATTCCTTGCATATTTTGAGACCACATTGCTTTGAAACTTGAACTCAATCACAAGAGAAAATATGGAAAGAACTCAAATACATGGAGGCTAAAAGAGCATCCTACTCAAATATGAATGGCTTGCAAAGAACAAATAATCCAATCAAGAAATGGGCAGAAGACATGAACAGACATTTCTCCATAGAAGACATCCAAATGGCCAACAGACACATGAAAAAATGCTCAATATTACTTGGCATCAGGGAAATTCAAATCAAAACCACAGTGAGATACCACCTCACACCGGTCAGAATGGCTAAAATGAACAAGTTAGGAAACAACAGATGTTGGTAAGGATGTGGAGAAAGGGGAACCCTCTTACACTGTTGATGAGAATGCGAGCTGGTGCAGCCACTCTGGAAAACAGTATGGAGGTTCCTCAAAAAATTGAAAATAGAGCTACCCTACGACCCAGCAATTGAACTACTGGGTATTTATCCCAAAGATACAAATGTAGTGACCCAAAGGGGCACCTGCACCACAATATTTATAACAGCTTTGTCCACGATAGCCAAACTATGGAAAGAGCCCAGATGTCCATCATTGAATGGATGGATAAAGAACATGTGGTGTATATATACAATGGAATACTACTCAGCCATCAAAAAATGAAATCTTGCCATTTGCAGCAATGTGGATGGAACTAGAGGGTATTATGCTAAGGGAAAGAAGTCAACCCAAGAAAGACAATTATTGTATGATCTCACTCATACATGGAATTTAAGAAACAAAACAGAGGATCATAGGGGAAGAGAGGAAAAAATAAAACAAGATGAAATCAGAGAGGGAGACAAACCATAAGAGACTCTTAATCTGCAAGTCATAACCTTTTTCCTGTTGGAGGGTCTTGCCTTGATGTTGATTGTTGCTGGCTGTTGAGGGTGGCGGGTGGTAAAGGTTAGGGTGGTTGTGACAATTTCTTAAAAGAAGACAATGAAGTATGTCACACTGTTTAACCCTTCCTTTAATGAATGACTTCTCTGTAGCATGCGATCCTGTTTGTAGCATTTTTACCCACAGTAGAATTTCTTTCAGAATTGGAAGCAATCCTCTCAAACCCTGCCGCTGTTTCATCAACTATAGGTTTAGGTAATATTCTAAATCCTTTGTTGTCATTTTAACAGTCTTCACTGCATCTGCACCAGGAGTAGTTTCCATCTCAGTAAAGTACTTTCTGTCTTCATCCATAAGAAGCAACTCCTCATCCATTCATGAGATGGCAGCAATTCACTCACATCTTCAGGCTCCACTTCTAATTCTAGTTCTCTTGCTGTTTCCCCCACATCTGCACTTACTTCCTCCCCTGGAGTCATGGACTCTCAAAGTCATCCATGAGGGTTGGAATCAACTTCTTCCAAACTGCTGATGTTGCTATTCTGACTTCTTCCCATGAATCACAGATGTTCTTAATGACACATAGAATGTTGAATCCTTTCCAAAAGTTTTCAACTTACTTTGCCAAGATCCATCTGAGGAATTGCTATATATGGCAGCTGTAGCCTATGAGATGTATTTCCTAAGTAATAAGACTTGAAAGTCAATTACTTCTTGATCTGTGGGCTGCAGAATGAAAACATTCACCTTGTTGTCCACCTCCATCAGAGCTCTCAGGTTCTCAGGTGACCAGGTGCATTGACAGTGAGCAGTACTATTTTGAAAGGAATCTTTTTTTTTTTTTTTAATGTAGGCTCCATGCCCAGCATGGGACTTGAACTCATAACCCTGAGATTAAGAGTCATGTGCTCTACCAACTGAGCCAGCCAGGCACCCCAGGAATCTTTTTTTTATTTCTTTCTGTGCAGCAAGTCTCAACAGTGGGCTTAAAATATTCAGTAAACCATACTGCAAACAGATAATGCTGTCATCCAGGCTTTGTTGTTCGATTTACAGAACAAAGGCAGAGTAGATTTGGTGTAATTCTTAAGAGCCCTAGGATTTTCAGAATGGTCAGTGAGCACTGGCTTCAACTTCAAGTCACCAGCTGCATTAGCCCCTAACAAGAGAGACAGCCTTCCTCTGGAATATTTGAAGCTAGGTATTGACTACTCTCCAGGTGTGAAAGTCCTAAGTGGCATCTTCCAACAGAAGCTTCATCTACATTGAAGATCTGTTGTTTAGTGTAGCCACTTCACTATTTGTCTGAGCTAGATCTTCTGGATAACTTGGTGTAGCTAATACAACAGTGCCTGCTACTCTCCCTTACACTTTTATGTTATGGAGACATCTTTCCTTAAACCTCATGAAACAACCTCTGCTAGCTTCCAGCTTTTCTTCTGCAGCTTCCTCACTTCTATTGGCCTTCATAAAATAGAGTTAGGGCCTTGCTCTGGATTAGGCTTTGGCTTAAGAGAATGTTGTGGTTAATTTGATCTTCTAACCAGGCCACTCAAACTTTCTTCATTATCAGCAGTAAGGCTGTTTCACTTTCTTTATTATTCATGTATTCACTGTAATATCACTTTTCATTTCCTTCAAGAACTTTTCCTTTGCATTCACAACTTGGCTAACTGGTGTAAGAGGCCTGGCTTTTGGTCTATCTCAGCTTTTGACCTGCCTTCCTCATTAAGCTAAATCATTTCTAGCTTTTGATTTAGTGAGAGACTTGTGACTCTTCCTTTCACTTGAACACTTAAAGTCCACCATGGGGTATTTTTTTTTTCAAGATTTATTTACTTATTTGAGAGAGAAGAGCACAAGTGGAGGGAGGAGAAGAGGCAGAGGGAGAAGCAGACTCTGCGCTGAGTCCGGAATCTGACACAGAGCTTAATCCCAGAACCCTGAGATCATGACCTGAGCCAAAATCAAGAGTCAGACACTTAACCAACTGAGCCACCCAGCCGCCCCCACTGGAGGGTATTAATTGGCCTAATTTCAATATTGTTGTATCTCAGGGAATAGGAAGGCCTGAGGAAAGGGAGAGAGACAGGAACAGTCAGTGGAACAGTCAGAATACACATATTTATTGTTGTATGGGTATGGTTCCTGGTGCCCCAAAACAATTACAATAGTAACATGAAAGATCACTGATCACAGATCACCATTACAAATATAATAATCATGAAAAAGTTGAAAATATTGTGAAAATTACCAACATATGACACAGACAGGAAGATAGAAAATGCTGTCGGAAAAATGGTGCCAATAGATTTGTTTGACACAAGGTTGCCACAAACCTTCAATTTGTAACAAAAAAGGCAGTATCTACAAAGTGTAATAAAGTGGAATGTAAGAAAATGAGATATGCCTATAGTGGTAATGCTTGTACAACTCTGTGAATATACAAAAACATTGAATTATACACATTATAAGGGTGAATTTTTTAGGATATAAATTGTTTCAGTTTTTTATAAAGCACACTGACATTGAAGCCAGAATCCTAGATTCAAAGCCCATCTTTGCTATTTACTTGCTGTATCTTTTCCTCAGTTCTCTCTTCCATAAAATAAGGATAAAATGTGATACCTACCTCATAGAGTTTTGTGAGGGCTCTAATGAGTTAATACATGTAAAGTCCTTAGCAAAGTGTTTGGCAGATGTAGGTGCCAACTCAGGTATTAGCTATTGTATACGAAACTGAGCCAAAGTTCTTAGAAATATATTTACCTTACTACCAGCAATGCAATCCTTTTTTTCTATTCTATTGATTTAAAAGAAAGAGAAATGAATGTTAAGATACAGTAAATTGATTTCACAACTTTCTAATGCCACTGAGAAACTCTGTTTCCAATGCTTCCCCTGCTCCCTCAGCTAACTTGTGCTCGTCCTTTGGGTTTAGCTTAAAGTTGCCTCCTCGAACAAATCTTTCCTAATTCCCCAGACTAATTTAGATTTTCCTATTAATGTGCTGCTATTAGCACCTTATATGTAACCTCTATAGCACTCATCCCAGTTGTAATTTTTTTAAACATCTGTCTTCCCCGCTAGATTATAATCTTCATGAAGGAAGGACCTGTGTCTATTTATTCACTGGTGTGGCCTTACCATTAAAAAAAGTGCCTACCGGGGCGCCTGGGTGGCTCAGTCGTTGAGCGTCTGCCTTCGGCTCAGGGCGTGATCCTGGAGTTCTGGGATCGAGCCCCACGTCAGGCTCTTCTGCTGGGAGCCTTCTTCTTTCTTTCCCACTCCTCCTGCTTGTGTTCCCTCTCTCACTGGCTGTCTCTCTGTCAAATAAATAAATAAAATATTAAAAAAAAATTTTTTTTTTAAAGTGCCTACCATATAAGAAGTGCTTAATAACGAGGCGCCTGGGTGGCTCAGTCATTAAGCGTCTGCCTTCGGCTCAGGGCGTGATCCCGGCGTTCTGGGATCGAGCCCCACATCAGGCTCCTCCGCTGGAAGCCCGCTCGTTCCTCTCCCACTCTCCCTGCTTGTGTTCCCTCTCTCACTGGCTGTTTCTCTCTCTGTCAAATAAATAAATAAAATCTTAAAAAAAAAAAAAAAAGAAGTGCTTAATAACTGTTGACTCATAGTATAGGAAGAGCTGCAAAGAAGGTATCAGAAAGATTTCAAGAAATGTAGCTGGAGTGCTTACCTGGTGATTGAGTGACATGGTGCTGATACTATGCTCTATACTCAGTCTGTACTAGATATGATAATTCTCAAGGGAATCTTATTACTTTACATTTTATCCGTAGGGAGAAGGACTGCCTAACTTAGGCACTACTAAAATGACTGCTAATGTGCAATGAGGCATCTGGTACTATCTGGACAACTTGACCTGCTGTGATACTACCTTAGCTGATTAACATAAGTCACATTATAGCTGCAGAGGTTGCTGGCATTTTGGTTATTGGAGTGCTGAGATTCATGTCTTCAGTTTCTGTCTCCGAGAGTTCCGTCCTTTAAAAAAAAAAAAAAGGAGAAGGTTTTTTTGGCCTGGGGGGGTGGTGCACCTGACTGGCTCAGTCAGTTAAATGTTCACCTTTGGCTCAGGTCATGATCCCAGGGTCCTGGGATCAAGCCCTGCCTCACGCTCTCTGCTCAGGGAGGTTCTGCCTCTCCCTCTCCCCCTGCTCCTGCTCTCTCTCAAATTAATAAATAAAATCTTTGAAAAATTAAAGTTAAAAAAGGAGAAGGTTTTGAAGATGCTGGATCACATATTTCTATTTGTGTTTGATTTTGTGGGAAGGTGGCTGGAATGTAGGGAATAATTCTTGTCATTCCCTGGGCCTTTGAGCCTCTGTTTTTATTTACTGATTTGGTAATGCTAAAGGAACAAGATATAATACATAAAGGTTAGAAACTGGGGCACCTCGGTGGCTCAGTCAGTTAAGCATCGACTCTTGGTTTCACCTCAGGTCATGATCTCAGGGGTGTGAGATCGACCCCCACTTCGGGCTCACACCAAGTCTGCTTAAGATTCTTCCCCCCTTCTTTCCCTCCCTCTCTGCTCCTGGCGCGCACATGCGCACTTGCTTGCTTGCTTCCTCGCTCTCCAGTAAATAAAGAAATACATAAATAAAATATTTTTTAAAAGGTAAGAAATTATTTTTTGTAATTTTATAATTTTTGTAAACTAATCTTGTTATTAAGAACAAAGAAGAAAAGGGTGCCTGGGTGGCTCAATCAGTTAAGTGTCTGCCTTCAGCTCATGAAGCTAGGGTCCTGGGATCTAGTCCCACATCGGGCCCCCTGCTCAGTGGGGAACCTGCTCCACCCTCTCCCTCTGCTGCTCCCCCTGCTTGTGCTCTCTCTTGTGTGTTCTCTCCCTCTCAAATATATAAAATTAAAAAAAAAAAAAGAGGAAGAAAAAAGAAAACCCAATAAAAGTAGGCTCCTAGGCTTTGATTAAATTTGCCAGGAAACCAAATCTATGTGGGTTTTCTTTTTCTGAAATTAGAATGTTTTTAAAGTATTAGACAAAGTATTTACATGTCTTATTATAATAGAGTAATTTTTAGTCACAGGCAAAACCTGTATTGATGGAATATCACAAATTCAAGTCCAGAGAAGCAAGAAACTAGGGCCAACTGAATCAGATTAGGTAATGTTTATCCAACTAGTAATTCCACTATTTCTTCCTCAGTTTACTCTCGTCTTTTTCTCTCATTCTCTTTTTGTTTCTTTCGCCCTTAATCCCTTTGTCTCACACCTTAACCATTTTCTACTCTGTGACTTCTCTCATCTTTGAAAATTACAGTGACAACATATTTTGGTTTTGATTTTTTTTTCCCCAAATATGACAGTACCCTCACCCTAAGACAAGTTTCCCTGTCCTTGTTACGGTGATTCTGTGCAGCAGTTCCTGTGTACAAGGGCTTCACTTGTAAATGCTCCTCTATCTTGAGGTCCTAGTTTGCTCATTGTCGAGATTTGTAATTGGTATGCTAGAGTTGTTTTTAAAATGACAGTGATAAAAAGTGCTTTATTTGAATTATTTCCACAGCTGGTATAAGGCTAATTACAGCATGGCCGAGAAGTTAGACTGGGGCCGAGGAATGGGCTGTGACTTTGTCAGGAAGAGCTGTAAATTCTGGATTGACCAGCAGAAACAAAAGTAAGAACACATTTCCTCACTATGTCTTTGATAACATGGTTGATTTCTGATTTTGTTCTTTATCCTGAACCTCAAATGTCACTATTTTGAAAATGTGGTCTAAACAGTTCAACTTCAAAATGTACAGAAGAATATCTATGGTGCTTCATGATAATAGAATAAGTAGCTACATTATTGTTTTAAATCATATATGAAAAGAATCTACAATGTGGGAGCGAGAACCATAAGCATTTCTGTTTAGTTTATAATTAATAAATTATATATTATAAAATTTTTGCATATGCTATCATTCTTACTGTTTTCTTCAGAGAATGCACTCGTAAACATAGATGCAGCTGTTGATTCAGTATCCAAAAACATGAAGATACTTTGAATAATAGTTCTCAAATCTGGGTGAATATCAAAACGACCTAGCAAACTTTTTAAAAATACATTCTTCAAGTTCGGGGAATACACATACACACACATTCATATGTTTATGCATATATATTTATGTATTTTTAAGTAGCTCTATGTCTGAGGTGGAGCTCGAACTCATAACCCTGAGATCAAGAGCCTCATGCTTCATGGACTGAGCCAGCAAGGTGCCCCATTAATATATATTTTTTAACTTTTTATTTTGAGATAATCATAGATTCACATGCAGTTTTGAAGAAATATACAAAGATTCCACGTACGCTTTATCCAGTTTTCTTGATCAGTAACATCTCGTAAAAACTATAGTTCAATAACACAGCCAAGATACATAGCACATTTCAGTTACTACAAGAATCCTTCATGTTGCCATTTTATAGACATACCCTCTTCCCTCCCACTCCAGCCCCTCCTAAGCCCCTGGAAACCACTGATCTCTTCTTCATTTCTATAATTTTTCCATTTAAAGAATGTTATATAAATTGATTCATAGTGAATATAACCTTCTGGGATTGGCTTTTTTCATTCCACATAATTTTCTGGAGATTCATCTAGGTTGTTGTGTATATCAGAGTTTGCTCAAGTTAATGGCTGAATAATATTCCATGATACGGATGTACCACAGTTCGTTTAAGCATTCATATGGATTTATTTGAGAGAGATAGTGAGAGAGAGAGATCACGAGCATGGGGGAGGGGTACAGGGAGAAGCAGGCTCCCTGCTGAGCAGGGAGCCCAACTGCGGGACTTGATCCCGGGACCCTGGGATCATGACCTGAGTTGAAGGCAGCTGCTTAACAGACTGAGCCACCCAGGTACCCTAAGCATTCACATGTTGAAGGATATCTAGGTTGTTTCCAGTTTGGGGCTCATATGAATAAAGCTGCTGTAAACATTTGTGTACAGGTTTTTGTGTAAACATAAATCTTCATATCTCCAAAATAAATGCCAGGGAGTGTAATTGCTGGGTCATATGGTAGTTGCAAGTTTAGTTCTCTAAGAAACTGCTAAACTCTTTTCCAGAATGACTATACCGTTTTATATTCTACCAGCAATGTATGAGTGATAACAGTTTCTTTACATCTTTGTCAGCATTTGATGTCACTATTTTTTATTTTAGTTATTCTGAAAGATAGTAGTGATATCTCATTGTGGTTTTAATTTGCATTTCCCTAACGGCTAATGATGTTAAATATCTTTTCATGTTTTTATTTGATGTCTGTATATCCTCTTTAATGAGATAACTCTTCATGTCTTATGCCAATTTTCTCATTGGATTGTTTGCTTTTGTTTATGTTTGTTTGTTTTTTTTACTGTTGAGTTTTGAAAGTTCTTTATATATTCAAAATACTAGTCCTTTGTCAGATATGTGGTTTGCACACATTTTCTCCGAACTGTAGCTTTTCTTTTTATTCTCTTAATAGGGTTTTTGTAGAGCAAAAGTTTTTAACTTTGGCGAAGTCCAAATTATCAGTATGTACTTTTGTGAGTCGTACTTTCAATGTCAAGGCAATGCAAAGCCCTAAATCTCAAAGCTATTCTTTTTTTTTTTTTTTAAGATTTTATTTATTTATTTGACAGAGAGAGACAGCCAGCAAGAGAGGGAACACAAGCAGGGGGAGTAGGAGAGGAAGAAGCAGGCTGCTAGCAGAGGAGCCTGATGCGGGGCTCAATCAGGGGCTCAATCAGGGCGTTCTGGATCATGCCCTGAGCTGAAGGCAGATTCTTAACGACTGCGCCACCTAGGCGCCCCTCAAAGATATTCTTGTATTTTTTTTTCAAAAATTAATTAAAAATTAATTGCTTTATGTACTATATTGCAGTCTGGGATCCATTTTGAGTTAATTTTTGTATCAAGTGGGAGACTTAGGTCAGGTTCATTTTTTCGTGTATGGATGTCCAATTGCCCCAGCACCATTCAGGCTGTCTTTCTTTTCTTGAATTGCTTTCTTCCATTTGTCAAAGAGTCAGTTGGGTGTATTTATATGGGTCTATTTCTGGGTTCTCGCTTCTGTTCCATTGATCTATGTGTCTGTCACTCCATTAATACTGCACAGTCCTTGATTACTGTGGCTATACTATGTCTTAAAATTGGGTAAACTGATTCTTCCCACTTTATTGTTTTTCAAAATCGTCTTAGCTGTTCTAGTTCCTTTGCCTTTCATAAAAGTTTCAGAATAACCTTGTCTACAAAAAAATCTTGCTGGGATTTTTCTATGAATTGTGTTAAACCTATATATCAATTTTAGCACAATTAACATTTTGGCTCTGTTGAGTTTTTAAAGCCATGACCACAATGGAGGGGGAGACATTCAGTTTTTCACCATTAAGTATAATGTTAGTTGTAGGTGTTTTGTAGATGCTCCTTTTCAAGTTGAAGTTCCTCTCTTTTCCTATTTTTCTGAGAGTTTTTCTCACGAATGGATGTTGACTTTTGCCAAATGCTTTTTCTACTTTGGTTGATATATTCATGTGATTTTTTTTTCTTTAGCCTGTTAATATGATGGATTACACTGATTGATTTTCAAATATTAAACCAGCCCTGCATTGCTAGAATAAGCCCCACTTAGTCATGGTATATAATTGTTTCTATATATTGCTGAATTCCATGTACTTATATTTTAGCATGGATTTTTCTGTATATATTCCTGAAGAATATGATACTGGCTTTGTTACTTTTTTGTACTGTCTTTGTTTTTTCTATCAGGGTAATATTAGCTTCATAAAATGAATTGGGAAGTATTTCCTCCTCCTATTTTCTGGAAGAGTTTGTGTACAACTGGTGTTAATTCTTCTTTAAGTATTTGGTAGAATTCTCCAGTGAAACCATCTGGGACTATAGATTTCTCTTTCAGGAATTTCTAAAGTATTAATTCAACTTCCTTAATATTTTCAGGGATATTAATATTTATCTATTTCATATTGGATGAATTGTGGTAATTTGTATCATTGAGGTATTCGTCCATTTTGTCTAAGTTATTAGATTTATGTGTACAGAGTAGTTTGTAGGAGTTCTTACTATTGTTTTAATGTCTGTAAAATGTGTAGTGAGGGGAAAAAAGTGTGTAGTGAGATCCTATTTCATTCCTGATCTTAGTAATTTGCATCTTTTCCATTTCTTTTTCAGTTTTCTAGAGGTTTGTCAACTTCATTGATCTTTATAAAGAGCTAGCCTTTGGTTTCGTTGATTTCTTTTATTGTTTTTCTCTTTTCCAATTAAATTTTTTTTTTTAATTTTTTAGAAAAGCACTTGTTAGTGTTTAATGAACCTCCCCCAACATGGCTTCAAGCTACTAGAATGCAGGTGTCCTCCCAACACCCTTAATCTTCTCCTCTCCTCTTCTACTGAAGAATTTGGCCTTCAAGATGACAGGCTGTTTTGGGAGTTTTCCCTTTCCCAAAACTTTGTAGTAGCCCGATTGTACCCCATCAATGATAGGAGCAGCTCCAGGCTTGCTTTTGGTGGCATTTTCCTGGGTCTGCTCACTAAGGTCCACAGTTTGTCAAGGTTGACAGCTGGACAGAAGCTTTGGTTCCTCTTTAAGTGGTCATGCCTCATACCAGCTTATCGAAAGTAATCTGGGTGATATTTGTCAAAGTTGACCCTGTGGTGATGTGTGCCACCAGCATGACCCCGGCCTCCTGGGTGCTTCTGGTGCTTGCCAATGCGGCCGTGGCCGTGGCTCCCGTGGCCCCAAAGTTTCCGGGTCTTCCTCAGTCTGGGTGACATGTCAGCAACCCAGATGGAAAAGTTAATTTATTAATTTCTGTTCTTTATGATAGCCTTCCTTATGCTTGTTTTTTTTTTATTATTTTTCTCTAGGTTCTTGATTATTGATTTGAGATGTTATATCTTCCTAACATATGTATTTAATGCTATAAATTTCCCTCTCAGCCTTTCTTTAGCTGTGTGCCACAAATTTCAATGTTGTTCATTTTGCTGGTAATTGAGAAGTTTAAGACAAGTGACTCGCCTAGAGTTATATAGCTGATGAGGGACTTTAGCTTCTTTCCAAGTCCAGTGCCTTGTCCACTAAGTCAGGGGTTCTTCTTGTGAAAATGTTATTTGTATCTTTTCTCCCCTGGGTTAGGTCTGGAAGCAGTTTAAGTCAGTTTCTACTAAGGAGTCTGACATCTGAGTTATAATCCTGCTGTAAAAAGAGCTGCTAATAAACAGTATCAGGAAGCACCTGCAGCCACTTTGGGGGCAGCTCATTACATCCAGCACTACAACTTGTCTGCTAGTGTAGTACTTCCCAAATTTTGCTATGCAATAGAGTCATCTAGAGATTTTTCTTAAATCTCCATGCCCACATTACAGCCCATCCCAATTAAACCAGAGTGTCTGGAAGTGGGAACCAGGCGTTGGTATTGTTTTTAGAGATCCCTGGGTGATTTCACTTTGCAGCAAAGTTTGGGAATTGCTGTTCCATGGTGTTAAAGGAAGCATATAATTAACACTGCAGCTGCAAGAGCTTAGAGATTTTTTCTTTTAACAGCTGCAACTGTTCCCCTGTAGGTCCCGATTATAGGATCGCCTAAAACCAAAAACAGAAGGGAATTTCCTCTTCTCCATTCTTCAAAACTAAAACTTTTGGTCCCCTGAATTCTGTCCTTTCAGCCATAAGCCAGAGGTTGGCAGACTTTTCTGTAAAGGGCCAATTAACAAATATTTTGTGCACACAAAATAAGGTTCTTCCTATGTTTTGAGACAAGTGGTGCATTATTATCTACTCATCTTCCTGGTTTTTCAGAGTCTTACAGTCTCTGTTATAGCTACTCAACTCTGCTTTCACATATCAGCAGCAGCCATAGACAAAATGAATGCGCATGGCCCTGTTCCAGTAATACTTGATTTACAAAAACAGTTGTAGGAGAAACATAGAAACCAAAAACGCAGCTATGGGCAGGATTTGACCCAAGAGTTGAAGTTTGCTAATCCCTGTCATAAGCATTCAAATGTCCCACTTTTGAAACATCGACATCCAGAAGTCCTTACAGCACAGAAGCCAACTTCTGGCACCATAGGCCCAGTCTGGCTATATCCCTGAGTTATCTTAGATTCCAGTGTGACCATTATTGAGCACAGGGGCTGGTGCTTAACTCCAGCTGTGACACCTCTCCTTCTCCATTGTTGGGTGACTGGTGTGAGAAAGAACAGTTGAGCATAGGCAGAGCCTTACTCGTTTGAATCACTTAAATCTATGTAACCACAAAATAAGGTTCTTTCTATGGTACCACTAGCCACATGTGGCTATATAAATTTATATTTAAATTAATTAAAGTTAAATAAAATGTAAAATTCAGTTCTTCAGTTGCACTAGTCATATTTCAAGTGGTTAATAGCCACTGTATGATTAGACGTATTGGACAACACAGCTACACTGCAGAAAGTTCTATTAGGCTGTGCTGCTGTAGAATTATATGCCATGAATCTGGAATAACTCTAACTTTGGAGCTTTTTAAATCAGTATTTTTTAAGTTCCTTAGTCCTCTTTATCCATTTAGCCAAAACTCATATTTTAATTAATTAAAGGTAAATATTATGTATTTTATTTTAGAGAAAAAGGAAATAAATTTCATGGTATTGAGAAAGTGACTTCGTAAGAACTACTGTCATATTCATTGGAAACTTTATCATAGAAAGTTATAAAATTGCCTTATGTAAAGATTTTATAAAAGTGGTGTGGACAGTGAAAAAACATTTATTGAGTAACTTCTATGTGCTAGATACCAAGTGCTTTATAGTTGAAGCTCAGGAAAATTAAGTAAACATCAAATAAGCTGGTATTTGAAACCAAGCCTGTGTGAAGACTTCTAGACCTTTGTTTTCCTATTACACTGTACTGCTTCACATTTACCAAAGACTGTGCTAGGTCTTTAACACATTTTATCTTAAGAAGCTGTAATTCCCCTAGAAATGTTTTGTTGCTATACTGTGTTAAATGAAGCAAGTTATCAATTTTCCTTGAAATAAGAAATCTAACCTAGGCTTTTTTCCCCAACAGGCATGTAGGAGAAGAGGAAAAATAGCAGTAATCCTATTACAATTTGGCAACCAATCTTAAGAATACTGGAATTTCATTAATTACATTATTGTTATGACATTAATATAATTTGTATTATAATTATCAATAAGGCAACTAATTTGAAGATTATTTTTACAGAACAATGCAATAGATTCCAGTGTCTTTGGAAAATTACAAGACATCTTTTTCCAAATTGTACTTTCAAGATTAGATTTAACAGAACAGAACAACTTGTAATAATTAGGAGTATTCACACAGTCTTCGTTTTGCACATGAAAACAGGATGTCTTGTGAATGTGTTCAGTTTAACAAACTGTCAAACAAGAGTCTTTGAACTAGATTATGGCATAGAAAAAATTTCACTCTTTGTAGCTGCAGGACAGAAGGGCATCATCTCTGTCTCTTTCTGAGACTCCATTATATTAGTTATGAAGATTTGCATTTCCAAGCAGGATCAGGAATTTCATTATTTGTCATTAAACATGCAGATCAGGTCTGCAGAACTCCATTTTACTGGCAAAAGTGGAAAAAGAGATAAATAGAATTGTGTTTAATAATGGTGGAATAATGTTACAGTGCATATAATATTAATCTTTCATATCTACATTAAGCATTACTTTTTACCCTTTTAAAAATAACTTCATAATCTGATTCAGCATTTAGTATTGAACTATTAAAGTATACTGAAATGATAATAGAATAGACGAGATCTAAAAACGGATTCATTGTATTTTCTTTAGAGTTTGATACCGTGGTGTTTATCTTTGTGTGCAGGAGGCAGGTGCTGAGCCCTTTCTGTGATACACTCAGAAGTAATCCATTGCAGTTAACTTGCAGACAGGACCAGAGAGCAGTAGCAGTGTGTAATTTGCAGAAGTTTTCAAAACCTTTACCTCAAGAGTACCAGGTAATACTTGTTTTGGGCACAATTTTAGAAATCAACTCAACTTTTTTTTTTTTTTTTTTTTTTAAAGATTTTATTTATTTATTTGACAGAGATAGAGACGGCCAGCGAGAGAGGGAACACAAGCAGGGGGAGTGGGAGAGGAAGAAGCAGACTCATAGCGGAGGAGCCTGATGTGGGGCTCGATCCCGGAACACCGAGATCACGCCCTGAGCTGAAGGCAGACGCTTTAACCGCTGTGCCACCCAGGCGCCCCTAGAAATCAACTCAACTTTTTAAAAAGAAGTCTCCATTTTGAATTAGAAGAGTGAATTCTCTTAATTTTTTCAACTTATGAAAGGCCCCATTTGTTTTCTATAAGTTAGAAGAAAATGAAGAATTCTTACAATTCTTTAAAGCCCATGTGCTAATCAACAACAAGTAATATCTAGCAATGCCTTGTAGTAATGGTAAAAGGCATTTAGAATATTTATCAGATCTATTTTTAAGTGGTTTGTATTTTTTTCTAATTGTTTCCAAAGTCTTCATGTTTAATTTCCTCTAATTTATACAGAAAACAAGGTTCTTCAAAGAAAGTAACTGAGGTACTCTAATCCAATTAATTAGAAGTCTTGGAAGTTCTACTTTAGAAAAGGTTTGACACACGGGATCTAAAAGGTGAAGGAGAGGTGCCTGTGTGGCTCAGTCAGTTAAGCGTCTCACTCTTGATTTCATCACAGGTTATGATATCAGAGTCGTGAGATTCAGCCCAGTATAGGGCTCCACTCTGGGCATGGAGCCTGCTTAAGATTCTCTCTCTCCCTCTCTGTCTGCCTGTCCTCTCTCTCAAAAAAGGAAAGAAAAAAGAAAGGTGAAGGAAATGGTCCCACATATTCAGTCTGAATCTCTGATTGGACCGTGAAGTTTGTTGTTGCAGTGGCCATCTCTAAAACACCTCAGTTCTGCCTGCCATTTACAAAGGATTGTGTACTCAGAAGTGGTATCTCAGAAGATAATTTAATTTAGATTGCTGCTAAATTTTGAGCTTCCTGCATATGTTTATGACCCCACTGAATGCTTCAGATACCATAAGATGGCAACTGTATTTCCAGTCATAGTAATATAATTCAGGGAGTTGGTGTAAATGTAAAATCTTCAAAATTTATCTGCTGCCTTATTCCTTTGGTGTTCAAAGTATTTTTTTTTAAGATTGTATTTATTTATTTGAGAGAGAGTGAGAGAGTGTGTATGCATGAGTGGGAGTGGGGGGGGAGGCAGAGGGAGAGGGAGAAGCAGACACCACCCACCCACCCAGTTCCACCCCTCCTCACCCCCCGCTGCCCCATGCAGGAAGCCAGAGGCAGGGCTTGATCCCAGGACCCCAAGATCATGACCTGAGCCAAAGGTAGACGCTTAACTGACTGAGTCACCCAAGTGGTCCTCAAAGTATTTCATACAAATATGATCTCATTCATATTATCACAGTTTTATTTTTTCAAGTTTGTCAAAGCAACACATAAATTAAGTCTTCTATAAACACTTCAAGTACATTATATTTAAGATATCTTAATTCTCTGGATTAGTTTTGTGTTTTGTCAACTCTTAAAACTCTTCTTATTCATCTTTTTAAAACATTAGTCAAATTTGTCATGTAATAAAAGAACTTAGACTAATATACTTACCTTGCTTATTTCTAAAACTACAACAACCTTGAAATACCCCTCAGGTAGTATATTACTGCCTTTATATTCTATTATATATGAAGAAAAGTACAGTGATATCTTTTTTATATTATGCAGCATTAAAGGATTGCTGTAAAATGCCTGTGAACTTTGTTTTGATTATATAGAATGTTTCTTACTTTCCTGCCTTCCTAATAATTTTTTTTTTTTTTTGTAGTACTTCGATGAACTAAGTGGAATACCTGCAGAAGATTTGCCTTATTATGGTGGTTCAGTAGAAATTGCTGACTACTGCCCTTTTAGTCAGGAATTCAGTTGGCATTTAAGTGGTGAATATCAGCGCAGCTCAGATTGTAGAATATTGGAAAATCAACCAGGTTAGTAGCCTAGTGAAATGAAATGTTGCGTATATATTAAAATTACATATGAGCAATATAAAATAGGGATTAAGGGCATAGACCCAGAAGCCAGACTATCTGAATTTGTATTATGGTTCCACTGGTATTTATTTGTTAGAAGTAACTTAACTTCTCCGTTCCTCAGTTTCCTTCTGTGTATCAAGGGGATAATAATACCTATCTTATAGAGTACTTGTGAGAACTAAATGAATTCACATAGTAAATGCTTAGAACTAGGACACATTGGGGCACCTGGGTGGCACAGTCATTAAGCGTCTGCCTTCAGCTCAGGGCATGATCCCGGCGTTATGGGATCGAGCCCCACGTCAGGCTCCTCCGCTATGAGCCTGCTTCTTCCTCTCCCACTCCCCCTGCTTGTGTTCCCTCTCTCACTGGCTGTCTCTATCTCTGTTAAATAAATAAATAAAATCTTTAAAAAAAAAAAAAAAAAAGAACTAGGACACATAACAAGGATTGTTAGTTGTTTAGATACATTTGCACATGTGTGCACCCTACTTTTTTGTTTTACCCTATATCTGCATGACATTTTCATTTGCAAAGCGCTTCATTTTTATCATTTCATTTTATTCTTCTAAAAACCTGTTGAGAGAGACAGGAAACATATTATTGAATTTCACAGGTGAACAAAGAGACACTAAATAATACAACTAATTGGTGCCAGTGTAAGATCCTCCAATTCAGAGCTCTTTTCATTAAGTCATATTAGGTATCCTATTTTTTTTTCTCTTCTGAGGAGTGTGCATTTTACATAATTTAGAAGTAACATGTCATTTTCCAGATATCAGAAAAACACGATTGTCCCATGGCTATTAAGATATATTGCCATATTATTTATTCCCTTTTAATACACATAAAGAGTATGATAATTGAGTATCCACCTTTGTAAACAAAATATTATCACATCTGATATGTTAAAGAGCAATAGGTAGTTTTTCACTCTGTGGTCATCAAAATTTCTAACCTGGTCCTTTTTTTTTTTAATTTAAATTCAATTAATTAACATATAATGTATTATTTGTTTCAGGGGTACCAGTTTGTGATTCGTCAGTCTTATATAATACCCAGTGCTCATTACAACACATACCCTCCCCAGTGTCCATCACCCAGTTACTCCAAAACCTCATCTTTTTTTTTTTTTTAATGATTTTTTATTATATTATGTTAGTCACCATACAGTACATCTCCGGTTTCCGATGTAAGGCTCGATGATTCATTAGTTGCGTGTAACACCCAGTGCACCATGCAATATGTGCCCTCCTTACTACCCATCACCGGTCTATCCCATTCCCCCACTCCCCTCCCCTCTGAGGCCCTCAGTTTGTTTCTCATAGTCCATAGTCTCTCATGCTTCATTCCCCCTTCTGATTACCCCCCCTTCTTTATCCCTTTCTTCCCCTACTGATCATCCTAGTTCTTATGCTCCATAGATGAGAGAAATCATATGATAGTTGTCTTTCTCTGCTTGACTTATTTCACTTAGCATTATCTCCTCCAGTGCCGTCCATGTTGCAGCAAATGTTGAGAATTCGTTCTTTCTGATAGCTGAGTAATATTCCATTGTATATATGGACCACAGCTTCTTAATCCAGTCATCTGTTGAAGGGCATCTCGGCTCCTTCCACGATTTAGCTATTGTGGACATTGCTGCTATGAACATTGGGGTGCATATGGCCCTTCTCTTCACTACGTCTGTGTCTTTGGGGTAAACACCCTGTAGTGCAATGGCTGGATCATAGGGTAGCTCAATTTTTAACTTTTTAAGGGACCTCCACACTTGTTTTCCAGAGTGGCTGTACCAACTTGCATTCCCACCAACTATGTAGGAGGGATCCCCTTTCTCCACATCCTCTCCAACAATTGTTGTCTCTTGCCTTGTCTATTTTTGCCATTCTAACTGGCGTAAGGTGGTATCTCAGTGTGGTTTTGATTTGAATTTCCCTGATGGCTAATGATTTTGAACATTTTTTCATGTGTCTGTTAGCCATTTGTATGTCTTCATTGGAAAAGTGTCTGTTCATATCTTCTGCCCATTTTTTGATTTGTTTATTTGTTTCTCGTGTATTGAGTTTGAGAAGGTCTTTGTAGATCTTGGATACCAGTCCTTTATCTGTAGTGTCATTTGCAAATATATTCTCCCATTCCATGGGCTGCCTCTTAGTTTTTTTGACTGTTTCCTTGGCTGTGCAGAAGCTTTTTATCTTGATGAAGTCCCACTTGTTCATTTTATCTTTTGTTTCTCTTGCCTTTGGAGATGTGTCATGAAAAAGGTTGCTTTGGCTGATGTCGTAGAGATTGCTGCCTATGTTCTCCTCTAGAATTTTGATGGATTCCTGTCTCACATCAAGGTCTTTCATCCATTTGGAGTTTATTTTTGTGTATGGTGTGAGAGATTGGTCAAGTTTCATTCTTTTGCATGTAGCTGTCCAGTTTTCCCAGCACCATTTATTGAAGAGACTGTCTTTTTCCCACCGGATGTTTTTTCCTGCTTTATCAAATATTAGTTGCCCAAAGAGCCGAGGGTCCATTTCTGGGTTCTCTATTCTGTTCCATTGAAAACCTCGTCTTTTTTATCCCCAGTTATTCCATACTTTATTACAGACTCTGTTATTTACATTTTAAATTTCTATGATGGTTTTTCCTTTTATTTTTAAACCTGGTAGATTGAACTAGATACGTATAGTCATGTTTTTTATCACTCGCCTATTTAATAAATGTCTAAAAACGTATAACTATTCAGCAGTTCCACGTTAAAGCCGAGAAATGCAGAGATCTGTCACTTATGGGTTTGCTGATAATATGGTATCACATTTTGTTGTTTTAGAGCTGGAGTTGGCAAACATTTATTGTAAAGAGAAAGATACTAAATATTTTATTTTATTTTTATTTTTTTCAAGAAAAATAGTAAATATTTTACTATTTACTATTTACGGTCATGCAGTCTCTGTTGCAATTACTGAACTCTGCTGTTACAGTGTGAAAGCAGTTATAGAAAATGTGTAAATTAATGGCAGTGTTCCATAAAACTTTATTTATATAAACCCTCAGGTAGCCTTGAGGATTTGGCCTGAGGGCTGTAGTTTGCTGACCAGCCCCTTTTCTTTTTTTGACACTGATCACTTTGTTTTTCAAGGACTTTGAAATATTCATAAGTACCAAAAAAAAAATGTTCTCTTTCATTCTGTTTTACATTTTCTTTCTTGGCTTATATAATTAAGATTTTTCACAACTGATGTAAAATACCTGTCTTTAAGAACTCTGCTTTCAAAAGATGAAACTTGTATTAAGTGTAAAGAGAACAAATTATTGCAAGGGCTTAAGACCCTCATTCCTTTGTCCATTAGCTATTTAGAGGTCATTTAATCCACCCTATGTCTCTGCATGCTTGTGCTCAGTCTGAGACTAGATCAGCATGTTATATATGGACCTCCAGGAGATAGCATACGATGAAAATACAAGAAAACTTTGCAAAAAAGTTTTTGCAGCACCCCAAAAAAAGCCTTCATTAGATAAGTCACTTGGCTTTATCTATCATGGGTCATCTGGGAGGTGACCCCTATTTAGACTACCAGTAAAGAGGATTCTTAGTGCCATTTTCTCTATATATCTAATTTAGATACTTTAGGCCCACTTCTATCTCCTGTTTTTGATATAATAATTTCCTCCCACTAAGTCCTTTATTGAGAACCCAGCTTAATTTTGGAGGCTGTTTCTCTTGATTTTTTAATTGAAAATTTCCATTAAACATGTTCGATTTTTAAAGCAACTTTGAACCATAAGAATGGAATGCTTTAGCTTCTTGTTCTTTGAGCCAAAAGTCAATTTTTAAAGAGAAGTTCTCTGATTTGCTTCAGATCTTTTTAAAAACTATGGTGCTGAAAAGTATGGACCTCATTCAGTTTGTCTAATTCAGAAATCAGCATTTGTCATGGAGAAGTGTGAGAGGAAGCTGAGTTACCCAGACTGGGGGAGTGGATGTTATCAGGTAAACTATATGATTGTTAATAATTATTATCAAATATTATATAATTTTGTGTTGTTATCAGTGGTTTTTATATTTTTAAATATATTTTATATTTTGTATAAAATGTACTGATTAATACTTTTAATTTATTTATGTAAATATTAGTTTGGATGCTTATGTTTTGTGAAAATATTGTCACTTCTCTCAGAGAGATTACCTTTTTGCATTTGTTTAAAAACACATACAATTGTTACATATCAGCAAGTTTTATAGTAATTTACTTTGAGCATATATCCCAAGGAAATAATGGAATATATGTAATTTTGTTTTTGAACAAGTATTACTTTGTAATGGAAAAAGTTTGCAATCTTATTTCATAAGATCTGAGGAAAGTGTGGATTTAAGAATTAATAAATCTATCATAATAAAAAAATATTTTTTTTTTTTTAAAGATTTTATTTATTTATTTGACAGAGATAGAGACAGCCAGCGAGAGAGGGAACACAAGCAGGGGGAGTGGGAGAGGAAGAAGCAGGCTCCCAGAGGAGGAGCCTGATGTGGGGCTCGATCCCGGAACGCCAGGATCACGCCCTGAGCCGAAGGCAGGCACCCAACCGCTGTGCCACCCAGGCGCCCCTATAATAAAAAAATTTTTTAATTAAAAAAGAATTAATAAATCAACTACAGATTAATACTAGGTTTTTCTCTTCTATAATTAGAAATCCAAAGGTAGCAAACTACTTTTTTCTTAATTGTTTCATTTGCACATCTGATTTTAAATGACTGCATCACCTTATTAAAAACTTATTAAGAGGGGCACCTGGGTGACTCAGTCAGCTAAGTGTCTGCCTTCAGCTCAGGTCATGATCCCAGGGTCCTGGGATCGAGCCCCTGCATCGGCTTCTTGCTCAGTGGGGAGTCTGCTTCTCCCTCTCCCTGTGCCTGCTGCTCCCCCTGCTTGTGCTCTCTCTCTCTGTCAAATAAATAAATAAAATTAAAAAAAAATAAACTTATTAAGATACAGGCATTCTGTAACTTAGGAGCATCCAACTTAAAGAGTATTACATACTCTACTAATGGATATCAAAGAGGAAAGTGTGATCCTGAGAATTGAAAAATAAGAATTCTTTGTACCATTTCAGCTGCAAAATCTAAATGGACTTCGGTAGCTGGCAATTTAATTATTACTTTTAAAGTTATTTATAAAATTAACTTTTTTTTAACAGCTTTATTGAGATATAATTCACATATCATCTAATTCATATAAACTTATCTTTGAAATCTTACAAAACATAATTCAGAATAAGTACTTTTCAGCTATAATCTGACAGCTATAATCCTGCTACCATTTTCTGATAAATTCTATTGCAGATTTATGTATTTATTAAATTCATAGTTTTGACCTGGTTGTAATCATAGTACAAAATTTTGTTTTACTGCCTTCACTTAGTGTGGAGCAAAACACCTTTTCCTAATTTTTCCAGTAATAAAAATTACTATTCTTTCTGTTTGTTTGTTTTTTAAGTAAATTCTTCCCACAATGTGGGGCTTGAACTCACAAACCTGAAATCAAGAGTCACATGCTCTATTCACTGAGCCAGCCAGGTGCCCCAATAATTACTATTCTTTAAGACCATAAGACATTACATCTTTTTTTTTAAGATTTTATTTATTTATTTGACAGAGCACAAGCAGGGGGAGCAGCAGAGGGTGAGGGAGAAGCAGGCTGTCTGCTGAGCAGGGAGCCCGATATGGGGCTTGATCCCAGGACCCTGGGATCATGACCTGAGCCGAAGGCAGATGCTCAACCAGTTGACTGAGCCACCCAGGTGCCCCGACATTATATCTTTTTAAGGTATCATAATTAAGGAAGTCATTTCCTTGTTATATATTGAGTTTTTACTTTTCATGATAAAAATATTCTTTTATAAGCACATTTATGCAAGATGTAAGATGTAAATTGAAATAAATTCCCTTAAGTGAAAAATATTATAGGGGATAAAGCTAGAACAGTGGCAACTATAATAGGAGAATGATCTCTTCAAGTTATTTTATTTTATTATATTTTTTTTATGTATTAAGTAAGCTCTACACCCAACGTGGGAGCAGCAGGCAAAAGCAGAGGAAGAAGCAGACTCCCCACTGAGCAAGAAGCCTAACACAGGGCTTGATCCTAGGGCCCTGGGATCATGACCTGAGCCGAAGGCAGACGCCTAACCAACTGAGCACCTCGGCATCCCACTTTGTGTATTTCTTATACACAAGGACATCCCCCTACCTATATTAACTTAATGTTAGTCAGTTTAGTCAACTACCTCTACTGGATTTGGTTCTGTGCAACTTTTGGGTATTTCTAAAAATTACATTAACTTGCTAAGTAAAAATTTGCCACCATCAAACATATTCAGAATCACACACTTGGTTTGAAGATAGGCCCAGGAGAGAAGTTCCAGAAATATTTAAAGTGAAGTAGCATAATTGAAATTAATGTGAAGTCTTTTTAGCAAACAACTTTGAGGGACGCCTGGGTGGCTCAGTCGGTTAAATGTCTGCCTTCGGTTCAGGTCATGGATCCCAGGGTCCTGGGATTGAGTCCTGCATCGGGCTTCTTGCTTCTCTCTCTGCCTGCTGCTCGCCCTACTTGTAGGCTCTCTCTTCCACTCTCTCTCTCTCTCTGACAAATAAATAAATAAAATATTAAAAAAAAACTTTGAAGAACACATATTTAAAATTGTTTAAAAGTTAGTTTTAGTAGGGTCACCTGGGTGGTTCAATCAGTTAAGCAGCCAACTCTTGGTTTTGGCTCAGGTCATGATTTCATGGTCATGAGACTGAGACTTGCGTAGCGCTTCAGATTCTCTGTCCTTCCCCTTCTGTCCCTACCCCCACTTGTGCACCCCCCCAAATAAATAAATAAATAAAATCTTTTTTATTTTTTAAGATTTTATTTATTTATTTGATAGCACAAGTAGACAGAGTGGTAGGCAGAGGGAGAGGCAGGCTCCCTGCTGAGCAGAGGGCCTGATGAGGAACTTGATCCTAGGACCGATGAGGAATCATGACCTGAGCCAAAGGCAGACACTTAACCGACTGAGCCACGCAGGCACCCCAAATAAATAAAATCTTTTTTTAAAAAGTTAGCTTTAGGGGCGCCTGGGTAGCGCAGTCGTTGGGTGTCTGCCTTTGGCTCAGGGCGTGATCCTGGCGTGCCGGGATCGGGTCCCACATCAGGCTCCTCCGCTGGGAGCCTGCTTCTTCCTCTCCCGCTCCCCTGCTGTGTTCCCTCTCTCGCTGGCTGTCTCTCTGTCAAATAAATAAATAAAATCTTTAAAAAAAAATAAAAAATAAAAAGTTAGCTTTGATGTGTTTGCTTTTTAAAATTGGCTTTATTAGTTACTCCTTGTAGGTAAGGGGTGAGTCCTACCTTTAAAGATGTTACCAGTCCACGTAAAATCACTAGGACCCTTTTTACACCTGAGCAGAGGATCTATGATAGTGAAAAAGAATAAAAAAACTTTTACTATGTACATTTCTATGCTGTATTACTTTTTTTAACAATGAGCCTGTATTTTTGCAATTTAAGATAACTAATAAAAATTTGATATACAAAATATGCGACTTGTGGAGAAAATGACATGAGTATGGCTCTTTGACAAAGGTTTAAGCTGAAGTATTATGAGGATACTATAATTACAGAAATGTTATTCTTTTTTTAAAGATTTTATTATTATTTTTAAAGTTTTATTTATTTAAATAATCTCTACACTGAACATGGGGCTCGAACTCAGGACCCTGAGATCAAGAGTTGCATGCTATTCTGACTGAGACAGCCAGGTGCCCCTAAGATTTGATTTTTTAAAAATAATCTCTACACCCATTGTGGGGCTCAGACTCACAACCCCGAGATCAAGAATTGCATGCTCCACAGACTACACCAGCTAGGTGCCCCTACAGAAATGTTATTCTTGACAACTTGTCTTCAGGGTATATAAATCCAAATTGTAGGTAAAGTTGTGTGTTGTATATTTAAAGCAAAGTGTCTGTGTCTTTCCTCAGATTTTTTTGAAAGTACTAAACTAAAAGTTTTAAGAACTACTACCACAGAGTGGAAATTCTTTAGAACCTGAATAATTTAGCTATCATTATATGAGATTAAAGATATGCCTATATCCCAAATTGTGTTTTATAGTCAGTATTTTTAGTAAATTCTAATGTATTTTCCTGTAGGTGAAAAAGGCTCATATATCCTATATGAGAATCTTATTGATCTGATTTTTTTTCTTCCTATTTGAAGGTTTCTTGTTCTTCTCAAGGTCTGACAGTTTGGGTTCAGAACACTTCATATTTGTGTAGTCGAGCTGGGCAGGTCCTCCCTGTCAGTATTCAGATGAATGGCTGGATTCATGATGGTAACCTGCTCTGCCCATCATGTTGGGACTTCTGTGAGCTCTGTCCTCCAGAAACAGATCCTCCAGCTGCTAACCTGACCCGAGCTCTACCACTGGGTGAGTAGTCTCTGTGGTTGGAGTAAAGACAAGGACTTTTCTTATATAATGTTGGAAATTCCATTCCAGGAAACTCTAAGACAGGTGGAGCATCTTCTCTTCTAATTGTAGTTTTATGGGAAAGCCTCCTTCCCACCATTGTTAGAAACTGAAGGTGAGTAAACATGACACTTCCGTTTAGTAAGAGCAAGGATAAGGAGCCCTTCTAAAGGTTCTTTCTAAAGACCCTCCAATTTGGAAAAAAAAAAAAAAAAATCAAGGTTACAAAAAGTGAATATTCCAACCATTCATTTTGAAATTAAGTGTAAATAAAATTCTGCTCATTAAACACAAAAAGCAATTAAATGTATTTCAGTTATACAGGCATACCTCATTTTATTCTGCTTTACTTTATTGCACTTCACAGATACTGCATTTTTTACAAATGGAAGGTTTGTGCCAACTGTGTCAGCAACTCTGCCAGCACCCCTTTTCCAACAGCATTGATTCAGTTCATGTCTCTGTGTCACACTTTGAGAATTCTCACAATATTTTAAGCTTTTTAATTATTATTATATTTGTTATAGTGATCTATGATCAGTGATCTTTGATTTTACTATTGTAATTTTGTTGTTTTGGGGCGCCAGGAACCACACTCATTAGAAAGTGAACTTAACTGGTAATTGTGTGTGTTCTGACTGCTCCACCAACGATTCCCATTTCCCTCCATTTCCTCGGGCCTCCCTATTCCCTGAGACACAAGAATACTGAAATTAGACCAATTAATAACCCTACCATGTCCTCTAAGTGTTCAAGTAAAAGGAAGAGTCACATATCTGTCACTTTAAATCAAAAGATAGAAATGATTCATTTTAGTGAAGAAAGCATGTCAAAAACTAGTTGTGTCAGTTAGCCAAGTTGTAAATGCAAAGGAAAAGTTCTTGAAGGAAATGAAAAGTGATATTACAGTGAATACATGAATGATAAAAAAAAAAAAAAGTGAAACATCCTTATTGCTGATATGGAGAAACTCTGGGTGGTCTGAATAAATAGTGGAAGTGGCTACACTAAACAACAGATCTTTTTTTTTTTTTTTTAAAGATTTTATTTATTTATTTGACAGAGACAGCCAGCGAGAGAGGGAACACAGCAGGGGGAGCTGGAGAGGAAGAAGCAGGCTCCTAGCGGAGGAGCCTGATGTGGGGCTCGATCCCAGAACCCCGGGATCACGCCCTGAGCCGAAGGCAGACGCTTAACGACTGCGCCACCCAGGCGCCCCTTTTTTTTTTTTTTTTTTAAAGATTTTATTTATTTATTTGACAGAGATAGAGATAGCCAGCGAGAGAGGGAACACAAGCAGGGGGAGTGGGAGAGGAAGAAGCAGGCTCATAGCAGAAGAGCCTGATGTGGGGCTCGATCCGATAACGCTAGGATCACGCCCTGAGCCGAAGGCAGACGCCCAACCGCTGTGCCACTCAGGCGCCCCTAAACAACAGATCTTCAATGTAGATGAAGCTTCCATTGGAAGAAGATGCCATTGAGGACATTTGTAGCTAGAGAGGAGAAGTCAATGCCTGGCTTCAAAGCTTCCAAGGACAGGCTGGCTCTCGTTAGGGGTGAATGCAGCTGATGACTTGAAGTTGAAGCCAGTGCTGATTTACCATTCTGAAAATCTCAGGGCCCTTCAGATTTATACCAAATCTACCCTGCCTTTGCTCTGTAAGTGGAACAACAAAGCCTGGATGACAGCACATCTGTTTGCAGCATGGTTTTTACTATTTTAAGCCCAGTGCTGAGACTTACTTCTCAGAAAAAAATGATTCCTTTTAAAATAACTGCTCATTGTGAATCCACCTGGTCATCCAAGAGCTCCGATGGAAATGAACAATGAGATTCATGTTGTTTTCATACCTGCTATTATAGCATCCATTCTGCAGCCCACAGATCAAGGGGTAATTTTGACTTTTGAGTCTTATTATTTAAGAAATATATTTTATAAGGCTATAGCTGCCATAGATAGTGACTCCTCTGATGCATTAGAGCAAAGTAAATTGAAAACCTTCTCACAAGGATTCACCATTCTAGATATCATTAAGAACATTCCTGTTCCAGGTGCTTGGGTGACTCAGTCGATTAAGCATATGCGTTCGGCTCAGGTCATGATCTCAGGGTCCTGGGATCGAGCCCCGCTTCCGGCTCGCTGCTCAGTGGGGAGTCTGCTTCTCCCTCTGCCTGCTGCTCCCCTTGTTTGTGTTCTCTATCTCTCTCTGGCAAATAAATAAGTAAATAAAATCTTAAAAAAAAAAAAAGAAGAAGAAGAACATATGTGTTTCGTGGGAAGAAGTCAAAATACCCACATTCACGGGAGTTTAGAAGAAGTTGATTCCACCCTCATGGATGACTTCGAGGGTCCAAGACTCCAGGGGAGGAAGTAAGTGCTGGTATGGGGGGAATTAGCAAGAGAACTAGAATTAGAAGTGGAGCCTGAAGATGTAACTGGATTGCAGCAATCTCTTGATAAAACTTGAATGGATGAGGAGTTGCTTCTTATGGATGAGCAAAGAAGGTGATTTCTTGAGATGGAAACTACTCCTGGTGCAGATGCTGTGAAGACTGTTGAAAGGACAACAAAGGATGTACAGTATGACATAAACTTAGTTGATAAAACATCGGTGGGGTTTGAGAGAATTGACTCCAATTTTGAAAGAAGTTCTACTGTGGGTAAAATGCTATCAAACAACATCCCATGCTACAGAGAAATCATTTGTGAGAGGAAGAGTCAATCAATGTGACAGGATTCATTTTTGTCTTATTTTAAGAAATTTCCACAGCCATCCTGATCTTCAACAGCCACCACCCTAACCAGTCAGCAGCCACCAACATCAAGGCAAAACCCTCCACCAGCAAAAAAGATGATAACTCGCAGGGAGTCACTAGCATTTTTGAACAACAAAGTACTTTTAAGGTCTGTACATTTTTTTAGGCATACGCTATTGCACACTTAATAGACTGCAGTACAGCGTAAACACAACTTTTAAAGGCACCAGGAAACAAAAAAAGTCATTTGACTTGCTGTATTGCAATACTTGCCTAATTGTGGTGGTCTGGAACCGAATCCGCAGTATCTCCGAGGTATGCCTGTGTTATGAGTAGGTGAGGTAAAAGAAAGGGAAAGATGCTGGAAAAGGTGCTTAAAGAAGGGATTGACATACCCACAAAGAAGAGAAGGGTGCAAGGACACACAAATATGCACAAAGCGAGATAGAAAGACAGGCTAGTAGAGACAAAGTGGTTTTCACGGAGCTGTATTTTTCTCATTCTGATAGACTCCAAAGAGTAAAATTTGGAACAACGGAACAAAGTCATAGGGAGAGAGATTCCAGTTAAATATTTCTGATCCTTAGTCCCAGAGAGGAATGGAAAGAACTGCCTTGAGAAAAATCCATCTCCCATTACTGAAGATGGGTAGACTGAGACTGAGGACCCATTTCTGAGAGTTATAAAAGCAAAATTCATGAATTCTCAAAGCTCTGACCTGAGGTCTATGAGATTTTAATTAAATGACCTATGTGATTTTTATGGCAGTTTGACATTTTAGAATATGAATAATAAAGATCTTATGCACTGTTTCATTTTTTCAGTTGGAGGTATTTTTTAAATGGAACTGTGTACCCCTTTGCCTGTTCCATGGTCTGGTTGAAAATGGAGGGCTGCATTCATTTATACTTCAGAGTTTCTCCACCTCTAAAATTTAGTTTCCTTTCTTTCCCAAATCCTGGGGGCTTTCTGCAAATATGAACTGTTAGGTAGAGTGTGAGTTTTAGAAGACTGGTACTTATTGGGGTGCCTGGGACCACCTCCAGGTTTGGTGATTCTCTAGGACTCACAGGACTCAACCTGTAGTTGTACTTATGGCTAAGATTTGTTAAAGTGAAGACATAACAAAACAGAATCAGCAAAGAGAAAGGGGGCAATAGGGTGAAGTCTGGTGGAAACCTGTTCTCAGACACCAGCTAAACCATCCTTGCAAGCACGACTTTCAAAGGATGGCAGTCTCAGGCCTGCTATGTTAACTTTTTTCTGAACAGAACTCTAGGGAGTCAGACATATTTTGCAGTTATAATAGTAATGACACAATGAATTGTTTGAAATGATGTAAGATCTTAGGTCCTGGGGTGCCTGGGTGGCTCAGTTGGTTAGGTGTCTGCCTTTGGCTCAGGTAGTAATCCCAGGGTCCTGGGATCGAGCCCCACATGGGGCTCCCCACTCAGTGGGGAGTTTGCTTCTCCCTTTCCCTCTGCCCCTCCCCCCAGCTTATTCTCTCTCTCTCTCTCTCTCTCTCTCTCAAATAAATAAATAAAGTCTTTTAAAAGAAAGAGATCTTAGGGACACCTGGGTGGTTCAGTCAGTTAAGCGTCTGCCTTTGGCTCAGGTCGTGATCTCATGGTCCTGGAATGAAGTCCCACATTGGGCTTCTTGCTCAGCAGGGAGCCTGCTTCTCCCTCTGCCTGCCACTCCCCCTGCTTGTGCTCTCTCTCTCTGACAAATAAATAAAATCTTAAAAAAAAAAAAGGTCTTAGGTCCTTTGGTGTGGTAAATAGTATAAGTAGTGTTAAATACTCTTAGTTAACTTTTACTTTTAATATGAAGCTGGTAGGATGACTTAATTTTGTTGTTACTGTTAAATTGCTTTGGCTAGAATAAGAGGGCTTCTGAGCCACAAGTTAGGTGGTTCTGATGGAGTTCCCATCCTCAGGCCTAATCTCAGTTAGCTATAACAGTCTGTCACCATTTCATTGTCCAAGATGTGAGCAAGGATTGAACCATTGGCAGAGTTGAAATAGTTATTCCAGCTGGTTCATGGGTAAGAATCTTAGGAGTATAGTAGAAGAATGTCTAGGAATGAGAGAAAATCCAAACCAGGTCAAGGGGCTATGAGATGATTATTTCCTGTCCTTGGAGCATGACAAAGACAAGTGAGTCTATTAAAAGGAGGTGGGGGCTAGAGATTGCAAATCACCTGCCCCCTCCACCTGCACAGTCTGCACCTTAGACTCTGCTTATCCTACTCCTTCTCTATCAGTCACCCTTCTGAAATGGTGTTGCTATAATGTGATTGATTTCTCTGTTAACTTGCCCATTTCTATGAGGAAGCATGCTCAAAAGAGCGTTGCAAGCACCAAATCACTACTACAATTTTGAAAAATACGTGAATATTACAAGAATAGATACATTTTAGGCATTGTTTTTTAAAAATACACATTACTGTTGAAATTCTAAAATATCCTGACTTAACCATATTTGTCAATGTGTTCACTGAGCATATTGAGCCTTTATTGAAAATTTATTGAACTATGTGCCAGAAACCATGACAAATGTTTCTTTCAGGTAAATAGTTTGTTTCTGTTTAATACTTTTTTATGTCCCACTAAACTTGTAAAAATATTATGATGCTTTAAATGTACTTGTGTGAGAAATACTTAATTAGAATTAATCTATGATGAACCTTATTAAACAAATGACTGCCCGTAATCTGTCTTAGGAAAGTATTTTTTTAGGTTTTTAAGCATGCCTATAAAACATTAAAAATGCTAATATTCTGGAGAAAGTGTAAAAGATATTCTCCCTAAATTCTTCTGATTTTTGTTATTGTTGTTCTTAGGTGTTAGTTCGCATAGCCTTTTCTTTTTCTTTTTTTTTAAGATTTTACTTAATTATTTGACAGAGAGAGAGAGACAACCAGCGAGAGGGAACACAAGCAGGGGGAGTGGGAGAGGAAGAAGTAGGCTCCCAGCACAGGAGCCTGATGCGGGGCTTGATCCCAGAACGCCGGGATCACGCCCTGAGCCGAAGGCAGACACTTAAGGACTGAGCCACCCAGGCGCCCCTAGCCTTTTCTTATATTTGTAATTTCTTTTAGAATGTAAAACTCTGGGGGCGCCTGGTGGCTCAGTCAGTTAAGTGTCTGCCTTCGGCTCAGGTCATGATCTTGGGGTCCTGGGATGGAGCCCCTGCATTGGGCTCCCTGCTCAGCGGGGAGCCTGCTTCTCTCTCTGCCTACCCCTCCCCCTGCTCGTGCTCTCCCCCCCAACTCCTCCTCCTCCTTGCTCTCTCTCTCAAATGGGTGGGTAGAAATCTTAAAAAAAAAAAAAAAAAAAAAGAATATAAAACTCTGACTTTCTTTTCTCCTTTTTTCTAGTTGTCACTTCTAAATGCTAGAGTGTGGTTAGATAGTTGCTCTATATTGCCTAAAATAGTTTCCATTAGTGACTATGAAAGATTTATTTCTGAATTCTTTCAAGTCTCTTCAGATTGTAAGGGTTGTTTTTGTTTCCATTTATTGAATGCTAGACACTTTGCCAAGTGCTTTATGTCCGTATCATTGCATTTAACCATCACAAAACCTAATGAGGTAGGAATTATTGTTTTACACATGAGAAAACTAAGGTATAAAGAGATTTAGTAATGTATTATCCATGAACTAATAAATAATGATGTTCAGATAAAAACCCAGATCTTATTGTCTCTAATTCATTTTGAAACCCTCTTTTTGAATCTTTTCATTTTAATTAGTACTAGTACTAAAAGTGCAATGTTTTTGAAGAACAGATGTTCCAGAACTGCCATTAATGTTTTAATTGCTTGTTAAATTTTAGTACCAACAGTAGATAAACAGTGCCTACTTCTCCTGTTTCCTTTGGGCCGAATTAAAAATCAGGAGATAAAGGGATATGCCTATGTTATTAGGCACTCCAGGGTCTATTCCTTAATGCAGCCCAGACCACTCTGCAACAACTCTGGGTTGATGGAAATGTTCCATAGTTTTCACTGTCCAGTACAATAGTCATTAGTCACATATGACTGTTGAGCATGTAAAATGTAGTTAATGTGAGAAACTATTTTATTTTAATTAATTTAAATAGCACATATAGCTATGGCTGCCATATTAGATAGCGCAGTCCTAGGTCAGAAGTTCTCAAACTTTAGCATACATCAGAATCATGTTAAAATCCAGAGTTTCAGGTTCAAAGGATCTGGGTTGGAGCCTGAGAATTTGCATTTTTAACAAGTTCCCAGGTGATGCTGATATTGTTGACACAAGGACTACACTTTGAGAAGAACCATTCTTAGCTAAGTGGGATTTTTTTTTTAAGATATAACGAATACCAGCATGATTCCATTGTGGAAGCATAGATGTTCCCCGTGGTTTACCTGGCTTACAGGCAGTAAAATAATTTTTTTTAAATACTTGTTCCACACTGCATAGTGCTCAAAAGTGCAAGATGCAGTGCCATGACATTATCATTCTATTCATTCTATAGCTGAAGATCAGTCCTATTTAAGCAAGTCAGACTTGAAGACTTGGTTGGTTTTTTATTGATCAAGATACTTGACAACTTATTCTAAAATAAAGTCAGGTTGGGGCGCCTGGGTGGCTCAGTCGTTGGGCGTCTGCCTTCGGCTCAGGGCATGATCCCGGCGTTCTGGGATCAAGCCCCACGTCAGGCTCCTCCGCTGGGAGCCTGCTTCTTCCTCTCCCACTCCCCTTGCTTGTGTTCCCTCTCTGGCTGCCTGTCTCTCTCAAATGAATAAATAAAATAAAATAAAAAAGTCAGGTTGACCTGGTCTCTTGACTGCAATAAAAATGTTTTCCATTCTGAGAATTGTTTTGGGAAGTCATTTTAGCCTGGAGAACCACTCATGGCTAAATTAAAATATATTCCTAGTGCCCAAAGCCCATAGAATCTTTTGCCATTTCTTTCTTTCTTTTTCTTCCTTTCTTTCTTTCTTTCTTTCTTTCTTTCTTTCTTTCTTTCTTTCTTTCTTTCTTTCTTTCTTTCTTTTTTTAAGATTTTATTCATTTATTTGAGAGAGAGAGCACAAGCAGGGGAAGTGGCAGGCAGAGGGAGAGGGAGAAGCAGACTACCCACTGAGCAGAGAGCCCAATGCAGGACTCGATCCCAGGACCCTGGCATCATGACCTGAGCTGAAGGCAGATGCTCAACCGACTGAGCCACCCAGGCACCCCTCTTCTGCCATTTCCATATCAGCCTGGGATACTATGGATAGATGGGTAGATATTTAGAGATCAGGGACCATATGTCCTGGTTTACCTGGGACAGTCCATGTACCTGTGGTCTTGGTATAATTATTAATAGCATTCCCCATGTGTTAATCAGAACAATTTAGTCGATCTAAGCAAATTTTATTCCACACTTCATAAAGCAGGCAGTCTCCTTCTCAAGAGTACAGAGAACTGCAAAATAAGGGAAAAGGACTGCAAGCAGGAAACAAGGAAGAAGTACTCAGGTTAAGTTGATTTGCTGGGGTGGCATATCTGACCTTATTTAGAAAGATGAAAGGAAAAGGAAATACGTGCGGGTCCCAGAGTTGGCTTGGCAGTTGAAGGTTAGCTTACTTGTTATACTGTGTTTCTGGTCAAGTGGAGGGACACAGAAGTTATCTAAGTTTCAGTTTGCTGACACAGTACCACAGGTACGAGTGGCTCCATCTTGGGAAATTTATTGCAACACTTGTCTCAAAATGCCCTGATTTGGAATGATGAATTATAAGGTCACCCTACTTAGAAAGGACAAGAAAGAATAGAGGAAGAAGGTCCTGCATCCCATGTCAGAATAGCAAGATATTAATTTACTTTCCTGTATAGCACCTTGAGCTTTGTCAGGATACTTCCTGAAGACACTTCTTTCTTTTGGGGTGCTGCTTTTAACCTTGATATGGTGGGTACATCATCTTTTCTTCCTGCATAAAGTATTTTGTTCTGTTTCCATAAGTGTATAAAAAATGACTTTGCGTATCTAGGTTTCAAGAAGTTATTCTTGATTCTACCTTTTAATAGTCACCTGTACTCATCTGTCAATTTTTAGTTGGTATGATTTATTCCAAAAATGTCTCCAGAAAGTCAATTTCTTGTTTTCAACCCTAGATCTCTGTTCCCGTTCCTCTAGCCTGGTGGTCACCCTCTGGCTTCTGCTAGGCAATCTATTTCCTCTGTTGGCTGGATTTCTTCTTTGTGTATGGCACTAGGAATGGAAAAGTGGATTCTCAAGACATTCCTTTGTGTCACGTTCATCTGAACAAAGCACAAAACCTGGGAGAGTGCCAGCCTAGGCAGATGGCAGAAGTGGCGTTCCTGACTTTGGCTTGGAAGCATTGACCACAGTCAGATTTTGAAGCAGAACTTCACAACAGTCACTGTTCAGCAGCGCTACAGCCTCAGAGCTTGGAGGAGGAGAAGGAATTCTAAATCACACGTCTTTGTCAGGATATATAACCTGCCTGAAGTTTACCTTTGGAAATGGGATAATTGGTGAAATTTTCAGAGTAATTACATACCCCAGCATTTCATTAACCTAAAATGATGGGAAAGCTCATCATACTGCGGTAATTTAAAAAATGGTTATTACAAGATTATAAATTGTGGATCCTGTTCTCAAAAGTATTAATTGTCTTTTGACTTACAGAAAGTAATTGAATTGGGTTTCTACATCACTATTATACCTATATTGAGTTTAATGACTGTGCATGGTACACTTAAATCATTGTTCTCAATCTTCTAAAAGGTTTTTTTTTTTTTAATTATGTTTTGCTTAATCTATGATTTAACCGTGCTTGCCTTTTTTAAACCAGTTGTGTGGCAGTTTGCTATTGAACCTTCACAGGTTGGTAACCCTCCCAGTCGTATTCTCCAGTAGTTTAATCATGACTTGAAAAACTGTGGGAGCAGAGAAAGAAAAATACTCTGCCCTGTAAAAACATTGAAGACATGCAAACAGAAGAAAACATAACTCTATGTTTTTCACATAATAATTATGATAACCGTAATCCAGCAAAAGTAGAACCATTCCTTTTTGACCAACGAAGATAAAAAGAAATTATGGCACTGCGCATAGAGAGATAGGCAGTTATTTTCAACTGGACTAAGAAATTGTTACAGAAGAATTTCTACTATCTGAAAATTATATATAAGAAGAAAAATACAAGTCAAAACAAGGTGGTTTGAGTTGTTTACTAATAGCAAAGTGTAGGTTTGGTGTAGGGCCAATTCAGTAGGGCTCCCTTTACCCACAACGTAAGGCTCAGTCCACAGAGGTCAGAAAATTGCCTGTGCTTTAAAAGGAGGTGATGTTCTTGACTCGATGTGATTTCTGCCCAGTGCTCTGAATGTCAAAGTGAAGAAGTTCAGTGAAGTGCAGGTAAATGGCAAGTAACTATGACTTTCTTAAGGTAGCCAAATGCCTGGTCATCTAATTAGTAATGCACATGAATGGATGAAGGAGATTCCCACTGTCCCTACCTACTATCCAGAGAAACCACAGACAAGGGAATGGGTTTGGCAAACAAAAAACAAAACAAACCATAAAAGGAGGTGATGTTTTTTGCTTCCTGTTTTTGACACTCCTCCTGTTACCATGTAATCCCAATTTGAAATTTTTTAATGATGAGTAATGCCCAGTTGTTCTCTCTAAAACTAATGAAGTCCTGCGGCGTTATAAACATAACTCCTGGACAAGATTTTTTCATTCACTCATTCATTTATTCATTCATTCATTGGCCTTTTAATTCAGCACTCCATTTAAGAGATTGTGCTAAGTGAGCAAGCAGTATAGTTACCAAAAAGTAATTCCAACTCACTGTTTGGTATTGGAGCCAAACTGCAAAGCCAGCATAGAGGAAAGACATTTTTTTCTAATGCATAAATTCTAAATATGTGTTTGCATGCAGTTTTAAATTGGAGGTATTTGTCATTGTAAAAAAAAGCTGGGGGTCTCTAGCATAGCTGACTTCAGCTAAAGAGAAATTAATAGTAATGGTGTCAGGCCAGTCCTCAGTTTTCTGCCTTTGTCACACATTACTTTAGAGGTCAGAGAAAAGTATAGAGTATATTTTTTAAGAAAATTATAAAACTCTAAACTTATATATCAATTGTGATTATAAATCATCCTGCAAAGTTGTATAAAGAATTTCACCAAAAATATGATGGATAATATATTCGAGATTCACAGGGGTAGGTTCAGTTATATTTTGACTGTTGTGCAGTAATGCCATTTAGGTAGTATTGTTTCCGAGCATGGTGCTTTTTATACTTGAAATATATTTTTGCTTTATTTTTTATTGATATAATTATATTTGCACTAATGACTTTCTGGAGAAAATATTATAGATGACATTTTTTCTATATATATATTTATTAAGCTTGGAATCTGATACCCTAGTGTTTTCTCTGCACAAATAAGGAACTTGATAAGGTATGAGGCTAAGAAATCTTGAGTTTCTGAGGGTAACTAATGCTCCTCTTCAACAAGTCCTGAGAGTGGTTCTTATCGCTGATTCTTCCTAGTGTACTCTGTGGAGACTTAGAAGGCCACTGTACCTGTAAGAAATGTTAAGAGGAACATTTGAGTCACTTAGAATATGACCATATTCTAAAAACAGACTTAAAATCTGAGATTCCAATGCAGAATTAGTGGGATAGAACTCAGCTTTGAACTGAAGAATTCGGAATGGCCTAAATGTTGGTATCCTGTGGCAGGATGCCTTTTCTGTTAACAAAAGCAGTTCACTGAGAAGACTAGCAGACTGCAGCCGTGGTGGAAGTGAGGTGGGGCACGGAAGGGGAATGAGGAGGAGCCGATTTGGGGACAGTAGATTGGAGTCTTTCTGACTCAAAAAGTGTGGAGTGCATATAAAAACGGACTAGACTACCTCAGTTTTCTGTTCAGATTTAGGTTCATTTTGATAGTATTAAGGTCCCAGTTGTCAAAAATAACAACTGAATTTGTCTATCAGGTTTTCAAGAACAGAATTTACAGGAAGGCAGCAGAAGCCATGTCAACAGACTTGAGCTGCCAGCTTTAAAGAAACTGGGAAGCAGTTAGGGTAGTCTTAAGGTAGGCCTCTCTAATATTCTCCTGAAGAACATCTTTTTCCCTTACTTATTTCTTAAGGATATTTATTTTTGTTAAGACCAAATAGGCATTCTTGAAATGTTATAAATTATGCTTGAAATTAGTTTCAGCCTAGTATGTTGGCTTAGAGTTTATCAATATTTGAAGATGAAACATAAATTAATGAAGTTTAAATGGCTTTAGGAAGATACATAAATAAACACATCTGAGTATTCCATAAAATTTTATCAATATTCTCCTCAATATTAGAAGACCAACTGTAAAATGACTAGCTGCTTTCTCAGATTCTTTTAGCTCTAATATTCTATGACTAACGCTCATCCAGACTCGGTAGGTCACTGCTGGCTCTGATCTGCATCCTGGAGTATGCCAGCTTTCACGTCATGGTCATTATAGTGTCTTGTGCTCAGTGTCGTAGCGCTGTCCATGTCCTTGGACACTGAATGGAGAGAGGAGCCATCTCTGAGGGCATTTGAGCTGTCCTGGTAAAGGAGGTGGACTTTAGTCATAGCCCCACAGACCCATTTCATAGTGGGCATTAGTCATTCATGCCATGTCCTTGCAGCCCTGGAGGACGAATATATTTTAATGAAGTCTGTACTAATTCTGAGGAAGAACTTACCTGAATGGACGATGTCTTTTTTTTTTTTATTCAGTCAGGATAAGGAAGGAAGTGATGAATTATTTTCTTTTATGTTTACATTTTTGGTAAATAGGAAATTTAAGAACTAATCTTTATTTGTGTTTTTGAACTTCAAGTGTAATATATTCCTTAGTAAAAAAATCTCCAACTTTAATAAAAATGTAAACTAATCTGTATCTTGTCTTTACTTATCATCAGTTTTTAAAACCTGGATGAAGAACACAAGCCATGTGCATTGTTTGGGGAACACAAGGTGTTAATTGTGAAATAATTCAATTTCTACTTTAACTGGACTAGAATTGTCCTACTTAAAGAATGGGGACAGGTCTTATGTAAAACTATAGGGAGTAGCCCTCCTCAAAGAGTTATGTAGGAAAGAGAGCAGTCAAAAACAATTCAGGGCAAGCTCCTCTGGCTGCAGACTATCCCAGTCCCTTTTGTTTTACGCTGTGGGCCACGAGTCTCGTTGCATGAGCACCTGGCACAGTCATGTACCACACTCTGTGCAGTAGCAGCAAGTAGACAGTGACTGTAGTCTTGCGGTGTGAGTTCTCTTCATAACCTGAGTGTAGTTTGAGAAAGGATATCCTGGACGTGCCTTCACCATGTGCCCTTGGAGCCATTCTGCCCTGTGGCATGGACCCAAGCACTTTGTGACCTAATTGCTAAGCTGAGATCTTTGTGGGAAATTTTAATAATAATATTTAGATTTTTAAAGGTTTGAATATTTCATAAAAGTAGCTGAAACTATATGTAATTAATTACTTCAGGTAATTGATTAAGCCAATATTAATTGCATAGCATACTGAAAATGAAGCTGTCTTATAATAAACATATATAACACTGTTTACCTTTTGGTATGTTCATCAAATATAGTTTATTTAGTAGGCCTATTCATAAGCTGTCTTTTGTCTACAACCACTCTGATAGATTTGCCTAATTGGAGGGGTTTATTTAAGTCAGCTTAGTTAAGTGTTTGCCCAGAAGTTCATTCTTTAACATTTAAATTAAATTGGACATATTTGGAGATGGTAGTCCAAATATGTGCTCTGATGTTCTAGTAGATAGCCACTATTTCCATTCTATATAGAAATGGGGGGTTTTTTTCTGCCTATAGACATTAATATATCTTAGGTTCAATGCCACTTTAACACTCAATGCCACTAATAGTTTTTTCAATTTAGAAACAGTGACTCAACAACCTTCTGACATTATCACATTTGGAAATACTCAAATCACAGTACCTGAACACCTCCTGGCTTCCTCTTGCTCACCCCATTAGGTTTCGTAGTGACATTTTAAGAAGGCTACAATCATTTTCACATGCGTTCACGCATATGGTTGTTCTTGAATGTGTATACAGTGAAGGTTTTGATGTATTTGGCTGAGGTCATGAAAATTTAATGTGAGTGAGATAACCACGAAGAATAGAGTTTACTCTATTGTCACACGCCTCAGCACAGTTTGCCACCCCAGTCTCCAGAGTCTTAAACAGATTATGCCACTATACTAAAGTGATTTGGGGGGCGCCCTGGGTAGCTCAGTCAGTTAAGCATCCAACTGTTTTTCTTTTTTTAATTTTAATTTTTTTTTTTTAAGTAGGTTCCACACCCAGCGTGGAGCCCAACATAGGGCTCGAACTCACAACCCTGAGGTCAAGACCTGAACTGAAATCAAGAGTTGGATGCTTAGGGGCGCCTGGGTGGCTCAGTCATTAAGCATATGCCTTCAGCTCAGGGCGTGATCCCGGAGTTCTGGGATTGAGCCCCGCATCAGGCTCCTCCACGGGAAGCCTGCTTCTTCCTCTCCCACTTCCCCTGCTTGTGTTCCCTCTCTCGCTGGCTGTCTCTCTCTCTCTCTGTCAAATGCTTAACTGAGCCACACAGGTGCCCCAAGCATCCAATTCTTTTTATTTTTAAGATTTTATTTATTCATTTGACAGAGAGACAGCCAGCGAGAGAGGGAACACAAGCAGGGGGAGTGGGAGAGGAAGAAGCAGGCTCCCAGTGCAGGAGCCTGATGTGGGGCTCAATCCCAGAACACCGGGATCACGCCCTGAGCCGAAGGCAGACGCTTAACGACTGAGCCACACAGGCGCCCCCCCAAGCATCCAATTCTTGATCTTAGCCCAGGTCTTAATCTCAGGCTCATGAGGCCCAGCCTGGAGCCTACTTAAAAAAAAATAAATGATTTGGTCAGTTGTGAAGTTTTATGTTTGCTATTAAGTAAATAAAATCTGCATTTCTTGTAATAGGCTTGACAAAGGAGTGAAGAGGGAGCCAGTAAGTGCTATATAGGTGTTAAATAACCCTTACGGATAAGTATCTTCACAGTGAAAAAAAAAAAGAAATGTCTGAAGCAAGTCACTGCTCAGACTGAGGTGAGTTCGTGGCTTTGCCACACTGGGATTTCGCCCCAGAGCCCCTGTACCAGTACTGTGCACCATGCTGAATCTCCAGAGATGGGAGGTTTTCTCTGTTTTTGTCTCATTTATCCTCTCACTCCACCCCAGGCTGTGGTCATGCCTCCTGCTTCCCCATAATCAGTTTAAAACAGCCCAGTTTTCTCAAGTGTATGTACGTAATCTATTTGGTGGCATCATTGCCTGGGAGTGGTGTGGGGGATCCTATCCATCCATCATTTCTCAAAGACTGATACAGAGGGAGGGAACCAACAGCTCTCACTAATCCAGTAGAAACCAGAAACTCCCATGCCCCTTCAGTCTGCTCCTGCTGTTTTATAATTTCCATACCACGTGACATTCAGTTTCTGGGTCGGGAATGACGGTGTCTGGTGTGGCTGCCCATGCACCATGGCCCAAGGGGGCCTGGTAGTGAAAATGAGTAGGCTGGAGTCTACGGAGCTGAGGAACACAGTGGGTCAACTCCAGGGTGGATAGGTACCACCTGGGTGTGGCTGTCAGATGCTAAAAAAGCCAAAAGCATAGATGCAGAAATCATTTAGTCCAGAAGCAGAAACAGTGAAGGTGAATCTATATACAGGGGAAAAAGAAGTCCTAGAATTAGTCAAAGTTTAGGCTAACGGGACCAGAGAAACAAGAGTGAATCCAGAATGACCAGACTACATTCTCTTGGATTGGGAAGCGTCTGCCTTTTGTTCTGGACTCCCACATCTTAAGTGCACCGAGAGTGCCTTCTGATACTTAGCACAGTGGAGATACTGAATCTAGTGATTTAACACTGGAATAGTCTTTGTTGGGTATTTATTATATTCAACATGTATTTAGCATCAACTCTGTCAGCCACTCTACTGGGCCTTCGCATGGTCCACAAGAAACCAACAGACCTGGTCTTTGTCCTGGAGCCAGTGAAGGATGGGGACAATTGCACAAGCATTTACAGTAAAGTACAGACTTGAAGTTGGTAAGATGAAATGTATAGCATGGGAAATAGTGGAGAGAGCAAGGCTGAAGATACAAGAGACTGAGTCGCCCAATAAAGTCAGGCTCTGAGAAGATAGGAACAGGGCATGGAGAATGGGCCACACCATCCACTGTAAGTTAGGACATGGAGGGAAGCAGGAGCACATTTGTTAAGTCTGCTGGCTAGAAGCTAAGTTCCTGGCTCTGGAAAGGAAGTCGTCATTGTTTGCAGTGAATGGGGTTTGATTTGAAGAATATTGAAAGTCGAAGCTTTTGCAAAGATGATAGATAGATAGGGGCACCTGGGTGGCGCAGTCGTTAAGCATCTGCCTTTGGCTCAGGGCGTGATCCCAGCGTTCTGGGATCGAGCCCCACATCAGGCTTCTCCGCTAGGAGCCTGCTTCTTCCTCTCCCACTCCCCCTGCTTGTGTTCCCTCTCTTGCTGGCTGTCTCTCTCTGTCAAATAAATAAAAATCTTAAAAAAAAAAAAAGATGATAGATAGATAGATAGATAGATAGATAGATAGAAGATAGATAGATAGATAGATAGATAGATAGATAGATAGATAGATAGATGATAGGGGTTTTTTGAGGAGGGGGTTGGTTTTGTTTTGTTTTGTTTTTTGGTGATTGTTCTGAGTCCATTTTTCCTGGAAGACAGTATGTGCCTTTTCAGTCCACATATTCAAATCTTTTATTTCACATAAGTTTTTTGAATTTCATCTTTATTTACTGTTTTCAGTTTTTCTCTTTAGGAATGCCAATTATGTATATGTTTGTCTTCAATTATTATCACTTTCTCTCCACTCCTTAATTTTTTATTTCCTCATCTTTTTCTCATTTCTGCCCACTGTGTTTTTTATGGTGTTGTCAACAACATCTCTTGTCCCTTATACTCCTTTCATTTTTGTTCTCTTTTCTGTGGTTTTACTTTTCTGTGGTGTCTTTCCTGAGCCCACAGCTGCCTTCAGTATCCACAACGCGGATGATTGGACGCTGGAACTCTGGGCATGGCTGCAGCTCCCCGTAAAGACTTAGGTCTCCATAATCTTGGTTTTTAATAGCAGCAGCAGCAGAAAGATGGGCTCTGCTTCACACCTGCTTCTAAATATTGTGAGAGTGCATCTGACTGGCAGAACATAATTTACACCCAGAATCCTAACTGCAAGGGAATCTCAGAAATGTAGTTTTAAGCTTTATACACTCTATACACAGAAGGATGAAGAAATGGTGGTTGAGTGAGCTAATTCACAGTATTTACCCCAATGTCCTATGTTGCAAATAATTTTTACAAGTTTATTGTTTGTTAGACGAAAGTTTTAGCTCTTTAAATAATTTCCCCTGTGGTTTTCATCTTTGGTGTTATGCTTAGAAAAACTTCCTTACCCCCATTATCTATTTTTTTCACTTTTAAAAGATTGTTTAAATTTTTTCTTCAGAGAATTCCTGAACACAAATAATAGAAATAATTTATAGTTCTACCACTCTAAAGTATTATGTGGAGAAAGAAGTAAAAGTCCTCCTGCTTCGTCTGGGCCCCTCCACTTCTATCCCTCCAGAGGTAACCTAGAGAGGCCCCAGTTCGGTACATATTCTTTGTTAAATAACAAAATTCAAGGGGCACCTGGCTGGCTCAGTCAGTGGAGCATGCAACTCTTGATCTCAGGGTTGTGAGTTCAAGCCCCACGTTGGGTGTAGAGATTACATTTAAAAAAAAAATCTGAAACAAAACAAAATTCAGCTGAGTAAATTTGAAGATCTAATTGGCTTTATTCAAAGATTCAAGAATCAGGCAACATCCCATCTAGCAAATAAAAAAGAAGCTCTAAGAAGCTGTGTAAAATGGAGGGCTTTATAGACAGAAGGAGGCAGGAAAGGACATTTCTAGCAAAGAATGGATTGTTTCAGGCAAGGTCATCATGCTTTGGGGAAAGGTGGGAGTCTATCAGGTAGATTACCTCACTCCTGCTGACCAGGTAATTTAAATGGACTAATTGGTTATAGTCCTGGGAGAGGCTGAAACAGCAGTTAGGTTAGGTTGGTATTAAGTCTTGGTTTGTTGATATGGGGCTTAGCACAAAGTACTCCATTTTTGACCTGTTGTTTCTTTTCTAACACTTTTCAAACTTGACTATTATATATGTGTGTGTATATATACACACATAAATATAGATTAGGTATACAATTATTAAAAATAAAAGTGGTATCCCTCTACTCAGTGTTTGGTATCTTGTAGTTATTGCTTACAGGTTCAACAGAGTCATCTTTCTAGGTCTGTAAACTTAGATTTACCTCGTAGTTTGTAATGATTTTATGATACTCATTATGAATATGGCATCATTTATTTATCCATTCCCCTACTGCCCCTACTTACGTTATTTCCAGTTTAACTATTTACCTATATTTTATTCTGGTTCTTTTAATTTTTACATTTTATTCTTTAATATGGCAGGAAGGAATTTTTTTATTTTTTATTTTTATTTATTTATTCATTTTAGAGAGAGTGTGGGGGGGAGGACAAAACGAGAGAGAGCGAGTATCTTAAGCAGGCTCCACGCCTAGCATGGAGCCCAACGTGGAGCTTGATCTCACAACCCTGAGATCATGACCTGAGCCGAAATCAAGAGTCAGACGTTTAACCGTCTGAGCCATCCAGGCACCCCAATTTTCTTAGTAATTTTACTCTCAGAGTCACACTTTTTCCCTGCAAAAAGAAATTATTTCCCCCAAGTATAAAAATAAAATGCTCGTTGTAAAAATTTAAATAATTAAGGAAAGAGGAACACCTGGCTAGCTCAGTAGACAGAGCATGCAACTCTTAATCTCAGCATAATGAGTTCAAGCCCCACATTGGGTGTGGAGCCTACTTAAAAAAGGGGGGGGAGGGGGATAAAGAAAACAAAAACTCCACCACTCAAAAAACTCAATTTGCCAAACATCCCTTCAGATATTGTTCTAAATCTACACACATATATACACATATATACACAACTTTCTATAATGGGGTCATGGGATCCTATTTTTATCAACTACTTTTAATTTTTATTTTATTGTTATGTTTAATAGTTTTGCTCAGAAAGGGCACATCAGAGTAGTTTAAAAGATTTATTACATTTAATAAAAAGTAAATGCTAATATTTCCAAATGCATATGATTTGATTTATCATCATTCAATAATAAAATTCATGTACAATTTTCATTTACATATACTAGAACTTTATATTATAGGCTAAAATAGAATAAAAACATCTTTCAAGTAAAATTTCCGTTGATGTATAGATTTAAAAGTATGCCTACTATTTGTAAAATGTATAGAAGTGAGAGTATTCACAGAATATGCTTGGGAAGTAAACAGACGGGTCTTAGGTGGTCAAAAAGGAGCCAAGATTTTACAAAACTCAAGCTTAACTTTGATATTTCCTTTTTAAAAAAGCAGTATATATCTCTTCTATTGAACAGAGGTATTTATCCATTTTTTTTCAAAAATTTTATTTATTTGAGAAAGAGAGCTCGAGAGAGAGCACAAGTGGAGGGAGAGGGAGAAGCAGATTCCCCACTGAGCAGGGAGCCCAATACAGGGCTGGATCCCAGGATCCTGGGATCATGACCTGAGCCAAAGACAGAAGCTCAACTGACTGAGCCACTCAGACGCCCTTGTATTTTTAACAAAACTATGACATTCCCTCCCAGACAGATATGATTTGTTGCCATTATAATAATGTTATAATGAGATAACATTATTTTCCTGATTATACTGTACCAACATGGGAAGAAATGTATTCTAAGTCAATTAAAGACTATATAACTAACCCATGCACATTAAAGAATATTGCAACATCACCATCTGTTATAACTCGCTCAAATTCTAATACACGACAATAGATGTAGAGGAGAGGAGAATATTTCTAGTGAACCGATGTGATACAATCGCTATCATATTACTTCAGAAGTAGATTTTTTAAAAAGTTTTAGTTATTTTTTAGTAATCTCTACCACCAACATGGGGCTTGAACCCATGACCCTGAGATCAAGAGTCACAAACTCTTCCAACTGAGCCAGCCAGATGCCCCTGTATTATTTCTGATTGTATTTCAGACAACAAACAGGTGAGACATTCTACTTTGCATAGCCAGATACATTTGGAAATTTTACTCATCTATGCCCAAGGGACAATATATTTCCTAATCAAGTGAAACAAGACATTGCCTCAACTGGGGATCTGAGTATTTATTTTTCTCTGGAAATGAAGTACAACAGACACACACACAGTTTTATATAATGGAGTCATGATATTCTATTTTTATCATCTTTGTCCTGTTTTCTTGATAGTGTACATAATCAACACCATAATATTTACTGACTGCTTTGTGTTGCATTGTACACGAGCACATATTTATTTTACCAATTCCTTATTGATGGATATGTGGGTTGTTTCTACTGGGAACATCCTTGTACGTGTATGTTTTTCACATTTCTCTGATTATCTCCTTAGGATAAATTCTTGGAAGAGCAATTACTGAAATAAAATCAAAAATCATATTAAAATGTGAACATGGGGGGAATGGAGAGTTATTGTTTAATGAGTAGAGTTTCAGTTTGAGATGGTAAAAAATGTTCTAGAGATGGTGGTGATGTTTGCACAACAGTGTCAGTGTGCTTAATGCCACTGAACTGGATACTTAAAAGAGTTAAATGCTAAATTTTATGTTATGTATATTTTACCACAATAAAAAGGTAAACGTGAATACATACAGGCAAACTGCCCTCTACTGGAGTAAATTACTCATTTCTCCACAATAACCACTAACAATGAATGTTATCTAAAAAAAATTTTTGATCTTTTTTTCACATGCTGATTATTCACCTGTATTTCTTCTTTTGACATGCATATTCCATTTTGACCATTTGTCCCCTAGAGGTGTTTCCCTTGTTCTTACTGATTTGCAAGTAAGTGCATTATCCGTATTAGGAATAGGAACACTTTGCCTATAATTGCTATTTGCCTTTAGGGATTTCCTCTTCTGGGAGCTCCTCAGCCCTAACCCCAGTCACCCCAATATCCCCTTGCGCTATGTTCTGTACCCTCTTAGAGTTCTATCCACTGTGCTAGTCTTCTATCATGGTGATTTCAAAGCCAGGGGTTTGAACAGTTCCTTAAAGTTACCCTTCTCTCCCCAGAGAAGAATGTGGAAAATCAGAGTAAATTTGAGATAAGATTAATAATTTCCACTTCTCCTTCTCCTCCCCATTCCCCCAACTTCACCTTTCCTGGCTTTCCAGACCAGCCTTCCCTTATGCCTCCAAAGTGGAAGTGTCCCTTCCTGATTTCAGAAATATAATCATAACAGAGACAAATACAGAGCTTAGGCCTGGACTGTTAGTGTTTACTGGCAAGTACCCTCATCTGAAAAAGGAGGATGATTTACCAGTCTCATGGGTTTGTGAAAGGGAAGGACTGACTTAGATGATATATATGACACAGCATAGGGTCTGGCATATGGTAGCTATCACTGTCACTACTGTGTTATTCCTATGATGATTATGATGATGATGTTGATGTTGGTGATGGTTCTCGCTACCTTGCCAGGCCATTGAAAGGAGATATGCAGAAGGAAAAAACAGCATGGGTAATAAAGCACAGAATCAAAAATGACAACCCTGCGCCCGTATACTCATAGCCCTCAATTTGGAGATTTTGTTCTCTGTAGTGTACTTTTAAGTAGGATGAGTACATGAAACATGATCCAATACTCTCAGAACGCACAATTTAGATGACAAGATTCTATTCATCTTCCCTACTGTTCTCCTTCATCACTCAGTCCCTCTGGGATAACTCTCTGAGGCAGTTAGCCCCTTTACTTTCCCAACCTTTGTCTATTTGTACTTCTCTTACCTCTGTGCAGTTAGCTTTCTTTGGGTTTTGCTTTTCGTTTTGTGTATTCTGGTTTTTTGTGCATTGTGCTCTTTGCATGTCCTCCTTTGCCTCTCCCCCCTCTTGTTTTCTTGCCTCTCATCCTCTCTTCCTGCCCGTCTCTGTGTGGGATGTTGTTACCTTGTGATCTTGTGACCTTCACTTCAATACCTCTCTGGTTAATATTGCCTCCATCAGTGCATCTGTTTTAATGCCCAGCTTCCCGTAGGTCACACTAGACACCAGTGTCATGACACCAGAGTATTCAAAAATTCCCTGGTTAGAAGGGAGGCAGATGCCAGTATTAGGAAAGGACAGGGGCAGTACATACATAGCCCCAAATTAGAGAGCAAAGAACAGATTGAAGGAACACAACCCCCACCTCCTCAAAGTCACCATCAAAGTGTTGTGTATTAATTGGTATCATTGTAAACTCACAGTCACTATCCTCAAAGGGATTCTGCTCTACAGTCATCTTTCCCCAACCACTTTCTCTTCCACTCTTAGCGTTGCCAAAATTAGCAAACAAAAAAACAAAAAACCAGGATGCCCACTCAAATGTGAAATACAGAGAAACATACACTAAAAAATTGTTTGTTCTTTATCCGAAATTCACATTTGACTGAACATCCTATATTCTTATTTGCTAAGTCTGGCAACCCTAACTAGGAGGTGTATATAATTAGCAGGCAGGCAGGGGGAAGAGAAGCTGGATCTGAGGTGGAAGAGAGCAAGCTCATGCTGGAGCCAAATGATGAAACAGTGTCAGTCCTTGTTGCTGCCAGCTGTGATGGTACAGATGTCCCGCAGAAGCTGGGACCCTTCATCAGAATGCTAACCACACACACCCAGCCCAGAAGCCGGAGGTGCTGCAGGAGGACACAGGGGACGCTGGAGCAGTTTTAGGCCTGGCTGCTTCCTCACAGCAGAAGATGAGTCCACAAATGAATGACAATGTGCGTAAGCTACAAAATGGCTGTTCCTTCACTTCTGCCCTCAGTCTCGAGAATCTGCCCCAAGAATCTCTCATGGATCATCCTAACTGGAAACACACATGGAAAGGAATTGGGAAAAGTAGCTCAACCTGAGCCAAGTGATACATTATAATCTACCACACTCATTCTCCATTTTGAAAGGAGGCCCAAGGAGCACCTGGCTGGCCCAGTCAGTAGAGCATGTGACTCTGGATCTTGGGGTTGTGAGTTCGAGCTTCACATTGGGTGTATAGATTACTTCTAAACAAAACCTTTGAAAAAAATTTTTTTTGGTAATTAAATAAAAACAGGCTCAATGTTGAGTGCCAAAGACAAATGAATAACTTACATAGAAAGAAATAGCTATCCTTTGTTGAATGCTTACTTCTTAAGCATTTCTCATATATACTCTCTACGTATACTTTACTTACATAGATATATGAATATACCCATTACAAACGCAATCTCATTTAGTCCTTGTAACAATACTACAAAATTGGTATTACTCATACCATTTTATAGACAAAGAAACTAAAGGTAGAAAGGTGGAGAAATTTTCTCATGAACACACAACATGCAAGGGGCAAATTTATGATTTGAAGTCAGATCTCTTTACAGCCTGTGTTCCTAACCATTAAGCCCTGTGCTCACCCAGCCTCCCAACAGACTGTAGACTTTATTTCATAAGCACTAAATCTGCACTCCATCTACAGTCAACCTTGGAAACCTTTTGCACTAATGCTCCTCAGTGATTCATACTTGACCCCATAGATTTGGGAACAAGTTCTTGAGGCTCTCATCACACTCCCTGAGAATTCACCTGAATTGGAGTCCCAGCCCTTTCACTTAGTGGTTCAGTGGGCAAGTTACTTAAAGATTATCAGCCTCACCCTCCTCATGAGGGTTGGGATTCCTACCTTACAAAATTGTGAAAACCAGATGATATCAACACCGGGAAACTGTCTGGCACACGCTGATCATCCTTGTCCTCCACAAATGGGAGTTTCCCCCCTTCCTCATTGGATTCACTACCACTACCTCCATCTAGGCTGAAGACTCTTTATACCTACAGTCCTCATCTCTTCTCCCGTCAGGTCTGTATTTCCCGTTTCCCACCAGGAAACACAACCACCCCCAAATTATCTTACATCTGAACCACTACGCACAGTTGTTCAATACCATCTTTCCAGTCCTCAAGCTCACTGCCTTAAAATCACTTACATTTTTGTCTCCTGCTGCCTTGTTCAGACATTGTGCGTGCAGCATAACTACTCTTTCCTGAGGAAATAAGCTTCCAGTTCCTGGTGCCGTATTTAAAATTGTATCGGCAAACTTGAGTAAATCAGAGCAGAATGATCAGGATGATGGAAGCCTGGAAAGTGGCCGAGTAGAATGAGCATATGTATACATAAAGGAAATAGGGATTTTTCTCCTTTAGGGCAGAAGCCTAAGGGTTGTCATTGGGAAGAGAAGGTCATTTCTCTGTGGGCTTTAAAATGCAGACTTGATCCATAGGAAGGGGATTTCTCCTGAATATAAGGACATTTTGAGGATTAGAGTTTTTGCCATTGGTATGGGTGCAGTCACTTGGGGTTCTCTGTCCCTGTTTTATCTACTTGCTCTTTCCATTCTCATTCCTGCCAAGAGGGTGAGGATTTCAGCAAAAAGATATATTCAACTGCTGTTTGAATCTTAGGGAAACAGCTTACTAAGCTTCAAGTATGTACATACCAGCACCTCTGTTGAATGACCCCTGGACCCACTGGAGTCATTTGCTACCCATTTTGGACTTGTTTGAAACCTGGTTTCCCAGCACCAGTAACCTGAAAACTAAAGGTTGCCAATGGCAAACAGGAGTTTATAATTCCCCTCTGAGCCAACCAGAGGCCTGAACTCATAATACTGCCTTAAATAATAGTATACTTCTTCGGTGTATCTAGCACTTTCATTTTCAGCCTGGAGAGCCTCTGTTTCAGACTATTTGGGTCCTCATTTACTTTCCTTCTAACCAAGGTAAGCAATATTAGCAAGACAGGCCTATCTTTTATTGTCTTTAAAAAAAAGATTTATTTATTTATTTTTGCGGGAGAGAGAGGGAGAGAGCATGTACTCTCTCACACAAGAAGGTGGGGAGGGGCAGAGGGAGAGGGAGAAGACGACTCCCTGCTGAGCAGGGAGCTGGATGTAGGACCCGGGATCATACCTGAGGTGAAAGCAGACGCTTAACCGACTGAGCCACCCAGGTGCCCAGAGGCTTATCTTTTAAAATGGCCTTTCTGCTCTTAGTAATCTGAGGACCAGGATAAAGAGACTTGGCAATGTCAGACATGAGGGGCAGATGGCCCCTGCTGGCCTGACTACAGATAGTGTGGTAGGATGGAGCTGGGTGGGCTCCTGAGGTTGGGCATGGGATGAAGGGTAGGATAAGAGGTGCCTAGTCACCCAAAAAGAAACTGCATAGGAAGAGAAAGAAATATTTTATCTGTTGTTTAGACTCTGAATGTGTTCACTGGGGTGCACGAATGGGGGGACGTGGGAGCAGAAGTATATAGGGCTGTTGGGCTCTGAAAGTACACATACCAAAGAGAAAGTCAAACTGCTTGATGCTGGTGTGCAGGTGTTGGAGCACATGCCTAGGTTCTGATCCAGTTTCCACCCCTCACCATCTGCCCCCTCAGGCAGGCTACCTAACCGCTATTGCCTCACCTGCAAACAGGGGCCCTAATGTCCCCAGGACTCTGCAGGGGATTAAAAGACTTACATTCAAGGCAGTTAGAACACCCTAACATGAAGGAAGTCCTCAAAAATGTTAGTAATCATTTTCTTTAGATGGGAAGTTGACTGGGTGGCTTCCAAAGTCCTTCATGCTGTGAGATGTTTTTGTTAATCTTGTGATTTTTCCCCTTCATTTGGGTCTGCCTTTTCCTATCCATTTCGATAGCTATTCCCCAGTCCAGGATTGTATCCTTGTGCTGGTTGGGGTGAAACAAAAGGGAGCTTCCCATTGTTCCCATGGACCACCAGCCCTTCCTCTTCACCTCTGCTCTCAGCTCCTTCAACTCTCTTACTGCATGGTTCTGCACAACAGTGAAGAAAATATCAAGGAACCAAATCAAGATTAGGCAGGTAAACTCCCACCACAGCCTCTTGACTCCGGTCAGAATCCAGGGCGTGACTCAGCACCTAGGCTGGGGCAGCTGGGGCAGCATCTGTCCTGGGTTTTGCCTTTGCTTCCATCCCCAGTGATGGTCCTAAGAAGCAAGGTTCTCCTAAGTTCTCCAGGCTTTCTCTTTTGGTTCAGACCAGAGTGAAATCCAGGAGCCCCAGAACTCCGGACAAACATTTTGAGAAAGGGGTCTCTCTACCCTGCCTCTAGGTCAGCCCTCCAAAACCATACTTTATCCTGACCTCCCCTGACTGCTCCACTTTCTGACAGTTTCCTTTTGTTGCATTCAGTTTCCTTCTCTCAACTCAGCATGCAGTCTACACAACAAATCCTGACTGGGATGGTAGAGTGTGGGTGCATCAGCGAGCCTCACGGGTCAAATTTGAGCCCATCTGAACCCAACCTGACAGGTTGTGCCTCTTCTGCATGCCTGTCCCCACGTCCTGCCATCCAAAGTGCACAAATCAGCGGTACCTCTTTCTCTAAACAGTAGTTGAAATATGTCCCATCTCAGCTTCAGTTCCCTCTGGCTTGAAATGGCATCTCTTATTGTGTTGAAACTGTTTTTATGTATACTTTGCCTCTCCATCTTTGCCTTTATCGTCCGTCTCAGTCCATTCGGGCTGTTATAGCAAAGTACCACAGGCTAGGTGGCTTACACAGCAGAAATGTATTTCTCACAGTGCTGGAGGCTGGCAGTCTGAGCGCAGGGTGCCAGCCTGTTAGGGTGAGGACCCTCTTCCAGGTCACAGACTTCTCTTTGTAACCTCAAAGGGCAGAAGAGATGAGGGATCTCTCTGGGATCTCTTTTATGAGAGTGCTAATCCCAATCATGAGGGCTCCACCCTCGTGACCTAAGGATTTCCCAAAGGATACCTCCTAATACCATCACTTCAGGCATTAGGATTTTCAACAAATTAATTTGGGGATAACACAAACATTCAAACCATAGCATCTTCTATGTCTTTCTCAGTATGGCCCTGCTCAGGCTCTGAGCATAGCCAGGTGTGTTGGCTTCTTATCACCACATGTGCTGCATGGGTCTCCACTTTTCTGTCCTCATGAATGTCATTTCCCCAGCCTAAACTAACCTGCCTCCCACTAGGTCACCCCACCAAATTCAGTCCAAAAGATGCTTTAGCCTTGGTACTTCAGATTTACCTTTAGCTTTGCAATTCACAGCTACAAACGTGCAAGCATCTCACAAATATGAGGCTTATTATAAGTGACTTTATATTTAGTGGTAGCCTATGGATTAATAATTAATGTGGCATCACATACATGCTCCAACATGGATGAACCTTGAAGAGATTATGTTAAGTGAAGTAAGCCAGTTACAAAAAGACAGTATTATATTATTCCACTTCTATGAGATACCGAGAGTAGTCAAATACATAGAGACAGAAACTAGAATAGTGGTTACCAGGATCTGGAGGAAGGGGAGAAATGGAGAGTTGTTGTTTAATGGGTACAGAGTTTCTGTATGGGAAAGTGAAAAAGTCCTGGAGATGGATAGTGGTGATGGCTTCACAACAGTGTAAATGTATTTAATGCCACTGAACTGTACATTCAAAATGTTATGTGGGGTGTCTGGGTGGCTTAGTCAGTTGGGAGTCCTACTCAGCTCAGGTCATGATTTTGGGGTCGTGGACTGAGCCCCACATTGGGCTCTGTCCTTGGCACAGAGTCTGCTTGTCCCTCTCCCTTTGCTCCTCCCCCTACTCATGCTTGTTCTCTCTCTCTCTTTAAAATAAGAAAATAAATCTTTTTTAAAATGTTATATGTATTTTACCACAATAAAACAATTTTTGAGTCATATATGGTAATTATAGAACTTACAGAAAATATAAGTAAAAAAGAAGAAAATAAAAATACACTTGCAAGATTTTTCACTTAATATATTATAAACCTTGGGGCACCTGGGTGGCTCAGTCGTTTGGGCATCTGACTCTTGATTTTGGCTCAGGTCATGATCTCAGGGTCATGGGATCAAGCCCTGTGTCTGTCCTCCCAACCCCACTCATGTTCTCTGTCTCTGTCTCTCTCTCAAAAAAAAGTATATACATATATATACCTCTTCGTAAGTCACTGGATAATGTGCTATAAAACTTAAAGTTTGCATGTTATTTTATTTTATGAATATACATTAATTAATGTAATCAGCATCTTATTAGCAAATATTGAAGTTATTCCTTTTTTAATTTATTTTTTTTTTAAAGATTTTATTTATTTGTTTGAGAGAGAGAGAGAGATCACAAGCAGGGGAAGAGAAGAGGCAGAGGGAGAGGGAGAAGCAGACTACCTGCTGAGTAGGGAGCCCAACATAGGGCTTGATTGAGGACCCCAGGATCGTTACACGAGCCGAAGGCAGCTGCTTAATTGACTGAGCCACCCAGGTGCCTCCATTTATTTTAGAGAGAGAGAGAGTGTGTGCACAATTGGGGCAGGGGGAGAGGAGGAAGGAGACAGAATCTGAAACAGACTCCACGCTGAGTGTGGAACCTGTTGTAGGGCTCGATCTTATCACCGCAAGATCATGACCTGAGCATAGACCAAGAGTTGGACGCTTAACTACCTGAGCCCCAAAGTTACTTCATTTTTTTAACTATTAAAAGGATAACTGCAAGAAACATCCTTACAACTAAATTTTTATGACATTGTGAAGTAGGTGTGGTTATAAAACAGCAAAATGATATAACTTTATGGTGATAGAATTGTTCTGTATCTTGACTAGTGATGGACACACAAACCTATACAATGTGATAAAACTGTATAAATAAATACACACACATATACATATGCGTAAATGAGCATGAGTAAAACAGGTTATCTGAACAAGATCTGTGGATTATATTGATGTCAGAATCCTGGTTGTGATATTATGCTATAGTTTGCAAGACATTACCGTTGGGGGAAGGAAACTGGGTAGGGGGTATATGAGCTCTATTATTTCTTACTGCATGTGAATCTATAATTATCTCAAAATAAATGGCTTAATTTTTCTAAAAGGGAACAAATGTATGCACACCAATGATTAGTTTATTAATATGAAATTTCAAATGAATTACTGAATTAAAAGCATAATTTTAAAGGCTTTTGGTACACATTGCTATTTATGCTTATGCCAATAGTAGAAGACTTCTACCTCATAACACTGAATATTATTATTATAAACACCCTTTAATTCAATCAACAAAATTATTTCTCACCAGCAGTTAATTCCTTCAAGGTTTTAACATAGCAACACATTGTCATTTCTCCATATTTAACTAAGTAATTCTTTCTTTTTTGTTAGGTGAGCAACTTCCCTTTAGGGGAGGGACTAAGAATTCGCTTCTTTCTGTACTTTTCATAAAGATCACCAGGGAGTCCTGGGAACCGCACTTAGAGGAGCAAGCAAGGTACAGAATCCTTCATCTTACAGGTGGTGACCTTGGAGTTCTATGATTTGTGCAAATCCACTTTGAGTAGTATCAGCTGAGCATTTGTTAGAAATGCATATTCTTTGACCCCACCTCAAACCTACTGAATCAGTTTCTGGGCCTGAAGTCCAGCAATCTGTTTCAATGAGCTCACCAGGCAACTGGACTACACACTAGAATCTAAAAAGTGCTATTTGTAGAAGACATTGACGAGCATCATTATTTTTTCTCCCTTCCCACACCCCTCAATAGCACATCAGTTGCATGAAGAAAGGTCCATTATCCATTAAAGTTCACCCTTACATCCTGAGTACCTAAACCGTGAGTGCTTAATAAATAATAATTCAAGATATAATTTAGTAATTAACCCAACTCTGCTCCCTGAAGTCTGTGTCTTCACTGTGGACTGGGCAGCCACACTCTCAGGGTGGCCTCTGGTAGCTGTTTACATTACAAGGGGGAGGCATGGGGGGCATGCAAGACCCCATGCCAAGCTGATTTCTTGGTTCAGCTTTGCAAATGCAAGGAGAGTGACCAGAAGTCTGGCAGTGTTGGTTGGCCCATAAGCTTGTAAAATGTTGGCCATATGAGGCTTCAAACCCTAAACCCATCAGTCAAAATGGAGCTTGTGTCAGTCTTTGTGAGACAGTGCTATTCAAACACTGTGAACAATAAGCAGAGAAAGAAAAGAAAAGAAAAGAAAAGAAAAGAGAAAAGAAAAGAAAAGAAAAGAGAAAAGAAAAGAAAAGAAAAAAGAAAAGAAAAGAAAAGAAAAGAAAAGAAAAAAGAAAAGCATAGGATGCTAGATGATGCAGGTTGACCAGCTTCAAGGATCCAGAAGAGGTACCACAGGATGAGCCAAGAGGGTCCTTGGCTTTGCACAGGATAGAAATCAAACATGAGGTGAGAAGTGAGAGTTGAGTTTATTGAAGACACGTAGAGAGTGCTGGTACAGTGTCCAGGAGACCTTGAAATGAAAAGTGAGTCTCATCTTTGCTTGGGGTCTGGGGATTTTATTGAGGATTGTGGTCGGGGCACATATCTTCTCATGCATCCAGGAACAAAGGAGTGTTTAAGTGTTCTTCCTAAGTCACTTACACCCTGGAGCCAGGGGTCTTGATGAGTCAGTGGTCTTGGAAAACATTTATGACAACCCCACCCAGTCACTCCTTAGATATTATCTATTGTTCTGGAAGACTCCAAAGAGATCATTAACTCCTTGACCTTTACAAGTTCATAATGTTATCTGTTCTATAAGGCATGTATAAGGCAGGGGTGTAGGTCCTAGCAAGAACAGAAGCAGGAAAAGGAGTGAAGAAAGCCATTTTTCATAGGGTTCCTTTAGTTTCCCTGTCTCACTAGACAACTGGACTTGTGCATAATCTCAGACCCACAGTAGCCCTTCTCCATTCTATTAATGAAAGATTGTGAGAAGAAAGGCAGGCAGGGGCAAGGGGCCCCCACCCTAAGAGGAAACTACACTTAACAGGATTTTACACCACCCTGGAAGGAACCAACCACCCTTTCCCACGTGAACAGCTACCTGATAGGTAGATGGGCGCGTAGACAAAAACCTGATTGGGTGACCGGCGCATGGAGAGTTAATGATTAAAACCGAGGGCCAACATTCTCATAAAAACCCCCTAGACTTAGAAACTCTGGAGGCAACCCTGGCAGAGTCTCCTCGCTGTTTGGGAGCTTTGTACTATGGCCCAATAAACTTTGCTTTGCTGCCCACCACTCTTCCTCTGGTCTACCTCTTCATTCTTTGAAGCGTTGTGACCAAGAACCCAAGCACTAAGGAAAAGAAATCCTGAAGCATAGAAAACTCTTAGTCATGAGATGCTGAGAGTGTATTAGTGGGCCCTATGTTTAGAGGATGATTACATATTTGGCGTGGTGGGACAGGTAGAGATAAAGGAAGTTCCCAAAGGGATTTTTACAGGATCCTGGAGGTCAGGCTAACATCAAGCCAAGGTTGCCTAATACTAGCAAAGTATTAATTTTGAGATGGCTAAGCTCCTCGAGGAAGGTCATTCTGCCTGTCTCAAGTACTTGTCATTGGGTTGTAAGCTGTAAAGAAATTTAATTTTTTTTCTTTTGCCTTTGTTCTCCACATCAGAGAGGACTTTGCTCAAAAAGGCCTTGCTAGGTTCCTCCCTGTCTACTATACCTTGTTCACATCATAATGTAGTTATCTATGCTCTCTTCCTGGAGCAGGTGTTCTATCTAAATTCTTTTTAAACAGTTGTGGGGGGAGAGGGGAGGGATGAAGAACTTTACCAGAATCTGGTGGGTCTTGATGGTTGTTTTTTAAGTAGGCTCCACACCCAACATGGGACTCAAACTCACAACCCTGCTAAGCCAGACAGGTGACCTGTCTTGATTGCTTTTAACTCAAAATAATCTTTATGCTAAAGCAGCCCATCTTGGAGTGGCCTGCCCTTGGCCCCTACAAATCCAAGAGAAATACTGAGACATCTCCATTACCAGAGATCCCCAGAGTCATTTTTATTTTACTACCAAGGACATTTTATATAGTGTACAAGTTTATGGACTCGTTTTACTTATTTATATTCCCTTTTTTCCCCACATAACTAAAATTCTTCCTGGAAATGTTACCATTTGCCTTAGTGCCCCAGTGAGCAGAGAGTTTTAAGTCCGGTTCAATTCTCTATCATGATTCTCTGTGGGCTCCTGCCCCCAAATCAATGACATCTGTCAGAAAGTCTTGAGCCTCTCTGTTTTTCTTTCTTCATGCACTGCCCCCTTAGGGCAAGCTTGATCTGTTTTTCCTATGAATGTTTTGGTTACTGCATACCACATTACATCTTTACTTCCTCCTCCTGTATTTATGGGCATTAGTAATGTTCTAAGCATGAGGGACTCAGCTATAAATAAGCAGACACAATCCCAAGCTTACAGTCCCGCCCTTGTTTTGCCTAAATTTTCTACAAAAATACAGTGTACTGTAGCTGGGGCGCCCAGGGTACAGGAGCACCTGCTCTGGGGGTCTCAAACAGACTAGGTTTGGCCACTTGCTGCTGACAAAATCCAAAAGCAGAGAGACAAGTGGTGGTGAAACAAGAAAGGAACTTACCTCAGTGAGGCCAACACTAGGAAGACCATGGACCAGCGTCTCAAAGACTGCAAGATGCAGAAAATTGTTCCAAGTTTATATAAGGAAAATGTGAGACAAAGGTTGCTGGGTGGTGCAGGTGGGCAGTGAAGGTCAAACGGATCATTGTCACGGGCGGGGTCTTGCTGGCTCAGGGCAGTCCTTATTGCCAAGGGGTAGTTTCGGTTCCCATCAGGAAATGCTTTGCCTTCAGAGTCTTTTGCCTGAATTGAGATAAGCTGGAAAGAAGAACTGAATTAGAAAGTTAGAGGTCAAAATGGAGGAAGTTGAGGGGTGCCTGGGTGGCTCAGTCGCTAAAGCATCTGTTTTCGGGTCAGGTCATGATCCCCGGGTTCTGGGATCAAGCCCCATTTAGGGACTATCTATGTCTCTCTCAAATAAATACATAAAATATTTTTAAAAATATTAAAAAAAATAAAAATTCCTTTGGAAATTTCCTTTCTCTCTAAACCCTCCCAAGATATGTGCTGGCAATCATCCCCCAAGCATATGACCCATCATTAAACATCTGAAGGGTCTAATGATTAAAGTTTTATTAGATGGTAATAAATGACCTTTTCCTAACAATAGCTAGCCCCCTCAAGGTCCTGGAAATCTTGTTTCCAAAATTCCTTAGAGACTTACACTATCCCTAAACCCCTCCCAACTTGAAGGTATATAATCACCACCCCTTATGACCCCATTGCAACTCTTTCTGCCCACAGGTCCTGTCCCCATGCTTTAATATAACCACCTTTTTGCACCATCTTTTTGCAAAGTCATCTCAAGAATTCTTTCTTGGCCATCAACTTTGAACCCTAACGTCTTTCCTACGTCATATACTTAGGAATGGAATCGCTGAGTAATATGGGAATTCTGTGTTTAACTTTTTGAATAATTACCAAACTGTCTTCCACAACGGCGCTACCACTTTATATTCCCACCTGCAATGTATGAGGGTTCCAGGTTCTCCATATCCTTGCCAACACTTCTTTCTTTCTTTCTTTCTTTCTTTCTTTCTTTCTTTCTTTCTTTCTTTCTTTCTTTCTTTCCTTATCCCCCCATCAAGGACACCGCCATGGTGGGCAGCAATCAGCAGTCTGACTCTGTGCTCCGTCCCCTGTAGCTATGTGACTTGGGACAAGTTACTTCATCACACTGAGACTCGTTTTCCATGTCTATAAAATGGGGATAGCAATGTTTGACTCACAAAGTTGTGAATATTAGAAACTATGTGAAACAGTTGGGGTAGAGGAGGCTCTTAGTAAGTGGAAGCTATAATTCTTGCCATCACTATTTTGTTTTTAAAGCTTTCCTCTAATTAGGCAAGAAGATGGGAGACCAGAGACACAGACCCCATTTAGAAACAGGATGTTGGAAGGGGAGGGGTTACAAAATGCTTAGGTGGAAGTAGTTAAGGGAGGTTCTATTCTGTGGAACCAGACAGCAGCTCTGGCTATCCTTTCTCTCTCCCTTCTACTCTCAGTGGTGTGATCCTGCTCTTCAACCTTCAGGTTTCACACTCAAGATTTCTCTTGGCCCTATCTCCTTTATCCCCATCAAGCCTTGCTTCTTTTTCTCCATCCCGTCTCATCCAGAAGCCAGGCCCCTGTTTTGTTTATCCTTCTCAGTCATGACTCCAGTCATTTTGGTTATATTTGCTCACATGTGGTTATTTTTGCTTTCTTTATGCAGCATTGATACCCAGTCTAGATTGGGTCTCCAGTTCTTGGTCATAAATTGTAATGATTGTGTCTTCCATGCTTACAATGGACAGGCTCCAGCGGTCGTGTATGCCTATGCATCTCATTTCTACTGGCTGTAATAGCTCATTGGCTCCAGATGGACAATTGCCCAAATAGAAATTGGGATTTGTGACCTAGACTTCCCCAACTCAGAAATGATTTGAATCAGGGCGCCTGGGTGGCACAGCAGTTAAGCATCTGCCTTTGGCTCAGGGCGTGATCCCAGCGTTCTGGGATCGAGCCCCACATCAGGCTCCTCCGCTATGAGCCTGCTTCTTCCTCTCCCACTCCCCCTGCTTGTGTTCCCTCTCTCGCTGGCTGTCTCTATCTCTGTCGAATAAATAAATAAAATCTTTAAAAAAAAAAAAAGAAGTGGTTTGAATCATAAGCATCAATCACTTTCTCAGGATGCTGATTAACAGCCATATTCCACCAGGGGAGGGGAGGAGAGGAGAGAAGAACCCAACAGGGGAGGCAGGGAGATGTCCCAATAGCGTTGCAATTCCCTGTTCTAGCCCTTTCCTGAGCTCTACTGTATTTTTGTATTCCAATTTCATGAGATAGCCCTATACATATCCTTACACATAATTTACATACATAGAGTACACATATATGTGAATATGTAAGTAGAATATACATGTACATGTTGAGATAAATTTCTAGGCCCAAGATGGAGCTGCTCCTGGCCAGGGTGCCATGTCAGCAAAAGGAATATAGGTAACTTTCCTGTCTCTATAAATGTTCCGCATGACCATAAACACAGTATATCCAATCAGCTGATTTCCAAACACCAAGTCAACTCTGGGCTCTATGCTTATTTCCTTGTTCTTTCTAACCCTAAGTGAGGTTGATTATGTGGTCACAACCAATCATATACTTTCTATTTTTTTCTGCTTTTTCTTTATTCTTTATCTTATAAAAGTTTCCTGCCTTCCTCCCATTTTTCAGTTCTCCAGACCCTTGGGAATGGAGATTGCTTGTTTCATGAAGCGTTAAATAATGTTTGTTTGTATCACTTAAATTGTCTTCTTTAATCATTTTTAACATAGATATACATAAAATTCTCAATTTTCCCCTCAGCCAACTTTAATTGAATTTTGTTATGGCAACCAAACGGCTTCAGCCAGTTTATAAATAAAGATCTTCAGGAATAGCAAGCTCCATCCAGTATTAACATTAGAGGAAAACCATTTAATATGAATGCTGCCTTGTGCCCTCATCTCATTTTATTGCTGAGCCAGAGGCCTGAAAATCTTGATGACCAAAGTCCTCTATCATCAAACACCTTCATCCGGGAGAAAGTCTATGAAAAACTATACCACGTGATCATTGCCAACATCAAGTACTGAAAGAAGCATCATATCCTCTCTTGAAATGTATCCAAAGAAAAGATGAGTACAGGATGTCCACAGCCATGGCCAACTAATCTTAATTTCTCTTCATGTTAAAAAAAAAAAAGGCAATAAAAATGATGTCCTTGGGCTTTCTTTCTTTCTTTTTTCTTTCTTTCTTTCTCCCTTTCTTTCTTTCTCCCTCTCTTTGTCTCTCTCTCTCTCTCTCCTCCTCCTCCTCCTCCTTCTCTCATAGGCCCACCTTCGCCTGAAAAAAGGCACTTTTGAGTGAAGATTCTCTCAATGGATGTACACATTAATGTTCCAAATGACTTGATGACTTGTGGGTTTTCTTGTTCCCACTAGGCTAACCGACCAAAGCAGGTGGGTCCTACCAGATGTTTTGGTGGCCAGTATCCTGCTAGGAAAGACCCAGAGAATGGGAGGGACTAATGGATGATGAGTGCCTGCTTTGGGCCAGGCATCTGGCTTCTCCTCATTCCTCATAGTCATCTGATAAAGTGGGTAGTATTTTTCCCATTCGACAGATAAAGAGCTGGGATTCAGAGAGGTCAAGTATCTTGTCCAGGTAAAATGTGATGGGTTCTATCTCAGTCCAGAGCCTGCAATTTTTACTATACCAAGCACAACCTTCAACTGAGAAGTTCCTCATTCCCAGGGAAAAAGTTGTAGAGTTTTCCCAGTAGGCCTGAGAGAAAATTCACACTGCAGCCTGTGTCAGAAAATGATTTGAATATTCACCCAGTGGGCTTTCTGCAGTTCTGTTACTGTGGATTCAGGGGTCCACACTTGGTTGATCCATAACCACCTTCTGACGTCGTCAGTAAGAACATGAAAGGTAGTTAGATGGACAGGGCCTTAGATTTGGGGGCCGACCAACCCAGTGTTGGGTCTACACCTCTGCTTCTGACTCTTATGCCTTTGTTCCCAGGTCTATAATATGGGACTAATAATTCCAGTCCATTCCACCTCACAAAGGACAAAGAGGAGATGAATGCACTGCCGAGGGCAAGTCTGCAGGTGAGCCAAAACACTGCAGTGATCCACCCTAAGTCCCCTCTCACCCTTCACAACATCCCTGTGATGGCAAGAGAAATAGCAGATTTGGAGCACCTGGGTGGCTCAGTTGGTTGGGCAGACTTGATTTTGGCTCAGGTCATGATCTCAGAGTTATGAGATCAAGCCCCACATGGGGCTCTGTGCTTTTGGTGGGAGTCTACTTGAGATTCTCTCTCTCTGCCCCTCCCCTGCCTTGTGTGCATGTGTTCTCTCTCAAATAAGTAAATAAATCTTAAAAAAAAAAAAAAAAGAAGAAGAAGAAATAGCATATTGGAAACTCATGCAGGTGCCTCCTCCTGGTGTCAAGGCTCCTCACCTACCTATATACCAAAAGAACTGCCCTTCCCTGGGGCAGGGGAGGGACCTGGCAAGACAAGCCGAACTGCGCAAGACTTATCTAGGTCACCTTGAAGCAGAATAAGCAAAACTCCATCCAACCCTGGATTAAGTAGCAGGGAAACATTCATTATCCCCCACCCTGAGGCCTCACACAGCACACTGCTGTCACTATCTTATCATTTTTTTCTTTCCATGCTTGTCTTTCCCTGACCGCCTGTGAGTGACTTGTAGTCAGGGATCTTTCCCAGTTACAGAAGAAAAATACAAATTCATTTTCCTTGTTAAATAACAATAAAAACATCCTAGAGAAGACTGAAGTCCTCTTTGACCCTTTTGGTTCCAACATCTCTGATCCCAGTCCACACCCAGTCCACACTCTATCAGTGGAATGAATGTAGATACTTTTTCTGTGTATTTCACTGAATGGTGTCATGTACGTACTTACACAAATTCAGTTTTAGCCAAAACAAAACGAGACAAGACTCCGAGCGAGAAATAGCAATTTAAGAGTACCATTCCACACACTGAGTCAATCAATGGCCTGGAGAAATGTAGGGCGAAGGACATAATCCCTCAGTTAAAACCCAGGTCCCTCAATTGTCCTGTGCTTCTCAGAGTGGGACCATTTCACTATCCATGGGGATGATTTAAAATATTTTCAAAGATAATTCTGATAATACTTGATTTTTGTTCTAAACATTAACTTTTGAACCCAACTGCTATTAAAAAGTACTGTATACACCCACTCCGGCTCCATGACATTACCATGATGCCCAGTGCAAATCCTGAAATATAGTGATAAAGTCAATTTACATATTGGGATCCACAAAATGGAGGCTGCCCCCGTGGCCCAGCACACCTGAGTCAATCTGCAAGTAGGGAAACACTTCACTATTTAAAAAACCTAATGCCAATCACAATCTTCCAACTCAGCTTTCACTCCTAGCCTATTTCCTCAGTGTCTCTTCTAAACACCCTGTACAATTCACTCTTGCCCAAAATCCCTTGGGAAGAGCACTTCACTACTTGTGAGGCCCCGTACCCCCCCTCCCCCAGTTCATGGATTGCCTTCTTTTGACTAAGGACATCAAACTCATTACTAAATTTAATTCTGTCATTTAACATAGGAAAGCTCTGAGGGGTGCCTCAGGGTTTAGTCGGTTTGATGTAGTTTTGGAATGTAGGTGAGGTTTGGTGGGGTGAGGCCCGGAGCGCAGGGCCGAGAAAGAATTCTTGAGACTTCTTTGGTGCAAAATGGTGGTTTTATTAAGGCACGGTGTTATAGGACTTTTTTTTGTCAGTCCTTGCGGTTCTTGGTCATGCTGCTTTGAAGAACGGAGAGGGAGACCAGAAGAGTGGTGGGCAGTAAAGCAAGACTTGTTGAGCCTTAGCAAAGGGAGAGTGCAAAGCTCCCAAAGAGAGTTTTTATGGGCTCGTTGGCGAGCTGTTTTAATCTGGTTAACCCTCCCTGCGCCTATCCTCCAATCAGGTTTTTGTCACCTGTCTGTCATATGGGAAAGGGTGGAGGGCTCCTTCCAGGGGTGGTGTAAAATCCTTGTAAGGGTGGTTTCCTCTTGGGGAAGGGGGGTTTGTCCCTGCTGGCCTGCCTTCCAACTACCCTTCATCACAGGGACAGGACCTCTGGGCAGAAAGAGCTGCACTGGGGTTCTGAGGAGCAACTAATTATATACTAAGGGGTTGGAGGAGGTAAGGAACAAGGGAGGTGTCAAGGATTTTTGTGTGCTAAAGACGACCCTCCGGATACTGGAGGCCTTGCTATTATCAAACCTAGGTTGTTTTTCCCTCTAGCAAAGAATTAACATTAAGATAGTTGGAAGTTTCCTGGAAGAATGTCCCTCCTGTCCCACCTGTCCCACCCAGGTGTGTGGGGGAGGGGGAGGGGGAGGTTGCAGGGTGTCAGCTTCTGTATCAGGTTAAGCGTCTGGCTCTTAATCTCTGCTCTGGTCTTGATCTCAGGGTTGCTAGTTCAAGCCCCACTTTGGGCTCTACGCTGGCCATGGAGCCTACTTAAAACAACTGGGATTGAGCCCTTCATTGGGCTCCCCGCTTCTCCCTTTCCCACTCCCCCTGCTTGTGCTCTCTCTCTGTCAAATGAATAAATAAAATCTTTAAAACAAACAAAACAATAGGAACGTTCTGTAATGTTTTAGGGCAGAGGAAAGGAAAGAAGGAAGGATCCTGGACTGGGTGGACCTTTCACACGAAGCAAATCTTGGCTACAGATTATGCTGAGTTGGTATTTCTGACTTTGCTGAGATGATATTCAGAGGGAAACACCACTCTGCCTGTGTGTAATATAGGCCTTCAGTGGTGGCCATCTGGGGGCTGTCCTTTGGCCCAGAGTGGGCTTTCTGCTCTGAATGTGGCATCATGCTAACAGGAACTCCGTCAGAAGGAATGGGCTGACCCCTTTCCACATGAACTCCATGATACCAAATTCTGACTTGAGCCAGACATACTCTGTTTTCCACAGATGCACTTTAAAGGGAATGGGCCTGGCTATATACTCTCTCAAAACCAGGAGAACTTGGGGCCTTACTCCCCTTACTACATTCTTGGGTATATGGTCTCCCTACGGGTACTTGGCATTTTCATAGTCCTGACTGATGATTGCTATCAAATCTCTCCTCCCACAAAGCTCTTTCTTAACTCAAAGTTTCACTCTATGCCACATCTATTGTTTTTTGGACATTCTGAACAATGATTTTGCAATGGTGAATGCCTTGCAAAGGAGGAGAGGAAAAGTGGATGACTGATTCTTACAATGTTAAAAGTCATCCTGGAGTTGGCACATCAGCTCGGAATTCCGGATAATTCTGCTTCAGATCTAACTATCTGACAGAAACAACCATGTTAAAAGAAGGTCCAAGCTCTTGCCCAGCTGTTCCTGGGGTGGGTTGCTAAGTACCCATTGTGTGAGCTTTTAGCCCCAGCAAAGGCTTCAAAGCCAGGGTTGTTCAGCCCTTGAAGCAAGATAGAAAGTTGGGATTAGCAAGGCTGTTAGAAATAATCTTTTTTTTTTTTTTTAAGATTTTATTTATTTATTTGTCAGAGAGAGAGCGAGCACAAGCAGGGGGAGCTGCAGGGAGAGGGAGAGGGAGAGGGAGAAGCAGGCTCCCCACTGAGCAAGGAGTCGGATGTGGAACTTGATCCCAGGATTCTGGGATCTTGACCTGAGCCGAAGGCAGCGGCTCAATTGAACCACCCAGGTGTCCCTGTTAGAAATAATCTAATCCACCCATGTCATTTAGATTTTCATTTTCAATTTTTTCAATTTACAAATGAGGAATTTGAGGCTGCAAAAGGGGAAGTGTCTGGTTTGAGATCACACATTTGCATTAGTGAAAAAGGGGAAATGAGAACTCAGACCTTCTCACTTCTTTTTTTTTTTTTTTAAGATTTTATTTATTTATTCGACAGAGAGAGACAGCCAGTGAGAAAGGGAACACAAGCAGGGAGAGTGGGAGAGGAAGAAGCAGGCTTATAGCGGAAGAGCCTGATGTGGGGCTCGATCCCGTAACACCGGGATCACGCCCTGAGCCGAAGGCAGACGATCAACCGCTGTGCCACCCAGGAGCCCCAGACCTTCTCACTTCTATTCAGCGTTCCTTCTTCAACACTGTGCTTTGGAAGTGCTGAGTGAAACAAAATTAAACCATGTTTGTTATCACCAGACTTTTGAGTCTTTAATATGCTCATACGTAACATTTCTTTCTTCAAGGGGAATATAATTTTCAGACATTCCCAAACTTTTCTGACCAGATTACTTTTCTAATACGGTGTCTATTTACATTCTCCAAAAAAGGATTAAAGGATTCTCCATGACAGTTTAGGAAATACTGCCCTACGCCATGCTGTTATTGTTAAGTGCTACGCACAAAAAATTACGTACACATAATCCCTACAACCTGTGTTATGCAGCACTGATGCTGAGACCCAGGATGCTCAGCTGCTGGCAAACATCACCTATCATTCTAAATATCAGCAATGAGGGGCGCATGGGTGGCGCAGTCGTTAGCGTCTGCCTTTGGCTCAGGGCGTGATCCCAGCATTCTGGGATCGAGCCCCACATCAGGCTCCTCCGCTGGAAGCCTGCTTCTTCTTCTCCCACTCCCCTGCTTGTGTTCCCTCTCTCCCTGGCTGTCTCTCTCTGTGTCAAATAAATAAAATCTTTAAAAAATAAATAAATAAATAAATAAATAAATAAATAAATAAATAAATATCAGCAATGAGCTCTGCATCTCAAAATACAGAAGGGGGGGGAAACGTCGGTAGGCAAGGGTTAATGGTCAGCTCTTCTCTGACTCATTTCAACATATCTGGGGTTTAGGGCTGGTCAGCCTTCACTCAATATACAATGATTGTGCTTCTGTGATATGTCCTAGATTCTTGCCTTCAAGGACATCACAGTCTAGTAGGAGAACAAGCACATACAGGAGTAAGCACTGTGGTAGATGCAATGGCAGGAACATGTACGAGGCAAAAGTAAAGGGAAGAGAAGGGACAGAATGAAAAGTTAGGTCTTTGAGAAGGGGATGGGGACAGTGGCTAGGATCACTTCCCAGAGGGATCCCTTCCATTGGGTGTTAAGGCCCAGTAGGAATTTACTAGATGGCAGAATGGGCTGAGGAAGAGAGAACAACATATATGAGGGCAGAGAAGGGGGAAACAGCATGGTGCTTGGGGTCAGTGTCGGAAATTGGGTTGTTTTGGGGGTTTTTTGGTTTTGTTTTGAGATTGAGTATTATTGGTGGGAAGGGGAGAGTCACAGGGTTAATTGGCAGGGATCTGAGGGTGACGAGCCTTCTGCACTAGGCTGAGGTGTTTGAACTTCATCTGTGAGTTGGCCCAGTCTGCCTCCATAAATACCCGCCATTCTATGACCGTGTGAGGGTCAGCCATCTTCCTCAGGTCAACTAAGATTCCAAACCGCCATGTCAACAGACTGCATTTTGAGGTATGGGGCTTCAGAGAGAGAGACTGGCTGGCACTGAATTTCACAATAGCCTCTTCTCCACATACAATTTAAGAATGGAACCATAATGCCCACCTGTAGCCAAAGAAGCCACACAGTTCGAGATGGAAGAATTTAGAGACAAATCCATCCTCATAATTCTTTTTGCAGTTAAGATAACTTAGACTCTGAGTAGTGAGGTGATATAGCAAAACGTATCAGCAGCAGAACCAGGATGAGACACCATGTCTCCTACGCCCAGGAACAGACTTTTTAAAAATTTGCTTAAGTTATCCAAGCCAAGGAAAACATCATCAAGCTTGTGCCCATTCATTCAGCATACATTTATTCATTCTCTTCTATAAATTTGGTTTTAGGAACTGAGGATTCCTGGATGACAAAATCTGGTATCTGTCCTAGAGGAGCCCAACTCAAAAGGTAAGGACACAACACCATGGTGACTCTGGGGACTGAGAGCATGCTGGGTGAAATGGTGTGGTCCCAACCATAGCTTTAGATGATCGTTGTCTGAATATTGGCTCAAGGTTGCCTCCTTAAGAATTTTTTTGAGAGGCCAGAAATGTTTTTGAGGAAAACATTCTGATTTTTAAAACACTGTAAGGCCAGGGTGCCTGGGTGGCTCAGTTGGTTAAGCATCTGCCTTTGGCTCAGGTCATGATTTTGGGGTTCTGGGAGCAAATGCATAAGGCTTCCTGCTCAGTAGGGAGTCTGCTTCTCCCTCTCCCTCTCCCTCTGCCACTCCCCCTGCTTGTGCTCTCTCACTCTCTCTATGTCAAATAAATAAATAAAATTGAAAGAAAGAAAGAAAGAAAGAAAGAAAGAAAGAAAGAAAGAAAAGAAAGAAAAGAAAGAAAAGAAAGAAAAGAAAGAAAGAAAAAGAATACTCTAAGGCCCAAACAAAATATATCTGCAAGTGAATTTGACTTACTGCTGCCATTTTGTGATTCCTGTTCTAGGCAATTGTTCTTGCTGTATTGCTCAAAGATCTCCCAGGGGACTTGTTAAAAATACAAAACTTGGCTACATCCCAGGACATTTGGAATCAGTAGGGCTGGGTTGGGATCCTTGAATCTCTACTTAATATAAACACTTCCAGTGCAGGTGGTCCACAGACCACACTTTGAGAAACCCTGATCGAGCTGTGTGTTTCCCACTTAGAAGCTTTCATCTCATCCTCTCTTAATCCTGGGTCTCCAGCAACGGATTTAAATAGCTGACTCAATGGCACTGTAGTTCAGTTAGGAAACACTGTTCTGGAGGTTAAGACTCATACATTTTGTTCATCTCAGTGTTGACAGGCATTCCATGCACACTCAAAGAAGGAACAGCAAAGACAAACACAGGGAAAGGGCAGAAATGCATAGGTAGGGGCGCCTGGGTGGCACAGCGGTTAAGCATCTGCCTTCGGCTCAGGGCGTGATCCCGGCGTTCTGGGATCGAGCCCCACATCAGGCTCCTCCACTGGGAGCCTGCTTCTTCCTCTCCCACTCCCCCTGCTTGTGTTCCCTCTCTCGCTGGCTGTCTCTATCTCTGTCGAATAAATAAATAAAAATCTTTAAAAAAAAAAAAAAAAGAAATGCATAGGTAGTTTGTAGGAGGCTGGAGACAGGGAGAAAACCAGAATGGAAGAATCAAGGGGGACTCAGGAAGTTGAAGTTAACCACTGCATTCAGTGGGGGTGTAGGCTTCAGAAGACTCACCCACTATTACACGCTGACTGTAATCCTTGTTCCTAGCTTTCAGCTACTTGTGTAGTTAAATACTTCGTCCATTAGGAGATGGTCCAGGAGCCTATTAGAGATAAAACGATTTTCTGGGTTGCAGAAACAGGTCTTCCTCCCTCTGAGTAGACTACCTGATTTATCTTTTTTAAAAGATTTTATTTATTTATTAGAGAGAGAGAGCATGCATGAGAAAAAGAGAGAGAGAGATTGAGAGAGCAGGGGCAGAGGGAGAGGGAGAAGCAGACTCCCTGCTGAGCAGGGAGCCCAACAGGTGGGGCTGTATCCCAGGACCCTGGGATCATGACCTGAACTGAAGGCAGACACTTAACAATTGAGCCACCCAGGTGCCCCTAGACTACCCGATTTAAATCTTCACCTAAGAGTAACTGTTCAGGGCCATTTTTGGATTCTCAGCTGGGCACAGCCATCTTCTTCTTCTTCAAAAATTTATTATTTTATTTTATTATTATATTATTTTATTATATTTTTAAATTTTTATTTATTATTTTTTAAATTAACATATAATGTATTATTTGTTTCAGGGGTAGAGGCCTGTGATTCATCAGTCTTACACAATTCATAGCACTCACCATAGCACATACCTTCCCTAATGTCAGTCACCCAGCCACCCCATCCCTCTCACCCCTTATTCATTTATTTTAGAGAGAGAAATCACATGAGCAGGGGCAGGAGCAGAGGGAGAGGGAGAGAATCTTGAGAAGACTCCCTGCTGAGCACAGACCCCCCTACTCAGGGCTCAATCTCAAGACCCTGATCTCATGACCTGAGCTGAAACCAGGAGTCGGATTCTTAACCGACTGAGCCATCCAGGCATCCCACAGTCTTCTTTTTCATAGGGCATAGGCTACAAGGAGAAGGGTGTAGGTCACTGGTAAAACACAACTACAAGGATTGCCTTGGACTGGCCCCTGCCAACCACACCAGCCCCATCTCCATGCCTATACTGTTCCAATAATCCCCAGCTGTGTGGTTTTCACAGTCACAATACTGCTTCTCATCTCCACACCTTTGCTTGTGCTGCCCTTTCCCGATGTTTGGGATGCAATCTATCCCTTTTCAACCCTCCTTCACTAGCTAAATGCTTCCTCAACATCTAAGATCCATTTAGGGGCCATCTCTTCCAGATGAGTTATTTCTAAACTCTCCTGAGTGCCAGGCTGGTCAAGTTCACCATCTGTGCTTCCATGATGCCCTTTCCATAGTTACGACTCCTTTACTGCATCTAATTCTATAACTTGTTTGGAGATCCGACCTTGTATTTGGACTATAAGCTCTTGTGTGCAGGGCTGCTTCTTATTTATTTCAGTATTTCTAGAGTTTATTCCAGTGCCTGGCACATAGCAGGGGCTCAGTAAACATTTATTGAATAGATGAGGTTTAACCACGTGGAAGCTATGCAGCCTTGGTCAATCACGTAATCTCCTAGAGTCTTAAGATTTCCTTTTCTGCACAAGAAGGTATTGGTACCTCCTCGGTAAGGCTGTTAAGAGAACTAAATGAGATAATGTATGTAGAAGCATTTAGCATAGCACCTGGCTGATAGGACATGATCAGTAATTTTTTTTTAGAGCTAAAAAAGGGTTTGAGAAGTTATCTGTCCCAGCCTCCTGCTTTCATCATCAAAAACAATTAAGCCAGTCTCCTCGTGCTCCAGGATCAAATACCATTTTAGATTTAAGGAAGACGATGGCAGCAACATGGGGCGCCTGGGTGGCACAGCGGTTGAGCGTCTGCCTTCAGCTCAGGGCGTGATCCCGGCATTATGGGATCGAGCCCCACATCAGGCTCCTCTGTTATGAGCCTGCTTCTTCCTCTCCCACTCCCCCTGCTTGTGTTCCCTCTCTCACTGGCTGTCTCTATCTCTGTCAAATAAATAAATAAAATCTTTAAAAAAAAAAAAAGATGGCAGCAACATGCCTCTTTCTGGGGATGCACAGTGGATGGGATTTCAGTCCAAAGAAACCACCCTCTGAAGGGCAAGTCTCCAGAGTGCACTCTGCCTGGGCTGCACCTAAGTGGGTGCGAAGAGTTTGCATATGAAAGTCACGTGCTCTTTTTCTCCAGACTCTCATGAAATAATAAACACTCCAGTGTTGCGCCACTCTCTAAATCAGGAAAGAGGGGGCACCTGGCTGGCTCAGTCAGTAGAGCAGGTGACTCTTGATCTCAGGGTTGTGAGTTTGAGCCCCATGTTGGGTGTGGAGCCTGCTGAAAAGAGAAAAAAGAACAGAGAATTTATTAAGTAAATAAATCAGTAAAGAAAAATGAAACAGAATCAGTGGTCCCAGACTGATTCTGTTTCAAGGAGAGGATGTTATTTCTAAACTCTCACCCATTGAGGCATCTGGATGGCTCGGTCGGTTGAGTGTCTGCCTTTGGCTCAGGTCATGATCCCAGAGTCCTGGGATCCAGTCCCACATCAGGATCCCTGCTCAGTGGGGAGTCCGTTTCTCCCTCTGCCTCCCCCCTGCTTATGCTCTTTCTCTCTCTGTCAAATAAATAAATAAATAAATAAATAAATAAATAAAATCTTTAAAAATAAATAAATAAACTCTCACCCATCAATCCTTTTTAGTTCTTCCCCTTAAGGTAATATCCATTTGCCGTTGTAATTGGCCATAGAGGAGGAGCGCGTAGGCACAAGAGAGAGGAGGATAGGTTGGGTAAATTGGCTGTTGTTTCACTGTAATGACTCAAGTAAACTCTAATCAAGATGTCACATTGGTATCCTTCTTACGCTAAATTTGTCCTTGAAATAAGAATGGAAGCCATAAAGATCTTAAAATCTGGACATCTGAGCCTCCCCAAGTCTCATTTAAGGACTAGACATTTGCCTTCTTAAGGCAAACCAAAGGAAGCTGTCCAAACCCAGAGCATGGAGGACCAATCCTTGGGGGCAAGTCTCTGTACGCCTCCATTCAGTGTAGTTCACGTATTTCCTGCCTGCTTTGGGCAAGGCGCTGTGCTGAGAGCTGGGGAGACACGTAACAAGAGGACACGGTGCCTGCCCTACAGGAGCTCCCTGGGTGGGGTCCTCTTCTTAACTGACGCTCAGGTCTACCAGTGGATGTGCTGAGTGGGGGTGACACAGCCCCTTCTGTGCCCACAGGAGCTGCTGCCTCAGTGCCCATACTCTTTCCCATTCAGCGCCAACGCAGTCGCTGATTGTTCTCAGCACAGCACATCTGATTGATCAGCTGGCCAAGAGCGGAACCTGTCCCTGCAGTTGGTGGTGTATGGGATTTGGAGACAGCTCTCAATTCAACCCCACTCACTGTGCTGTCTTGGGAAAACCCCTTATGCTGCTGGTATTCTTGAGCTTCCATTCCCTCCCCTGTAGAATGGGACCATCTTCACAACGACACTACAAGGTTGGTACTATTACTATCCCCATTTTACAGTATGAAGTGTTTTTTTGTGTGCTTTTTTAAAAAAGATTTTGTTTATTTATTTATTTATCAGAGAGAGACAGACAGACAGACAGAACACAAGCAGGGGGAGGGGCAGGCTGAGCAGAGAGCCTAATATGGGACTCAATCCCAGGACTCCAGGATCATGACCTGGGCCAAAGGTAGACACTTAACCAACTGAGCCACCCAGGTGCCCCATGTTTGTTTGTACTGAAGTCATCTCTACACTCTACATGGGGCTCGAACTCACGACCCTGAGATCAGGAGTCGCACGCTTTTCCGACTGAGCCAGCCAGGTGCCCTATTATCCCCATTTTAAAAATGAGAAAAACTGAGGCACATACAGGGCAAGCAACTTGCCCAAGATCATAAGATAGAAAGAGGGAGAGCCAGAATTCAAAGCCAGAGGTCTATTTTTCAGAGCCCATTCTAATAACTGCTAAGCTATTCTCCTCTTAGGCTGGTCAAATGCTGTCTAGGAGCTAACAAGCACAAAACTGCCAGACTCAGATGACATATTTAATAGAGAGTTTATTAAGAGACATATTCCATTGGCTGACACTTTAGCTCTGGCTAGAGACAGTTTATTTTGTCTTAAAATAAGAAAAGCTGTGGTAGAAAGATCTGCTGGATTTGAGCGTATAAAATCTCACGTCATATTCAAACTATTTGGCCAAGAATCTGGCTCTTGAAAGCAACTCCTCTGATAATGGAAATATGAGAGTCAGAGATCACCTGACTAAGCAGCCCAAACTCCTCTGAATAAAAAATGTACCACGAGGAAATGTTGCTAAAGGCATCATTGATTGCCAAGATGATTGCATAGTGACTGAGACACAGGTTAAAAGAAGATAAATTGTAACTTAAGACTGAGCCATTTTAAGTGGGCTAATATTTGTAGAACTCTTAGCACAGTGCCTGGCACCTAGTAAACAGAACTTAGAAGTTTTGCAAATAAATAAAATATAGCCAAGTGGGTATGGGAGGAGACCTACTTAGAAGCAGCCATGCTGGGGTGCCAGTTGAACTTCTTTTCACATCCTCTCCCCCACCCCCACTGGCCTTAGAAAAACCATTTCAGTTCTGAAACTCAGTTTTCCTGTCTGTTAAATAAAAATCATGACAATAACTGACTCAAGGGGATTGTTTTAAGAACCAAAGAGACAGTGAGATGTTAGGGATGAAAATGAGTCATTTATAAGCTATAAAGCACTATACAAACATCATTACTATTCCTAATATCCCTTATTCGGAATTCCTGTGAGCAAAAGGACTGGAGAGATGTCCTGAGGCAGAGAATCAGATTTCTGGTGCTGGTGCCCAGGATTGTCTGCCCTTCTCCCAGCCCCCTCCCTGGCACAGCCCCACCCCTAGCCGTGGGCCCAGCCAAGTAGGGAGTAGAGGAGGGCTGTATGTCCCCAGCACCCAGAATCGGAACACAGAGTGCTCTCTCTCCCTCGTTTGCAGAATCAAGGCTGTACAGAGTTCTTGAGTTAGGCGAACAGCACGTCTAGTGTGCCAGGTCGGCCACATTCGGGATTAGATAGACTTTTGGGGACTGCCCTGAGAACCTGATGACCCAACATAACCTCATTTCTCTGGGCACTGGCATTGAGTTTTACACAACTGGCTTTATAAATACACTTTGGAATACAGAGCCTATGCTAAAAGTGGGGACTGCTTGTACAGAACCAAATCCAACTGCTTGAACTATGGTGTGTCCTGAAAAGAATATAAAAACATGGCATTACTATAAACTGTGAGATATTACCCCAAAGAGGATTCCCTTTTTCTTTTTCTTTTTCTCTTTCTTTCTTTCTTTTCTTTCTTTCTTTCTTTTTTTTTTTTAATTTTCTTTTACTGTTTGGGAGAGAGCCATAGTTACTTATGGATTTGTGTCTACGATTCAATCCAGGGGGAAAACCAAAGTGACTTGATAAGAATACGTGAAAGATAAGATTCCAGGGATGCTGTGTGTAGGAATCACCTGCCACAAGGGGTATAAAGCAATATAAAACCACCAAGGAAGGGTGCAACGAACAGGTAATGAAGAGTGGCTGGCTGGCTGGCTGGCTCAGTTAGTAGAGAGTGCGACTTCATCTCAGGTTGTGAGTTTGAGTCCCATGTTGGGTGTAGAGGTTACTTAAAAATGTTTTTAAAAAATAAAAGGTAGTAAGGGAAAAGGTTTCTTAAGGAACATGAGTTCAAGAGGGGAGCAGAAACCTATAGGCTCATGGGAACCCTTTACAAATATAACTTTTAATCAACTTCCCAGTATGCCATCAATAGCAGAGATCAAATGATTTCTGTCTAGAAATATTTAGACCAGATTTTTTTTTTACCGGAAATAATTGAGGTTTTTGTTGTTGTTGTTTTGTGGTTTTTTTGGTTTTTTTTTTTTTTTTTTTTTTTGGTAAGCAGGCTCCACACCCAGCATGGTGCCCAACACGGGGCTCAAACCCATGACCCTGAGATCAAGACCTGAGCTGAGATAGAGTCAGACACTTAACTGACTGAGCCTTCCAGGTGCCCCTAATGTGAGAAATTAATTGACATCAGATGTTGTTTTCTTTTCATTCGTTGTAACTCTAGCAGGTAAGTATTCATAACTCATAATAGATTAGAGAACTGATCTGTAGAGATGGGATGTAGTTTGCTCAGGGTGGAGCAACTACAGAAGTGTGGAGCAAGGATTCAGACTCAGAATTGTCTGACTTTATTAGTCCATGGTCTTTCCACAGCACCGTGTCATCTCCACCACACAGCTCCATGAAAGAGCCATGCTACTGAACTCACAAAAGGTAGAAAGGAAGAGAATCAGTCTAGAAAGTAGAATAGAATTTGGTTCTCATAGATTTAATAGGGGAGACCTTAGAATGATACTTTCACCTGTCTGACAACTGATGGACATTTTATCTAGGAGACGCTGGTCTTTCTGGTCCTCTTATTCATAGAAGAATCATCCTATAGTCAACATGTATTTATTGTGCCATACATTTTTCTAGGCAGTAGGGCTAGAAAGACAAGAAATAGTGCTATGCTCCATAACTTACATGTATGAGATATATATATCAATCTATCTCATATTTTCTATGTATCAAAGAAACCTAGCTGTCCTGTGGGGCTTACTTTCCAGTGGGGCTGTAGGGGACCAATTATAAGTGCACTATAGGTGCTGTTCTAGAAGCATGGAGGACATCAAGAGATCAGTGCTTTGGTCAGCATCAGCTATTATTCCTTTTTTTTTTTAAGATAGTAGAATACCATTTATTTTTTCTTTTTTAAAAAGATTTTATGTATTTATTTGTCAGAGAGAGAGAGAGCACAAGCAGGGGGAGGGAGAAGCAGGCTCCCTGCTGAACAAGGAGCCTAGTGCAGGGCTCGAAACCTGGACCCTGAGATCATGACCTGAGCTGAAGGCAGCCGCTTAGCCGAGTGAGCCACCCCGGCGTCCCGATCAGCTATTATTCCTAAAGCAAATGTACACACATATGCAGACAAGGCATTCTAGGGGAACTAATTTTCATCATGCTTGGAACACTTTCATATTTCAAAATTATCTTGGAAACAGATTTATACAATAGGACCCCGATACTTGTGCCAGCCTGGGGTGAAAACTAAGTAAGAAAGGAGTGACTGAAATTGGGCTCAAATCCTGAGATGATTCTGATCTCCCGAAGACATAGGATATCCCAGCTGAAGTACCCAGATGTGTTCCAAATGTCACACAAGATCTCGTGGAACTGAGGACTGTGGATGGGCTTTATTATTGTGAGCAGGGCCATCCTTCGGAGGGGTTGAGCCTGAGACAGAGCATGGGACTTCTCCTCCCCTAGCCCAACATTTTCATATATGTGAATATGGTTTAAAAGATCAAGTACAGCCTAAAATAAACAGGAACTGATCAATGTAAGCATTAGAAGAATTGTACACTTGTTCAGACAGTACTTTATTCATTCATCCGTTCAGTATTTAGCATCCAATAGGGCCTGTGCATCAGTGGGAAATATGAGATGAATACACCTCTCCGCTCTCAAGAACGTGCATTCTGTTTGGGCAGACAGGTGTGAACATAGCTTTGTGCAGAGCATCCTAAGAGCCCGTACAGGCTGTTGGAACAAGCAGGCTTAAATATTCTGAGGGTAAAGAGGGATGGCGATGCTCAAATTTGATTTTGAGAAAAAGGCGGAGGTACTGAAAGCAGAGAGCAGACTAAGTGCAAAGTCACGCAGCAGTGAAAGGACCTGCTGGGTTCAGGGGACTGACAGAAGTCACATGTGGCTGGAAAGCAGCATTCAGGCCCGGGAGCTAAGGCTGCAGAGAGCAGGGGAGATCATGAGGGCTACTACACATGCCAAGGAGCTTGGCACTTAATGAATAGACGATGAGGAACAAACCATAAGAAAGCTTTAATTCTCAAAGTGCCATGATCATATTTGCATTTTTGATAATCACTGAGAAAGTAATGAGAATCATTATAAAAGGCAAGAACAAAGGAAAGAGACTACTTGGAAGTCCTTAGTGATAGCTTGACACAAGTAAAATGAAAGCATTTTCACTATCCAAAATTTAAATAATACAGAATCTACTCCAGGAACAATACATTTCCCAATAATGGATATTTAGGTTTTTTCTATTTTTTTTATTATTTATGAATATGCTTGTACAGGTGTTCAATAAATTGCTTATGAAAAGATTACTTCTCAAAATAGTCTTTTAAAAACCTAGATGCCCATCTTCTTGGCATAGTTAAATAGATTTTTGGAGCATTAAAGTATGGATAAGATGGTAAGATAACTCTAACGTTACTTTAGGTCCAATTAATATCAGCCAAAATATGAGTGAGCCCAAGACTACAGAGAATAACACTAGTCTATCAGAATCCAGTCAGAGATGGGGAAAGACCCCTCACAGCTCTTGTTCTGGACTCAATGTTTATGTCCCCCCAAAATTCATATGTTGAAAGCCTAACTCCCAATGTGATGGTATCAAGAGGTAAGGACTTTGGGAGGTGATTAGGTCATGAGGGTGTAGCCCTCATGCATGGGTTAGTGTTCTTTTTTCTTTTTTTTAAGATTTTATTTATTTATTTGACACAGAGAGAGACAGCCAGCAAGAGAGGGAACACAAGCAGGGGGAGTGGGAGAGGAAGAAGCAGGCTCCCAGCAGAGCAGGGAGCCCAATGCAGGGCTCGATCCCAGGACCCTGGGATCACGCCCTGAGCTGAAGGCAGACGCTTAACAACTGAGCCACCCAGGCGCCCTATGGGTTAGTGTTCTTATAAAAGGGGCAGCTCTCTTCTGCCAAGTGAGGACACAGTGAGAAGATGGTTGTTTATGAACCAGGAAGCAGACTCTCACTGGACACTGAATCTGCCAGTGCCTTGATTTGGACTTCTAGGCTCCAAACCTGTGAGAAATAAGTGGTGTTTAAGCCACCCAGTCTTTATTATTTTATCAGAGCAGCCCAAAGGGATTAAGACACCTCTCATGGATATACTTGAGAAGGGAAGTCACACATGATGGAAATGTGATATATTTTTCCTGGGAAGGCTTGCACCTAAAGAGGAATCTGGTGATAAAGGGGAGAAATCGGGCTAAGTGGAAAAGCCTTTCAGAGCAACACAGCACATGAAGCTGATGGTCCAGGCAGCATCCAGGAGGTTGTGTCCCACCAAATGACCACCATTGCTACTGTTGGTTGACTATAATCATTGGTCCTAGGAGGTCATTGACTTACAACAAGGCCCTCCACTTCCCCCCCTCCCGTGGCAGCTCTCTTACTAGTGGTCTTTTAATCATTAAAAAAACTGAAACCCTAGGGGTGCCTGGGTGGCTCAGTTGGTTAAGTGTCTGACTCTTGATTTCCGCTCAGGTCGTGATCTCAGGATTCTGGGACTGGAGCCCCACGTTGAGCCTTGCATTGGTTTCCACACTCAGCAGGGAGTCTGGTTGAGGACTCTCTTCCTCATCTTCTACCCCCTGCCACTTGTACACACGTGTTCTCTTTCTCTAAAATAAATAAATAAATCGTAAAAGAAAAACAACTGAAACCCTTATAAGGTCTGAGGTCAGATTTGCTTGGGGTCACACCTTCCTTAGGTGTTGTACGAACTCCATCTCTCACAGATTGGTGTTAATTCTCTTCCTAAGCCCTACAACAGGGTGGAAAATTCCCGGTATCTTCCTTATAGACTCATCTTAGGGTTCCCCATACCTACGTAGGCAGGGATATACCGCATTATCTTCCACCTAAAGCTGAGCTTGGTTTTCTTGGTTCAACTCTTAAAGACAAGAATAAGGACAGGAAGTCAATTGTGATATTAGAGTTATGACATCACAGACTGTGGAACTCAAGACTGGCATAGAAGCTTTTGAGCATTGGACCAGACTAGAACTGTCTGCAAAGCTTCATATCTAGCAGGTTAATATGTGCAGATTTAATAATGGCTAGTTCTCCTGATTAGTCACATAATTAAAAAATTCTCTTACCTGAGAAAACAGAAGATTCTTAAGAAGTATTTTAAAACCATAGTAGGGGGATCCACGTTTGACTGTTTCAAATGACTACCAGCCCATACTCAAAGAAGATATATATTTTTTAAGATTGATTGATTGATTGATTGATTGATTTTTAAAGATTTTATTTATTTATTCGACAGAGAGAGACAGCCAGCGAGAGAGGGAACACAAGCAGGGGGAGTGGGAGAGGAAGAAGCAGGCTCACAGCGGAAGAGCCTGACGTGGGGCTCGATCCCATAATGCCGGGATCACGCCCTGAGCCGAAGGCAGACGCTTAACGTTACGCTGTGCCACCCAGGCGCCCCTTCCAAGATTTATTTTTAAGTCATCTCTATACCCAGCATGGGGCTCAAACCCACAATCCCGAGATCAAGAGTTGCATGCTGTACAGACTGAGCCATCCAGAGGCCCCAAGAAGATATTATTTTCTTTAATTTGCAGAAGAGAAAAATTGTGGGAAAGGACAACAGCATGCTCAAAGCAGATTTAGCCATAGAGATTTTAATCTACCTGCAACTATGTTCTCACAGACAGGTCACTCTAAAAGCCTCCCTTCTCATATCCGTTTTTCTCTTGACTGATGGAGAAGAGAAGAGCCCAGTCCTTTTGACTGTGTTCCAGTTGTCTGTCTCTCATATCTCCAAATAGGCTGGGATATTTGGGACAGCAGAGACTCTACTGTTTCAGTTCAGCCACTGACTTGTTGGATGAGTATTTAAAATTAAGGCTGCTAGACCATGGGGTAGGGAAAGGCTACAGCCCTGGGATTTCAGCCAAATCTCTAAAAACATCCTTCTGAAATAGGTGGAGAAATACAAACTGGGTGAAAATGGAGATCACCTGCCACACCAGAGTTCTGATGGACTGGATCCATGTGAATCCAGAGGACAGACTCTACTCAGGCTCAGTCCTGGTCAAAATTTTGCCCATGACTTGAAGAGTACAACAGTGACAACCTGATGAATCTGCAGCTGACTTGAAGCCAGAAGAGACAGTGAATAGAGAGTATATCAGAATCAGAATCCAAAGAGAGCTCAACAGGCTGGAGCAACGGGGCAAGATGAAAGTGGACAGGGGGACAAAGCCAAGTGCTCAGGTACTAGGTGAGAAGATGGGCTTCTTGTAGCATGTATATAAAGGACTTAAGACTAGGTTAATGTACAAGAACAGAGAGATGTGCTAAGATGATTAAAGGCTATAATTATAGAAGCATAATGTCAACAGTAAGGGAGGTGATTGACCTGATCCACTTCATACTAGTGTGGCCACATCTACAAATTTACTCCTCAGATTTAGGCATACCCTGTAAGAAAACAAATATTAGGGTATATACAGGACAGTAAACGCTCTTGAAATCATGTCTTAAAAGGAATGGTCAAAGGAATTCCGTATTTTACCTAGAATCAAAGATTTTTTATCTAGAAGAAAAAAAAATTGATGGTGACATGATTTCTGTCTTGAAATACCGGGAGCTCTGACATGCAGCTGTGGAATGAAGTTGGGGCATTTGGCAGGGACATTTTGGGAGGAAGACATCCCTCAGAGAATGATAGACTAGATGATGCCCAAGGCCCCTTCCAGTTCAGAGAGAATGTGGCCTTATCTTTCTATGTGTCTTATTTCCTCATGTGTAAAATGATCTCTGAGCAGAACTCTGATCTCCAAGCTCTTTTTCTGCTCGAACAGACTGTATTTCTTTATCTCTTTTTCTTTGAATTTTCCCACAAGGCTGGGTACAGATGGGAGTTAATACATACTTGTTTCTAGTTTATCTCATTCCACGAAATGAGAGCAATGGGAAAAATGCGTGCCGCTGCAGGAAAGGCTACACGAGGAGAGAGAACCTGAATTGTGTCCCTCCAAAATTCATTGTTGAAGTCCTAACCACCCCCCAAGTACCTCAGAATGTCTCAGAATGTGACTGTATTTGGAGAGAGGGTCTTAGAAGACCCTAATTAAGTTAGAATAGGTCATATGAGTGGGCTTAATCCAATACGAATGGTGTCCTTGTTAAAAGAGAAAATTAATGGGGCGCCTGGGTGGCTCAGATGGTTAAGCGTCTGCCTTCAGCTCAGGTCATGAGCCAAGGGTCTTGGGATCGAGCCCTGCATTGGGCTCCCTGCTCAGCAGGGAGCCTGCTTCTCCCTCTCCCTCTGCTGTTCCCCCTGCTCGTGCTCTCTCGCCCTCTGTCAAATCAGTAAATAAAATCTTAAAAAGAGAGAGAGAGAGAGAGAGAGAAAAGTAGGGTACAAACAGGTCTGTGAAGACACAGAGAGGGGATGGTCACTCGCAAACCAAGGAGAGGCTGCAGAAGAAACCAACCCTGCCGACACTTTGATCTCAAACTGCTAGCCTCCAGAACTGTGAGAAAGTGAATTTCTGTTGTTCAAGCCACTTTGCTGCAGCAGCCCTAGCGGACTTGTAGACCTGCTATTTTCACATCTTCTCACACATGGCAGGGAGAAGAGGAATGGAAGGTTTTGTTTATGAAAGCCTCTTCCAAAAGTGTCAGACTGTAGGGGCCCCTGGGTGGCTAAATCAGTTGAGCATCTGACTCTTGATTTCAGCTCAAGTCACCATCTCGGGTTGTGAGATCAAGCCCTGCGTTGGACTCTATGCTGGGCATGGAGCCTGCTTAAGATTCTCTCTCTTCTTCTCCCTCTACCCCTCCCCCTTGCCCCCACTTGCTTGCTCTCTCTCACAAAAAAATAAATAAATAAAAATAAAAGTGTCAAGTTTTAAGGACACTGCTAGGATTTATCCTTAGATTTTATCCATCCTCAGAAATATGAAGCTTTTTCCTTAGTTGCAGATTTTTGCAATTAGAACAGACTCTACACCACAGATCCCAAACTGGTGACCCAAACAGGTTGAATGTGGTCACAAACATGCTTTGTTTTGGTCCCCACACATTAAAAAAAAAAATTTTTTTATACAGTGGCAAATAATTAAAACTTGAGGTACAACGGAAGATGGCGGAGGAGTAGGGGACCCCTTTTTCAGCCGGTCCCCTGAGTCGAGCTGGATAGGTACCAGACCAGCCTAAATAACCACGGAATCAGCCTGAGACGCAGGATGATGCATCTGGATCTCTACAAATGAACATCTCCAGCGCTGAGTATTGAGGTACGAAGAGGGGAGCTGTAAACGTGCACGGATATCGGAGGAAGATAAAGCGAGAGGGGAGAGCCGCCGCGTTTGGGGCCGGGAAGCGGCAGCCACCTGCACGGGGAGCGGGCGGACACACAGAGGGCACCCGCGAGAGACGGACTGAGACCGGTGAGCGTGGAAGCAGCGCGCGCCACCAGGCATCTCCCGGAACACCGGATCCCGGTGTGCTCACGGGATCAGACTGAGACGGGGAACTCCCGGAGCGGCGGGCGGCTGGCGGCTGGCGGGCCACCTGCACGGGAGCGGGCGGACTCGCGGTCGGCACCGCGAAACAGCAGACTGAGACCCTGAACCGGGTGCGCGCGCCACCAGGCTTCTCACGAAACTCCGGAATCGGGTGTGCTCACCGGGCATAGACTGAGACCGGGAGACCCGGAGCGCGGGGCGGCGTGGCTGGCGGCATTAGAAACACAAAGGACAGAGACGCGCGGGCCGGTGGCTGGCGGCATTAGAAACACAAAGGACAGAGACTGGGCGGCCGGTGGCTGGCGGCATTAGAAACACAAAGGACAGAGACGCGCCGGCCCTGGAAGTGAGGGCAGGGTCGCCGAGTTGGTCTTGCTACATCCGGAGACGCGGGTTGAGAGCAGCACCAACAGAAACAGAGTTAAAGTGGCCAGAACATTAGTAGAGAACGGGCCGCAATCCTTCTGTTCCGTGACAGAGGCTGAAATTTGGCCGCTGCTGCTCTGACTCTCAGAAGAGGCACAGCAAACCGCCAGGGAAAGCCGCCAGAGAACAAAAGCCTGGAAATACCGGCTCAGAGAGTGCCCATCCCCATCCTCCCTCGCAGGGGACACGGAGACTCTACCCAAACAGGGTTGCCTGAGTATCGGCGCGGCAGGCCCCTCCCCCAGAACACAGAAGGCAGGCTGAAAAATCAAGAAGCCCACAACCCGGGCGCCTGGGTGGCGCCGTCATTGAGCGCCTGCCTTCGGCTTAGGGCGTGATCCCGGCGTTCCGGAAAGGAGTCCCTCATCGGGCTCCTCCGCTGGGAGCCTGCTTCTTCCTCTCCCACTCCCCTGCTTCTGTTCCCTCTCTCGCTGGTTGGCTGCCACATAAATAAATAAATAAAATCTTTAAAGAAGCAGCCCACATCCCTAAGATCCCTATAAAACAAGGGGCACGGCCTGGGACCCAGTCAATAATTTTGGGCTCTGGAAACCCCGCAACCTCTCTTCATCAGAATGACAAGAAGGAGAAGCCCCCCCCAGCAAAGAAAAGACAGTGATTCTGTGGCCTCTGCCACAGAAATAATGGATATGGATGTAACCAAATTATCAGAAATGGAATTCAGAGTAACGATGGTCAAAATGATGAGTAGAATTGAAAAAACTATTAACGAAAAGGGTTACTGAGAATATAGAATCCCTAAGGACAGAAATGAGAGCGAATCTGACAGAAATTAAAAATTCTATGAGCCAAATGCAGGCAAAACTAGAGGCTCTGACGGCCAGGGTCGCAGAAGCAGAGGAACGGGTTAGTGAATTGGAGGATGGGTTAATAGAGGAAAAAATGAAAATAGAAGATGGTCTTAAAAAAATCCACGCCCACGAATGTAGGTTACGGGAGATTACTGACTCAATGAAACGATCCAATGTTAGAATCATCGGCATCCCCGAGGGGGTGGAGAAAAACAGAGGTCTAGAAGAGATATTTGAACAAATTGTAGCTGAAAACTTCCCTAATCTAGCAAGGGAAACAAACATTCGTGTCCAAGAGGCAGAGAGGACCCCTCCCAAGCTCAACCACGACAAACCTACGCCACGTCACGTCATAGTGCAATTCGCAAATATTAGATGCAAGGATACAGTATTGAAAGCGGCCAGGGCAAAGAAATTTCTCACGTACCAAGGCAAAAGCATCAGAATTACGTCAGACCTGTCTACACAGACCTGGAATGAGAGAAAGGGTTGGGGGAGCATATTTAAAGCTCTTTCAGAGAAAAACATGCAGCCAAGGATCCTTTATCCAGCAAGGCTGTCATTCAGAATTGATGGAGAAATAAAGACATTTCAGAATCGCCAGTCACTAACCAATTTTGTAACCACGAAACCAGCCCTACAGGAGATATTACGGGGGGTTCTATAAAAGTAAAAAGGCCCCAAGAGTGATACAGAACAGAAAGTCACAGCCAATACAAACAAAGACTTTACTGGCAACATGGCAACATTAAAATCATATCTCTCAGTAATCAGTCTTAATGTAAATGGTTTGAACCATCCCATAAAACGCCACAGGGTTGCAGATTGGATAAAAAGAAATGACCCATCCATTTGCTGTCTACAAGAGACTCATTTCGAACCCAAAGATGCATTCAGACTGAGAGTAAGGGGATGGAGTACCATCTTTCACGCAAATGGACCTCAAAAGAAAGCTGGGGTAGCAATTCTCATATCAGATAAATTGGATTTTAAACTACAGACTATAGTTAGAGATGCAGAAGGGCACTATATTATTCTTAAGGGAAGTATTCAACAAGTGGATATGACAATTATAAATATATATGCCCCCAACAGGGGAGCAGCAAGATACACAAGCCAACTCTTAACCAGAATAAAGAGACATATAAATAAAAATACATTAATAGTAGGGGACCTCAACACTCCACTCTCAGAAATAGACAGAACACCCTGGCAAAAACTAAGCAAAGAATCAAAGGCTTTGAATGCCATACTCGACGAGTTGGACCTCATAGATATATATAGAACACTACACCCCAGAACCAAAGAATACTCATTCTATTCTAATGCCCATGGAACATTCTCAAGAATAGACCATGTTCTGGGACACAAAACAGGTCTCAACCGATACCAAAAGATTGAAATTATCCCCTGCATATTCTCAGACCACAACGCTCTGAAATTGGAACTCAACCACAAGGAAAAATTTGGAAGAAACTCAAACACTTGGAGACTAAGAACCATCCTGCTCAGGAATGACTCGATAAACCAGGAAATCAAAAATCAAATTAAACAATTTATGGAGACCAATGAGAATGAAAATACAACAGTCCAAAACCTATGGGATACTGCAAAGGCAGTCCTAAGGGGGAAATACATAGCCATCCAAGCCTCACTCAAAAGAATAGAAAAATCTAAAATGCAGTTTTTATATTCTCACCTCAAGAAGCTGGAACAGCAACAGAGGGACAGGCCTAATCCACGCACGAGGAAGCAGTTGACCAAAATTAGAGCTGAAATCAATCAAGCAGAAACCAGAAGTACAGTAGAGCAGATCAACAGGACTAGAAGCTGGTTCTTTGAGAGAATCAATAAAATTGACAGACCACTGGCAAGACTTATCCAAAAGAAAAGAGAAAGGACCCAGATTATTAAAATTATGAATGAAAAAGGAGAGGTCACGACGAACACCATTGAAATTGGAAGGATTATTAGAAATTTTTATCAACAGCTATATGCCAATAAACTAAGCAATCTGGAAGAGATGGAATCCTTCCTGGAAACCTATAAACTACCAAGATTGAAACCGGAAGAAATTGATTCCTTAAACAGGCCAATTAATTATGAAGAAATTGAGTCAGTGATAAACAACCTTCCAAATAACAAAACTCCAGGCCCGGACGGTTTTCCTGGGGAATTCTACCAAACATTCAAAGAAGAAATAATACCTATTCTCCTAAAGCTATTTCAAAAAATAGAAACAGAAGGAAAGCTACCAAACTCATTCTATGAGGCCAATATTACCTTGATCCCCAAACCAGGCAAAGACCCCCTCAAAAAGGAGAATTACAGACCGATTTCCCTAATGAATATGGACGCCAAAATCCTCAACAAGATACTTGCTAATAGAATCCAACAGTACATTAAAAGGATTATCCATCACGATCAAGTGGGATTCATACCTGGGATGCAAGCGTGGTTCAATATTCGCAAATCAATCAGCGTGATACATCATATCAACAAGAAAAGACTCAGGAACCATATGATCCTCTCAATCGATGCCGAAAAAGCATTTGACAAAATACAGCATCCTTTCCTGATTAAAACCCTTCAGAGTGTAGGAATAGAAGGTACATTTCTCAATCTCATAAAAGCCATCTATGAAAAGCCTACTGCAAATATTATTCTCAATGGGGAAAAGCTGGAAGCCTTTCCCTTAAGATCAGGAACTCGACAAGGATGCCCACTCTCGCCACTATTATTCAACATAGTACTAGAAGTCCTTGCAACAGCAATCAGACGACAAAAAGGGATCAAAGGTATTCAAATTGGCAAAGAAGAAGTCAAAATGTCTCTCTTTGCAGATGACATGATACTCTATATGGAAAACCCAAAAGAAGCCACTCCCAAACTATTAGAAGTTATAGAGCAATTCAGTAACGTGGCGGGATACAAAATCAATGCTCAGAAATCAGTTGCATTTCTATACACGAATAACGAGACCGAAGAAAGAGAAATTAGGGAATCCATCCCATTTACAATAGCACCAAAAACCATACGTTACCTTGGAATTAACTTAACCAGAGACGTAAAGGACCTATATTCTAGAAACTATAAATCACTCTTGAAAGACATTGAGGAAGACATAAAAAGATGGAAAGATATTCCATGCTCATGGATTGGAAGAATTAACATAGTTAAAATGTCCATGCTACCCAGAGCAATCTACACTTTCAATGCTATCCCGATCAAAATACCGAGGACATTTTTCAAAGAACTGGAACAAATAGTCCTTAAATTTGTATGGAAACAGAAAAGGCCCCGAATCTCCAAGGAACTGTTGAAAAGGAAAAACAAAGCTGGGGGCATCACAATGCCGGATTTCGAGCTGTACTACAAAGCTGTGATCACAAAGACAGCATGGTACTGGCACAAAAACAGACACATAGACCAATGGAACAGAATAGAGAGCCCAGAAATGGACCCTCGGCTCTTTGGGCAACTAATATTTGATAAAGCAGGAAAAAACATCCGGTGGGAAAAAGACAGTCTCTTCAATAAATGGTGCTGGGAAAATTGGACAGCTACATGCAAAAGAATGAAACTTGACCACTCTCTCACACCATACACAAAAATAAACTCCAAATGGATGAAAGACCTCGATGTGAGACAGGAATCCATCAAAATTCTAGAGGAGAACATAGGCAGCAACCTCTACGACATCGGCCAAAGCAACCTTTTTCATGACACATCCCCAAAGGCAAGAGAAACAAAAGATAAAATGAATTTATGGGACTTCATCAAGATTAAAAGTTTCTGCACAGCCAAGGAAACAGTCAGAAAAACTAAGAGGCAGCCCACGGAATGGGAGAATATATTTGCAAATGACACTACAGATAAAGGACTGGTATCCAAGATCTACAAAGAACTTCTCAAACTCAATACACGAGAAACAAATAAACAAATCAAAAAATGGGCAGAAGATATGAACAGACACTTTTCCAATGAAGACATACAAATGGCTAACAGACACATGAAAAAATGTTCAAAATCATTAGCCATCAAGGAAATTCAAATCAAAACCACACTGAGATACCACCTTACGCCAGTTAGAATGGCAAAAATAGACAAGGCAAGAAACAACAATTGTTGGAGAGGATGTGGAGAAAGGGGATCCCTCCTACATTGTTGGTGGGAATGCAAGTTGGTACAGCCACTCTGGAAAACAGTGTGGAGGTCCCTTAAAAAGTTAAAAATTGAGCTACCCTATGATCCAGCCATTGCACTACTGGGTGTTTACCCCAAAGATACAGACGTAGTGAAGAGAAGGGCCATATGCACCCCAATGTTCATAGCAGCAATGTCCACAATAGCTAAATCGTGGAAGGAGCCGAGATGCCCTGCAACAGATGACTGGATTAAGAAGTTGTGGTCCATATATACAATGGAATATTACTCAGCAATCAGAAAGAATGAGTTCTCAACATTTGCTACAACATGGACGGCACTGGAGGAGATAATGCTTAGTGAAATAAGTCAAGCAGAGAAAGACAACTATCATATGATTTCTCTCATCTATGGAACATAAGAACTAGAATGATCAGTAGGGGAAGAAAGGGATAAAGGAAGGGGGGGCAATCAGAAGGGGGAATGAAACATGAAAGACTATGGACTATGAGAAACAAACTGAGGGCTACAGAGGGGAGGGGGGTGGGGGAATGGGATAGACCGGTGATGGGTAGTAAGGAGGGCACATATTGCATGGTGCACTGGGTGTTATACACAACTAATGAATCATCGAGCCTTACATCGAAAACCGGGGATGTACTGTATGGTGACTAACATAATATAATAAAAAATCATTATTAATTAAAAAAAAATAATTAAAACTTGAGGGGCTTTCACATTAAAGCCCATATTTCTGGCTTTTCTTAGAAAACCAGAGGATTCAGCTTCACTGGGCTTTCCCTGTAATAGTCTATTGAACTGAAGTTGTGGTCCTCTCTTTAGATGGGGCATGTATTCTCCACTTATTACAGTCCCCACCTGGACTACTGCATTCATTTACCTGAGCCTGTTCAGGATTTCTATCTGTGACTCTTGTCAACTAGAATGGCTGAAAATCTCTTACTCTACCTTGCAAAAGGTCATCGCAGAATTTCCTTTCAATAGCAAGAGATATATAATTATAGGTGTCGTATTTTCTTTGCCTTTTGTTCAACTAGCAAAGTCTATACCACATTTGGCTCTTCAGATCCTGACTAAAAGTTGAGTGTGAAATTGGGAGCATGCTGTCACAAGAACAGGTCGTAGAAGCGTGGAGAGCTCAGACTTAGGGAAGACTGAAGACAGGAGACTGGAGGACTAGCTGACCTTGGCCTCTGGCAGCCTGATCAGATGCTCCAAGTAATTAGCATCCTGGCCTGCCAACAGTATTGCATTCACAAAGGATAATTTAAATTGCCAAGAACAGCAAGGGAATTGTTCTTGCTTCAAGCTCTCCAGGATCGAAAACACACAGAATCACACCTGCATGGCCGAGCACACTGTCTCTTGTTGTGCTTCTTTGAGATGTACTGATGCTACTGAGCTACGGTCTGCATGAAATGTCTTCACCTGTTATCTTCCTAGAACACTGGAGAAATTGGTTTAAGATCTGATTAAATTTTAAAACATTTGGAATGGCCCCAAAGAGCTAAAACAGGTTTTGTTGCAAGGGAAATAGCTATGAACAACTATAGTAGTCGTAAAAAGAACAGCTTATGACAAAGCCAGCATTTCCTCAAAAAATGGAAGGAAGGAGCTGAATGTCCCTTTATGCCCTGTCCATTGTATTGAGCAACTGTCCGCAAGGCTATCCGGTTACGCCATAGCACTTTAAAGATGGTAGCCACAGTAGGAGGAAGAGAAGAAGAACTCAGAGAGAGTTCACCATGCCTCTTTCTGATCAAACAGGGGTCAGGAAATGGAGAAATACAAATAGATCCCACAAAGATATATCACTACTTCTCACACAGTGATCAAGGAAAGAAGATTTTCTTGCTGGAAGTGTCTGTTTGTATCTTATGGGTTGCAAGACCTGGCAGTTGAACCAGGTGTCAACTTTCTACTTGAAATCCGGCAATGGGAAAGGGAAAATAGGGCTTCCTAAGAACCTAATTCAGAGCAAAGCTGTACTTAGGTCCAGGTAGAAGTTCAGCCTGGAAATAATGTCATCATATATTAAACCAACCTAAATCTCATCAACTAATTCCTTTGCTTAAAATTATTCAGTGGTTCCCCTTATGTCCACATTTCTTGGTCCAGCCTCTGATCCTTAAGACCCACCCTTGTGAGCTCTGACCACCCTGGCTTTCTTTAATTTCCTCTTATATCTCTCTTCTGTCCCCTCTTAGGACATGTTCTTCCCTCTACCCAGAACACTGCCTCACTGCCTTCAACTCATCCTTTCAGTTTTCAGCATGAATATCATTTTCTCTCAAGCAGGCCTCCTTTTATTGCTACATTAGGTAAAAGGCCGCCCACACTCCCATTTCTCCATGGGCTCCATACTACATGCAGCTTGACACTTCTCACACTTACTTTAAATTTCTTGTTGAATATCTGGCTTCCTGGTTCTCCGTGTGGGCTTTGAGAGCAGAGACTGTGTCTTGGTTATGGTTGTATATTTTGCAATTAGCAGCAGCTGGCATAGAATCCATGTGTAATAAGTATTTGTTTAATGACTACAGTAAAGGTTTTCAGAGAAGTAAGAACACTCGTGGGCTTTGAAAATCTGAGACCATCTTAATTTCCTCTGAGCAGACCTCATTTCAGCTCGGAAGATGGGGATCTTTCTTCAGCCTAAACTCTTCTAGAAAAGGAGAAACCATAACTCTCTTGATAGTTCATCTTTGGGTTCTACATAGGCAACCTTTGGATAAATCTGACTTAATTTCATTCTATTGCGTAATCATATATCTTTCTCATTTACCATGCATGTTACCAAACCTCTAGTTCTTCACCAATAAACTTATTATAGGGAGTTACTTTTTAGATCGTTTATCATGTGACCTTGCTTCTTTGTTCCCTGCCCTAAGAGACTCAGCCATCTTCCAGCTTCCATCTGGACTACAAGCAGCTTGTTTTCATATACATGCTCTATTAGTTTGGTATTTAGGAAAATAAATTACCCTCCACGGAGCACTGGTGGCCAATGTGAGGGAAGAGGGGAGGATTTGATCCTTTGATCCTGTGTGAGTGACAGTATCACAAATGCCATCATCACAGTTGGCACTGGGGCTGCTGGGGCTGAGGAAAAAGGGTGGCATGAGCCACCTCCCTGCAAAGCCAGCCCAGAAAATAACAACCAGCTGGGAGCCTGTTGAATGCAGAGTTCGGGCCTGAATACTGTGGGGAGATGCCAAGCCAAGGAAGGGAAAGCTATTTTGCCCTATTTTTTTTTTTTTAAGATTTTATTTATTTATTTGACAGAGAGAGACACAGCAAGAGAGGGAACACAAGCAGGGGGAGTGGGAGAAGAAGAAACAGGCTCCCAGTGGAGCAGGGAGCCCGATGCAGGGCTTGATCCCAGGACCCTGGGATCACGCCCTGAGCTGAAGGCAGACGCTTAACGACTGAGCCACCCAGGCATCCCTGTTTTGCCCTCTTGAAAGGACCCTATCATTCCGTCATGCCACAGGCATTGATGGAGGTCTACTCCGTGCCAAGTTAGGTGTTAGATGCTTGGCATTTAGTAATCTTTTTTTTTTTTTTTTAAGATTTTATTTATTTATTTGACGGAGAGAGAGATAGCCAGCGAGAGAGGGAACACAGGCAGGGGGAGTGGGAGAGGAAGAAGCAGGCTCCCAGCGGAGGAGCCTGACGTGGGGCTCGATCCCAGGACTCTGGGATCACGCCCTGAGCCGAAGGCAGACGCTTAACGACTGAGCCACCCAGGCACCCTGGCATTTAGTAATCTGCCCTCCAGGTGCTCACAGTCTCAGGTGGGGTGGGATGGGATGAGTTCTTATCTAAAAGAAATATTTTCTGTCCTTGTGTTAGCAAAGATTCACATTAAAGATGTCATGTAAATGCAAACACAGCCCCATAGAGACATTAAGCACAGAACCTACAGGAGCAGATAGTCAGCATCCTGGAGAAAAGACTAAACAGAGGGCCTAAGCCTAAACCATCCAAAAGGCAACGCACCATCCAGTAGACTGCTCCCAATCCCCACTGCTGTGGGCCTGTCCTCAATGGCTGGTCCCCCTGGCTCCCCTGGCTTCCTGTTGTAAGTTTTCTCCTACTTCACCATCCTGAGTCTCCTCTCATGGGTGGAAAAGAGATTGAACTAAGTCCATCTGTACCAGGGTAGAGCAGTAAGGGATCCTTAGGACCCACTTCCCCCAGGCAGCAAGGCATTTCCTCCCAGGGCCACTGCTGGACTACCCCATGAGCAAACAGGGTGACTCTTAAGCACACCAGCAAAGCACCGCCCCTCCCAAAGATTTCAAGTTTGATACATTTCAGAACAATCTTTCATGGAGAAAATTCACACTTTGTGGGGCTCCTATTCATTTGTTTCACAGGCTGGTATTTTTTGGAAGGGCGAAGCCACAGATGAGGATGGATTGATTGATTATTTTTTTTTAAAGTACGTTCTATGGCCAGTGTGGGGCTTGAATTCATGACCCTGAGATCAAGAGTCACATGCTCTACCGACGAGCCAGCCAGGTGCCTCCAGGTTGGTGTTTTTTAATTTGGAATTAGGTATGAGAAGCATCAACATCTTTTCAATGCTTAGAGCCTTGAGGGTGCAACTCCTTCCCAGCCAGGGGCTTTATGGGCACCTCCGGCCTAAGTCACCATCTAGGGGAATTATTCTCACAGGAGGAATTCCCAGCCAGGCAGAAGCAGGGAAACTGGGGGGGGGGGGGGGGGGACAGGACACTGAAACATGCACAATAAGGTGAACTTGATATGGTTGGATTTCTTCATAAGATGCCACTGGCTTTCTAATGATAGCCTGATCTATGAACCTTGTGGACACTACTTCTGGGAGATGTTTTATGTAAAAGGTTTCTGTGGTCAAGTAAGTTTGGGAAATATTGCACCTTTTATCTCCGTCATGAAGATTCATGACGTACATTAGCATATTCAATCTTCCGAGCAGTTGTGCAATAAAGGAACTAGTCTAACTAAAAAATATATATATACATATATATAATATCAGTGTTTTTCAAATGTATCTAATAGCAGCAAGAAAAATTTTAAATCCCATAGCCCTGATTAACATCCCGCAATATTGTGTGGAGCACAAATTGAAAAAATTGAAAAGTGCTACCCTCGTATTTTCTTTCTTTTGGTGATGGGATGGTTTTTTTAAAAGAAATATTTGGTGTATGTCTTGTCAAGTAAATCACTGTTTTCCTGTCAACTGATTCATTTGATGGGAACAATAAATTTGCGGCTAACCCACATGAATGCTCCCCAGAATTCATACCCAGGTGACTTCATGCTAGAGTGTCGGTTGGCTTTTCTTTCTCTCCTTTCCTATGGCATTCACCACCTGGTGATGGAAAGGGCCCGTGACTCCAGAGAACTCTGCATTTTTATGGGCTGCTGTTCAGCAAAAGACCACCTGCATTAGCCAAAGGAGTCTAAAAATGGACAAGATGAACACGCCACGTTGAAGGAACATGTGTTCTCATTTTATAATACAGTTTTAAGAGCTAATTTTGCTGTCTGCTGGGTGTTTAAGTGAAATACTTGTAGGCTCCACAGGGATTCAGAGGAGAGATGCAAAGAATGGGAGGAAAAAATGTCATTTTTATCAAAATGTGAGAACAGCAACTACTCCATTCTCTCCTCCCCTCCCTTCCCCCTTGCTCTCAAACTAAGTACTGAGTGTGTCTATTTCTTTTACTCCCACTACAAGCTTGGAGCTGGGCAGGGGAGTGTGTCTAGTGAAATGCTTGTTCTGTGGGAGCCTTTAGCAGAGTCACCCCCACTGGAGCGGGAAATTGCTAAAGGATTTCTGCCTGAGCCGGGAGCTGCTAATCTGAAACTCCATTTCACCACTGTAGCAGTAACATCAATTGTGAGTGTGAATATTTTGTCCTCCAGAATTCTTCTTTTCCCTTCTCCTCTCCAACCCCTGCCTTTTTGCGTCTGTTTGTTTTAATGGTGGGTCTGCGGCCTTATCCTCCTAGCGCCTCTCGTGGGATCATGGAATCGGGACTGCTCCTCACTCCTCTGCTCCCTGCTGCTCTGCTCCCAGTTTCTCTGTGGCCCATTCATGTTGGCAGGCTCACAGAGAAGGCAGGTCTCTTGTGCCTGAAGGGAATAAATCACCCTTTCTTCCCCTCAGGTCAGGGGGAGAACAAGAAAATGAAAATAGCCAGTTCAGCACTGACTAGATACCAGCACTGTGCTAAAAACTTTCTATGTATTTTCTTATTTCTTCCTATTTCCATTTTACAGATGAGAAAAACTGAGGCTTACCAAGGTAACTTGCCAAAGTTAAACACACTAAGTGGCACAGAGCCAGGATTTGAAGGCTGATGCCGAAGTTCACGTTGGCCCCTGTAGTAAATTCATTCACTCCATTGACAAATGTATCAGGCAGTGTAGAAGTAGTGGGGACACAGGAGTGGGGACAAAGAATGAAGGCTTTTGTTATGCACCTTCCACTCCGGTGAGGAGACAGAAAATGCAGAGCAAAGCTTGTGATGTCAGGTGCTGTGAGGAAAACTAAGCAGGGCAACAGGATCAGGAGTAGTGGGGAGGGGTGGCTCCTCTGCCCAGCGTGCATGGTCAGGGAAGGCCTCTGTGAGATGCCCCTGGAACGGGGTCCCCAGGGCTCCTGCATTTTCTCACACACACCCTCATGCTGGTGATTCCAGCTAATGCTCCTGGGGCTCTGTATTTACAGACCCTGACAGATCTCTCTTGATCAGAGTACCTCTAGAGAACTCTGTTTCATTGGGAGGACAAAGCTGGCATTCTTCCACAGAAATATGTAGGACTATGTCTTCAGAAATATGCTGATTGGTGTGTCTTCAGAGTTGTCCAGGAGAAAGGTGCTCTCTCCTTTCAACAAAAGCATTCATTTTACTTGGTAGGTGAACCCTATTCTTCTAATAACAATGGGTAACAGTTGCCAAGCACTTGCCATGCCATGTGTCAGACATGGGTCTAAGTGCTTTACACGTGTCATTTCATTTAATGCTGACAATCACTCGAAAGGGAGATTGTCTGAGCTTTGGCTGCCATAACAAAGTACCATAAACTGGGTGGCTTAAACAACAGGAATTAATTTTCTCACAGTCCTGGAGGCTAGAAGTCCAAGATCAAGGTGCCAGCATGGTTGAGTTCTCTTGAGAACTCTCTACTTGGCTTGTGGACAGCCTCCTTCTCCCTGTGTCCTTACATGTTAGAGAGGAAGAGAGGGAAAGGGTGGATGCTCTATGATGTCTCTTATTATAAGGGTACTAATTTCATCATGGAGCCTACCTAAATCTAATTATCTCGCAAAGGCCCCATTTTCAAATGCCATCACATTGGGGATTAGGAATTAAATATACAAACTTTAGGGGAACACAATTCAATCCATAGCAGAGATGTCATTATTACTATCATTCTACAGGTAAGGAAACAGGTATAAAGAGCTCGGGTAATTCGCCCAAGGTCACATACAGTGGAATTAGTATCCAACTATTGTCAGTCTGACACATATCAAAAACCATCTTTGTGAGGAAGAAAATGGCACAATATTACTAGCCCTCAACCAAAATCATGAATTCTGAAAGTGCTTAACAACAACAACAACAAATACCAAAGCCCTACACCTTCTAAACCAAGAAACAAACCTTAAAGGGAAACTTTTTTAAAAAGTCCTATATCCTAGCATACCATGGGTGTAAAGCCTTTTTTTTTTTTTAAGAGAAAGAAAGAGCGTGTGTGAGGGGGTGGGCAAAGGGAGAGGGAGAGAGAGAATCTTAAGCAGGCTCCACGCCCAGCATGGAGCCCAACACGGGGCTGGATATCATAACCCTCAGGTCATGAGCCAAAATCAAGAGTTGGATGCTTAACCGACTGAGCCACGCAGGTACCCCTGCGTGTAAAGCTTTTTAAATGAATGTTAATAAAATGTTCTTGACCACCATGCTATGCAGCTTCTTTCCATGTGGAAGGATGCACTGATCCATCATCCAGGTAGAACACTGAGAAATGCACAATAAACTCCTCATAGAGATGAACATATCCTTTGAAGGCTTTAAAAAAAGTGCGTTTATTTTCTTTGTTCAAGTCATATGCTCTCCTTTCTCTTTAGATATTGAATGAAACAGACTCAGACCCCACTGTACAACAACAAAAGTTTTTGGTTTAAAAAAACCAAAATGATCTGTCAATCAATTCTCCTGGCTCTGATTCCATGAACATCATGTAAACTTCTGGTAAAAATTTAACTTATCCTGTTGAGTGTCTTGCACAAAAAGTGTAGGTACTCAAACCTGAACACACTAGACCGCATTTTTTATCAACCCTTGTCTTTCCAGTTACACATCATTTGTTGTGCATTTGATTAGCAAGACTTGGAGCTAGTCCCCAAGTCTTAACACCACTGGGATCAATGACAAAATAGTTCCTGGTTCTCTAAAACTGAAGATTTTTCCAGGCCCATTGTTGTCTCTTGTCCTTGGCTTAGCATGTTCCTCCTTCACACCTGTCATCGATCCAATGAGGGCATCCACTCAAAATACTTCTTTTCCTTGATTGCAGTCTGGATGATCATGGATTAGGGTGGCTTACTTTTACAGCTGGCTGACCTTATTGATTATATAGAGATATTTACCTTCATCAGTATTGTACTATGAAAGGATAACTCTAAATCCTGTAACTATGACAATACCATTTATTCTTGGACAGAGGCGTTTGCAATTTATTCCAAAAATAATGAAAGGTCTGTGGAGGGTTCTGAGTTTCAAAGGGGCACGATCAGAGCTGTGAAGAACAGACTGGCATTGGAGAGGTCTGTAAGAATATCGCCGTGCTGTTTCAAATTCAGTCGACTTTCAGTGCTGTAGCTGCCCAACACCCATACAGTTTGGATCCATTTACTTCCCTATCCCCATTGTCATCACCCTAGTCCAAGCCATTATCACTTCTCACTTCATTTTCTATGAAGTCTCCTAACAAGTCTCCCTGCTTTCTCTTTTTCTCCCATTAAAATCAATCCTCTACATGATAACTAGAGAATTTGTTTTTAAAAAAATAATTTCATTTTGATATAATTCATGAACCTTAAATTCACCTATTTAAAGTATACAATTAAGTGAATTTTAGTGTATTCACAAGATTGTACAACAATTGCAGGTGTCTTATTTTATTTTTTTAAGGTTTTATTTTATTTTATTTATTTTTAAATATTTTATTTATTTTATTTGAGAAAGAGAGAAAAAGAACGAGCAGGGGGAGGGAGAAGCAGGCTCCCTGCTGAACAGGGAGCCCAATGTGGGGCTCAATCTCAGGACCCTGGGATCATGACCTGAGCCAAAGGCAGACGCTTAACTGACTGAGGCACCCAGATGCCCCTTAAAGATTTTATTTTTAAGTAATCTCTACCTTGAGCTCACAACCTCGAGATCAAAAGTTGCATGCTCTAATGACTAAGCCAGCCAGGCACCCAGAAGTATCTAATTTTAAAACATTTTAATTATGCCTCAAAACCCCATACCTATTAGCAGTCATTTCCCATTCTGCCCTCCTCCCAGCCGCTGGCAATCACTAATCTACTTTCTGCCTCTATAGATTTGCTGATTCTGGACACCTCATATAAATGGAATCACAGAATATCTGGCTTTTTGTGTCTTGCTTCTTATACTTAGTGTAATGCTTTCAAAGTCTATCTTTGTTGAAGCATGCATCAGCACTTCATTCCTTTTTATGAACAAATAATATTCAATTGTATGGACATACCATATTTACATTTCCACCAGGAGTGTGTGAGGGGCCCAGTTTCTTCAAATCCCTCATCAGCATTGGTTATTGTCTATCTTTTTTATTATAGCCATCCTAATGGTTGTGAAGAACCATCTCATTGTGGTTTTGATCTGTGTTTCCTTGATGAATAATAATGTTGAGAATCTCCCAATGTACGTATTGACTTTTGGTATATTATCTTTTTTTTTTTTTTTTAAGATTTTATTTATTTACTTGACAGAGAGGGAGAGAGAGAGAGCCACAAGCAGGGGGAGTGGGAGAGGGAGAAACAGACTCCCTGCTGAGCAGGGAGCCCAATGTGGGGCTTGATCCCAGGACCCTGGGATCATGACGTGAGCCGAGGGCAGATGCTTAACCGGCTGAGCCACCCAGGTGCCCCGACTTTTGGTATATCATCTTTGAAGAAATGTCAATTCGGCTCCTTTGCCCATTTTTTAAAAATAGGGTTATTTATCTTTTTATTAATGAGTTAGAAGCATGCTTTACATATTGTAAATATAACTTCCTTATCAGATATATGGTTTGCAAGTATTCTTCTCCCATTCTCTGAATTGTTTTTTCACTTTTTTGATGGTATTGTTTGTAGCACCAAAGTTTTTAATTTTTATGAAGCCTAATCTAGCTATTTTTTTCTTCTGTTTCTTATGCTTTGCTGTCATCTCTAAGAAGGTTTGCCTAACTCCAGGTCATGGAGATTTACTCCTCTGTTTTTCTTTTAAGAGTTTTATAGTTTCAGCTCTTATACTTATGTCTTTGATCTATTTTGAATTAATTTTTGTGTATGATTGAGGTAGGGGTCCAATTTCATTCTTTATATAGAATGACCCAGCACTATTTGTTGAAATGACTAGAAAGATCTTTTAAAAACATAGATCAGATCATAATCCTTCTCTGATTAAAACTTTTAATAACTTTCCATTGCACTTACAATAAAATCCAAATTTGTCTGCCTACCTCTTCACTCTCATTTTATGCCACTCTATCTCTTGCTCACCAGGCTGCCACATCTCTCATTTCCCAGAATAAATAAAGCTTAATTTTTTCTTAGTTTCCTCATCTTTCTTCACTTCTCACCTTAAATATCATCTCCTCATAGATGACTTTTCTCAACTTTTCTCCTAAAGTAGGTTCTTTATTCCATCCCACTTATTTCTTATATCATCTGTTATAATTTTCTTCATAGCTTTATTTATTTATTTTACTACTTTACTTTTGTACTTTTGAGTAAAACTTCTTTGCATTTTCCATAGTGTTTTGCATATTGTATACATTCAATTCCGAAGTCAAGTTGTTAGAAACTAGAGGAACTAGAATTTACAATTAGATGGGATGTAAAAAAATCACCTGTCATTACTCTTACTTTACAGATCCAAAAACCAAAGTCTAAAGAGTGTGAATGAGTTGTCTGGAGTCAGAAAGAGTTGATTTTGAGAACTCTAATTTCCACACTGATTTGCTCTATTCCTATGTGATGCATTTTTTGCAAAATTACTAAAATGAAGAGTTTTTTTGGTAATTTCTTATAAATGACATTATTTTTCTAAGCCTTCTTTCTAAAATGCCTGAATTGGGCCCTCAAATGGATGGACGGGACCTGGTTAAGAAGGCCGGAAGCCACACTTCACAAGGGCACGGCATCGGACCACTTCTTTGTTTCTCGCTCCCTGGCTGTGTCCCCCTCCCCACCCTCCCCGCAAGCCAGCCCGCCCGCCCCTGTCCTTTCCCTTCTTCCGGGTCAACCGCCCCCCGACAGCTACCCCGAGGCCCCGCCCCCTTCAGGGCCGAGCGCCCTGCGCCAAGATGGCGCCAGGCGCTTCTGCTCTGGGGGAAGTGAGCTCACGCTACTCCGGAAGGGAAGGCGGGGAAAGAGCAGGCGGGTGGGTGACCCGCCGTGGGGCTGTGGGTGGGGCGGCGGCCGCAGCTGTGGCATTCACATTTGGAGCTGGAGAGAGGGCGAGCGACTCGCCGGCCCCTGGGAGCCCAGTCGAGGTCCCAGGGCCGGGGGGGTTGGAGGAAGTCGCTCCGAGAGGCTCACCACGGGTCGGAGAAGAGACGGCCCTGGGAGCCGGCGTCCCGCCCCCGGCGGCCTCCTTCGCCGTCCCTCCTCCGGGGCTGCGCGCGGGCGGCCGCAGTTCTGTCTCGGGGGCTGCGGCGGGAACCGTCGAGAGGGCTGGACGAAACCCTCCCTCGGAGGACCCGCTGGAGGAGAAGAGGGAGCAGGGTGCTCAGGCCGTCCGCTCAGAGGTCAGGCCTAGGGTCGCGGTCCGTGGTCCTCCGTCCTTCGCCCAGCCCTCTTGGCTAGAGCCCGCGACCTCCCCACGCTGCTTCAGCTTCTCTTTTGAGTATGCCACCAAACCCTCTGGCAGGGTGAGCTTTTTTCCTAGCTTTTGTCGGGAAGTAGATACATATTTAAAGGATCTCTGTCCTCATTGCTACCCCTGCCCTCTTAAAAGTTTTCCTTTGGTAGGAATGCTTGTGTTCCTTCCCTGGACCATTTGATGATTCCCACTCCAGCCGCGGCCTGATTTAGTCACTGGAATCACCTTCAGATCGAATCTTAAAAATTATCACCTACAAAACTACTCTGCAGAGTTGTTCTCTCCCGCCCCAGAAGGGCAAATGGACTTCGGAGTTAAGATGCAGGGGGGTGAACCAGTGTCAACAATGAAAGTCTCAGAGAGTGAAGGAAAGCTGGAGGGCCTGGCCACAGCGGTGACCCCGAACAAGAACAGCAGCAACAGCAGCTGTGGGGGTGGAATCAGCAGCAGCAGCAGCAGCAGCAGCCGCGGTGGCAGTGCAAAAGGCTGGCAGTACAGGTATGGCACTTTCTCCAAGGTGGTTTCCTCAGGTGGGGTAAGTATGCCGGAGTCTGCCTTTCTGCGGTTGTTTAAAGGTAACGTTACCCCGGACTTCCAGAAGAACATCTCATTTGGACCTGGGGTCTCATCTTTCATTAGCAAGATTTTAATTCATTCATGCGTCCATTCAACAGGTATTTATTGAAGGCCTTTTGGAGGATACAGAAATGTATTTCTGAACTTCCTCTAACATTCCTAGGGTTAATCCCTCCTCCGATTTAATTTTTTTTGTACTCACTTCTTTTTTTGCCCGTGTTGTAATTTGTTTACAGGCCTGCCTCCTCTGCTTGACTGTGAGGGCAGGAACTGCCTAACTCCCCTCTCTCCAGAGGCTAGCAAATGCTAGGTGCTCAAAACGTATTTGTCAAGTGATTGAATGGAATCATTGAGTTAGAAGATTCTTGCCTCAGTTTGTGACTTAGAAGGGGAGATATACATAAATAATTTGAATACAGGGGTAAAGGTACAGATACTACTGCGTCTGATACTCTAGACCAGTGAGCCTTAAGATGTTTCAGTTTGAGTTGGTCAGGCCATCTACAAACTGTCTTTTTTTTTTTTTTTTAAGATTTTATTTGTTTACTTGACAGAGAGAGACAGCCAGCAAGAGAGGGAACACAAGCAGGGGGAGTGGAAGAGGAAGAAGCAGGCTCCCAGAAGAGCAGGGAGCCTGATGTGGGGCTCGATCCCAGGACTCTGGGATCATGCCCTGAGCCGAAGGCAGACGCTTAACAACTGAACCACCCAGGCGCCCCTACAAACTCTGTCTTGTTGAGAAATTCTACATTTGTTAATTTTTATTAATATGAAGGAAAAATTGAACAGGAAGATAGTGCTGGAGAAGCAATGGTAGTTTTGTTTCTGATTTTGATACCTAAAGTAGAGGGGGATATAACCATCCGTAATCTTTTTTAATTGAGGTATATTTGACTTGTAACGTAATTATATTCAGGCATACAACACAATGATTCCATATTTGCATGTGTTTTGGAAATGATCTCAGTAAGTCTAGTGAACATCCATCACCATATATAGTTACAATATACTTTTTAAGGATTTAGTTATTTATTTTAGAGAGCACGGGGGAGAGTGAGTGAGATCCGTGCGAGTGTGCATCGGCACTGGGTGAGCAGAGGGAGAGGGAGAGAATCTCAGGTAGACTCTGCTGAGTCTGGAGCCCAACTGGAAGCCCAGTATCACTACCGTGAGATCGCAACCAGAGCTGAAATCAAGAATTGGTCACCTAACTGAGTGAGCTGAGCCACCCAGGCTCCCCCATAGTTATAATATTTTTTTTATTATGATGAGAACTTCTAAGATTTCTCTCTAAGCAACTTATAAATGCCCAATATAGTATCATTAATTTTAGTCACCATGCTGTGCATTACATCCCCAGGACTTACTTTGTAACTGGAAGCTTATACCTTTTGACCACCTTCACCCAATTCACAGCCCAACACTCCACCCCATGCTGCCTCTGTGGCAACCACCGATCTCTCTCTGTATCTGTGAGTTCTTTTTTATTTTGTTCTGTTTGTTTTTTTAGATTCCACATGTAAGTAAGACCATACAGTATTTGCTTGTCTTGTCTTTGTCTAACTTATATAACATAATGTCGTCAAGGTCCATCCATGTTGTTGCAAAATGGCAGGATTTCCCTTTTTTGTGGCTGAGTAATATTACATTTTATATACCACATTTTCTTTATTTGTTCACTTAGGACACTTAGGTTGCTGGACACTTAGGGCACTTAGGTTGCTTCCATGCCTTGGCTATTGTAAATACTGCTGCATTGAACATGGGGGTGCAGATGATCTTTTCAAGTTAATGTTTTCTTTTTTTTTTTTTCATATCAATACCCAGAAATAGAATTGCTAGATCACCAGAATCTTAAGAATGAATGAAATCAGGCTAAGGAATGAATTCTTAAATTTTGGTTAACTGACTGCCTGTGTACCTAATTCTAGTCCTTTTCAGCCCTGTGCTATTTGTAGTTGTGAAATTTGAAAGGAATTAAAGCCAAGATTTTGTGAAGGATATACATTTATCATGAATAACATCCATGTATGTGAAACATGCATGACTATATTAGCATATAGAAGTGAAGTGTAGAAAATTATAACTTTGTATTGGTAAGTGATTCCAGGACAAGAAAGTGTATTTAGTTATTGTGAGATATTTAGGCTCACTTTTGGAATCAGCATGATCTTTTTTTCTTTTTTTTTTTTCTTTTTTTTTTCTTTTTTTTTTTTTAGTGGCTTAAGACTAACCATATAAAATTATCAATTACTTGGTAGGGATATTTTGTTAATGACTTAAGGAAGGAAAATAAAATAATATTCCAAGTCAGAAGTCAGTCTTCTGATATCCTCAACTTTTTGAAACCGCGTCTCAGTTGAATCGAAAAGTGAAACAGGTTTCTTAGTGCTAGAGAGAGTTGTCATAAAACCATGCACTTTACTCCTGTACTTTGATTCAGAATCGTATTATCCCTTATTTAGGGTATTTACTTAATGGTTATGTAATTTTCAAACCAGAATCTGTTGGAAGCACAAGTGAAAAAGATTATCACGGGAAATGTACCAGTGAAAATAGCAACTGAAAATGTAGGACAGTCCAAGACGATTTGAAAAATTAACATGCAGACTCAGCTATATTACTTCCTAGTACAATAATCAGTCACAATGACCTAAGTCATCCAGGAAAGCACACTATGTTTAAGAAGGCAGAGAACCATATGATACAGTGGTGAAAAATTTCAAAGGAAATAACTGAAAGAAAAGATTCTTAAATATCTGGAAAATGCAGTTATGTGGAACTCTCCCCATGGGTGCAGCTATATAATGCATTACTTCATTTACATACATTTTTATTTTAATAAGGTTTGTCCAAGGCTGATTCTTTAACCTAGCCCCCAATCTGATTTGTCTCTTTGTCCTCTAGGACATTGATCCAGCAGTTTTCTCCATTGTCCTGTGTTGCTTTCTCTTTCCTGGCTTCTTCCCCTGAGACTCAGTCTCTAGACTTTAAAAACAACCACAGTAATAAAACCCAACCTAATCCTTTCCTCTTTAAAGTCGTTTACACTCAACTGCCTCCTTTTTCTTAATCCTCATTTATTGCTCAACTCTATAGACAGTTGGCTCTGTCCTCACCAAGGATATGAGTGAAAATGATGAATTTTTTTAGAGTCATATTCCCATTCTCTATAAGTGTATTTGTTGCAACTCTTTTCTTGAGATTTTATTTTTAAGCAATCTCTACACCTAACGTTGGGCTAGAACTCAAAGCCCATGAGATCAAGAGTCGCATGCTCCACTGAGCCAGCCAAGCACCCCTCTTTTCTTGACTTTATTCTTTTCTTTTGGTTTCTCCTTTATCCCTCTGACTGTTCCTTTCACAGTATCTTTGGTTGGCTCTTTTCCTTAAAAGTATGGTATGATATTTCATCATCTTCTTAAGCTGTGTGTTTTCTGTTTATCTCATTCTCTTCCATGGCCTCAGCTATTTCTGGAACTTGGGAGCCAATACAGCCAACTGTCTATCTGTAATTTGCTACTATCCCATTTTAAAAATGGAGATTTTTGGTTATGTCTTATTGAGTAGTTGAAATTCAGTAAAGACTCTATGATTCAGACCCTGGGCTTTGGCTTTGCAAACTTAGAAAATTAATTAGCGTAATGTTTTCAAGGTTTGTAAGTGCTATAATGTGTATCATTACTTCATTTTTATGGCTGAATAATATTCCGTTATTTGAATATACCACATTTTGCTTATCCATTCATCAGTTGATGGACATTTGGGTTGTTTCCATTTTGTGGCTATTATGAATAATAACACATTTGTGTTCAGGTTTTGTGTGGACATGTATTTTCATTTCTCTTGGGTGTATATCTAGGATGGAATTGCTGGTTCATATGGTAACTTTATGTTTAACTTCTTGAGGAACTGCCAGACTATTTTCTAAAGCAGCTGCACCGTTTTACATTCTTGCCAGCAGTGTATTAGGGTTTTAATTTCTTCACATCCTTATCAGCACTTGTCTGTCTTTTTGATTTTAACGCTCCTAGTGGTTGTGAAATGGTATCTCATTGTGGCTTTGAATTGCATTTTCCTGAAGTCTAATAACATTGAGTGTCTCTTCATGTACTTACTGGTCATTTGTGTATCATCTTTGGAGAAATGTCTATTCAGATCCTTTGCCCATTTTTAAGTTGGAGTATTTATCTTTTTTTTAATCTCTTCTTTTTTAAGATTTACTTATTTATCTTTAGTTGACAGAGAGCGTGCGAGAGAGGGAACACAAGCAGGGGGAGTGGGAGAGGGAGAAGCAGGCTTCCTGCAAAGCAAGGAGGCCTGCCTGGGGCTTGATCCCAGCATCCTAGGATCATGAAGCCTAAGGCAGACAGTTAACAACTGAGCCACCCAGGTGCCCCATTTATCTTTTTATTATTGAGTTTATGAGATTTTTATGTATTCTGGATACATTTCCCTTATCAGATATATTTTCTCTTATTCTGTGGAGTACCTTTTCACTTTCTTGATGATATTGTTTACAGCACAAAAGCTTTTAATTTTCATGAAACCCAATCAGTTTTCTTTTCTTTTTTTTTTTTTTTCTTTTTTTGCTTATGCTTGGTGTCACATCTAAGAAACCATTGCCAAGTCCAGGACTGCAAAGGTTAATGGATTTATTTCTAAGAATTTATATTAGCACTTCCATTTCGGTCTCTGATCCATTTTGAATTACTTTTTTTAATGATTAATTATATTTTTTCTTTTGTGAAGTGTCTGCTTATATGTTTTATTCATTTTTCTATTTTTTCTCAGTATTTTTCTTGTTAATATACTTGAAGTATACTTGAAAAATATTACATGTCAATTAATATTTAAAATTTTTAATACCAATAGTACTTTAAAGATGTTTTGTTGCCTTTTTTTTTTTTTTTCTAAACAAGTAAAAGAAGTATATACAGTGAAATGCTTACCTTTCGTATTTGTCCCACCTGCCCAGTTTCCCTCCCTGGAGTCACTGTCTTTTACCAATTTCTTCACTGTGGTTCCAGAGAAATTTATATTAGTTCTATATAATAAATATATAAATATATGCAACATGTTTTAATTTCGTGCAGTTAAATTATTTGCTAAACTTGGTATAAGGATTTTCCTAGCTCTGTTTTAATTTTTATATGTTTTTCAGGCATATAGAAAACTTTTATCAGTCAGAACTCTTACACCTTTTTTCCCTTTCACTTCAAATTATAGAAAATTATTTATTTATTTATTTAAAGTACTTTCCATGCCCAGTGTGGGGCTTGTACTCACAACCCCGATATCAACGGTTAGATCAAGGGTTGCATGTTCCACCAACAGAACCCACCAGGCGCCCCTAGAAAGTTCTTTTTTTTTTTTTTTAAGATTTTATTTATTTGAGAGAGAGAGCGCATGTGCACACGTGCTCATAAGTGAGTGTGGGGAAGGGCAGAGAGGGAGAAGCAGACTCCCGATGAGCAGGGAACCTGCCATGGGGCTTGATCCCAGGACCCTGGGATCATGACCTGAGCTGAAGGCAGATGCTTAACTGATTGAGCCACCAAGGTGCCTGAAAGTTATTTATTTATAAATATTTATTTTCTTATAGTTTTAAAATGATTTGATAACTATGTATTTGTTTTGAATTTATTTTGAAATATGTGAGATAGTGTATTATTTACTTTTGTGTTACAAATTACCCCAAAATTTAGTGTGTTGAAACAGCAAGATTTTTTAATCCACAGTGTCGTGAAGCTTAGGTGGGTCCACTGGTTCAGGGTCTTTCAGAAGGCTGCAGTAATCTTGAGGCTCAACTGGGAAGAATTTACTTCCTGGCTCACTCCTGGCTCTTGGCACGATGCAGTTCTTTTGACCTGTTGGACAAAGACCTCAGTTCCTTATAAACTGACTGCCAGCGGCCTCCTTTAGTTCCTGGCTGCATGGGCCCCTCCACGAAGCATCTTACTACTTGGCAGCGTGTTTCATCAGAGTGAGGAAGTGAGAAAGCAAGAGAACGCTATCAAGATGGAAGTCTTACAGTCTTTTGTAACTTAAACATAGGAGTGAAGTCCCATCACTTTTCACTATTCATTAGAAGTAGGTGATAAAGGTCAGCCCACACAAGGTGTGAAAACCAGCAGGTGGGGATCACTGGGAGCCATACAAGAAGGTGCCTATTACAGATGTTAGTATAAATAGACTCTATAGATTGTCATCTTCTGTTGAGCTAGATTTGACAAATAGGCAGTTGGAACTCTGTTTCTAAAGCTGAGAGTTGGGACTGAAACTGATTGTCAGGGAATAAGAGGAGCTACTAGAAGATCTGTCGCAGTGACCTAGACATGAGATAATACAGGGAAGGTGTTAGTACGCAGGAAAAGAGGGAAACTGTTAGAGGAAGGTTGACAGACCTTGGTGATTGGATGGAGGCTTGTAGTGAGGGAAGGAAGTGAAAATAGGCATCCGTCATCCAGATTTGAAACTTCGAGAAATCTATAGGGGAAACAGGTTTGGGGAGTCAAATGATGCATTTGGTTTTAGGTACGTTGAGCTAAAGTTGCCAGCTAAAGTTGCCAGAATGTTGACGTTGCATATCCAGCTAGACCTTAGAGATGTGGGGCATTGGGAAGGTAGATAATTGCCTTTATGGTATCAAGAATGTTTTCACTTCTTTTGTCACATTTAACCCTCACAACAGCTCTTAGAGGAAGGTAGGACATTGTTATCCCCATTTTACAATTGAAGAAAACAAAGCAAAATGAATTGGCTAAGGCTACATAACTAGTAAGTAGAAGAACTTTTATTTCTAGGTAGTTATTTGCATAAAGGTATTTAAAAGATAAACTCTCTAAAGGAATGAATAATAATTATTTTTTTAAGATTTTATTTATTTGAGAGAGAGCGAGAGACAGCGAGCATGAACTGTGGGCGGCAGAGGAGGTGGGAGAAGCAGACTCCCTGCTGAGCAGAGCCTGATGCGGGGCTCAATCCCAGGACCCTGGATCATGGCCTGAGGCGAAAGCAGATGCTTAACCGACTGAGCCACGCAGGTGCTCCATTAATAATTATTATTATTTTTAAAATATTTTATTGAGAGTGAGAGCACGCGCTTGGGAGCACATGTGTGTGCAAATGGGGGAGGGGCAGAGAGAGACTCTCAAGCAACTCTATGCTGGTTGCAGAGCCCTGCAGCCCACTCAGGCCTTGAGATCGTGACCTGAGCTGAAATCAAGAATCAGATGCTTAACTGACTGAACCACCCACGTGCCCCATGGAATGAATAATTACTGATAAATAGTTTAGAACGTGGTGGGTTCATCATTTACTAGTATTCTAACTCATGCAGCAAATATTTTTGAGCATCTACCATGTGTGAAGCCCTGTTAGTTCCAAATTAATGTATCCATTCATAACCATGAAAAGTAAGGACTCCCAAGGCTTATCTGGGGAGGAATCTGAAAAAGAATCAGAAAAGAGGGGTGCCTGGCTAGCTCAGTTGGTAGAGCATGCCACTCTTTTTTTTTTTTTTTTTTTAAGATTTTATTTATTTATGTGACAGAGAGACAGCCAGCGAGGGAGGGAACACAAGCAGGGGGAGTGGGAGAGGAAGAAGCAGGCTCCCAGCGGAGGAGCCTGATGTGGGGCTCGATCCCATAACGCCGGGATCACGCCCTGAACCGAAGGCAGACGCCCAACGACTGCGCCACCCAGGCGCCCCAGAGCATGCCACTCTTGATCTTGGTCTTATGAATTAAAACCCCATACTGGGTATAGAGATTACTTAAAAATAAAATCTTTCAAAAAAGAAGGAAGGAAGGAAGGAAGGAAGGAAGGAAGGAAGGAAGGAAGGAAGGAAGGACCTCAGTTGCATTTGCAGAGTATGTATCATGATGCCCAAAGCCGAGAAGTAAATTGATTAGTTTAGCCTTTAATTTTCTTCCACAGTAATTTATATTCATATGTTGTGGTCTTTGCTCACCATTTAAAAGGAAAACAGATTTCTTAATTTTGGATTGTTCCTTCCTTTTTCGTAATAAATGTTTAAAGTTTACAAAATGTGCTTGTTTCCATTATTTTCACATTCTTCGTGTCAGCTTTTAGAAAAATTTACAAATCTGCAAATATGCCACTTGTTTATTGAAATGGACAGAAGAGAACTACCCAGAGGAGGAACTGAAAAGCAAATTGGGGTGTATAACAGACCTGCTTTTCTTATTTTGGGCTCCATGCTGGCTAAGCACCATTAACAAACAGGCAGATCTCTTTTCCTCATTAGCTCTTAGTTCTGGGTTTCAGGAAATGGAAAGAAGTCTACAAATATATAGTATAGAAATAATTTTTACGGTCAGATCTGGTGTATAGCACTGTGAATACTCTGTTACAAGAAAAAGTACCTATTTGCAAATGGAGAAAGGAGATCTGCCTAAATATAACCTAACATTTACTGTCTTCAAGGTTTGACCACTTCTTTCGAGTTTGATTTGAAGAAATCATGAATGTTTGCTTTTCTTCTCTGTACGGGTTAAAGGAAAGTTGAATGTGTATTTCTGTACCCCAGTTTTTTTTTTCCTCATCTGAAATTTGCAATCGATGCTAGTAAAAATAAGGGAAAGGCAACTTAGAGGCACATAATTGAAAACTATAAAATGTTATTCCAAAAATCTAGTGGGGGGATGCCTGGGTGGCTCAGTCTGTTAAGCATCTGCCTTCAGCTCAGGTCATGAACCCGGGGTCCTGGAATCAAGTTCCACATCAGGCTTCTTGCTCAGAGGGGAGCCTGCTTCTCCCCTGCCTGCTGCTCCCCCTACTTGTGCTCGCTCACTCTCTCTGGCAGATAAATAAATAAAACCTTAAAACAAACAAACAAAAACCCACAAAAATTAGTGTGAACTATACCAAACCTTGAGGAAAAAGATTTGGTTTATTATGGTATACTCTGATTTCTTAATGTTTTATATTTTTGCTCTGTAGGTCTAAATACAGTCCATTTGAGTTCGTATTTTACATAGCAGTTACACTGTATCAAAACTATGCAAACAAGTTAATGTTAGAACATGCAAATTAGTCTTTTAGTCCTCTTTGAATAAATTGCATAATTTAGGTTCAGAAGAAATTGTCTATATAATAGATTTGTGAGAAATTATGTCTTTTTAAACTCTCCTGTTTTTGCTTTTGAAAATAGAATATTCTTGATGTAAATTATACTACCTTGAAGAGAGAGAACATCTTTTGTTTCCTTTTTTTGAGGGAATGTCTTCATTAGCTGAGAATCTTCCCTTGTACTGATTTTGCTTAATAAAATTATTTGTGTCCAGACTTAGGGTTAAGTTAAAACCAAATTGCCTGATTAAATAGTTACATTACTGTTTTGGCATTACCATCTGGGTTTTAGAACAACTTAGTTTGGGGGCGAAAGAAAGGATTCTCTTTTGGGTTTATTAGGTCTTGTAACAAAGCATGATTTCCCACTCAGTGTCTCCCTGTACTTGAGTTTTGGCTGTCTTTGCTGTTTACTTCCATTGCTGTTCTTGAGGTTGGTCAGAAAGGCCCTGGTGGGGAGAAACTGAAGTCTGTGGTTGCTGCTGGCCGCAGCTGGAAACCCTAGTGAAAAGGTGGTAGGGAGAAAAAAAGAAACAAGAAGGAAAATAGGGAAAGAAAAAGAAGAGACAGAGCAAAGAGAGACAGGGGAAGAGGGAGGAGGAGGGAGGAGGGGAATGAGAATGATATAAATGGTGAGATGAAATGCCACCAGTAGTTGCTTCTGAAAACAGCTTTCTTGTCCTTGATAGAGGCCTTTTTAAAGTGCTGCCTGAGCCTGTATCGTCAATTCTACAAAGAAAACTTCTTTATCAGTTTTGCAGATGTTTCACATATTTATAACATAAATGAAAAGCGTATTTTTAACGTAATTTTTTGGAATAGGTAATATGTTCACTTTATTAAAAAAATAATTAGAAGGTGTCCAATGAAAATCTCTTCCCATCCTCTACTGGTCCAGGTCTCCTCCTACCTAAAAATGGCTTCTTGTGTGTGCTTCCAGAGAGGGTTTTTTTTTTTTTTTTTAAGATTTATTTATTTATTTGAGGCGGGGGAGGGGAGGGTCAGTGGGAGAGGGAGAGAGAGTCTTAAGCACACTGCAGCCTGGGTTCAGTCTCATGAGCTCATGATCTGAGCTGACACCAAGAGCTGGGCATTTAACTGACTGTACCACCCACGTTCCCCCCCCCCCCGAGATTTTTTTAAAAAGAATTCAGCAAATACATGTTTGTTGCACTTTTAGTTTTACCGCAGAGGTATCTTAATATTTGTATTAGTTCAGGCTGCCATAACAGAATACTGTGCACTGGCTGGCTTAAATAACCCAGATTTATTCTTACGTATCTGAAGACTGGAAGTCCGAGATCAGGTTTTTATTTGTAATAATAAAAGCCTAGAAATAAAACTGTTAGTAGGGGGACTGATTAACTATATGATACTGCCATAAAATGGATGACTATGCAGATGTTAAGAATGAGTTAGAGTCATATATGTCAGTATGAAACCATCCCTAAGAAAATTGTGAGAAAAGCAAGGTACAGAACTGTGTATAATTGCAAGCATTTGTTTAAAAAGTGTGTGTGTGTGTGTGTGTGTGTGTGTGTGTACGTGTGCACTTGTAGGAGCATAGAGTATCTCTGACGGCGTACACAGGAAATTGAGAGAAGTCCTCGTCTCTGAGGAGAGAAACTGGTGGCTGGAAGACAGGGTTGGATCATGTAATACACAGTAATGCTTGTTGGGAGATAGTTTTTCCTTTGTTCCTTACTGTTCCCAAAAATTTATATAGCAAACAGTCTTGGAAGATATACTATCTCCCTTGTAAGCAAAAGTCAGGTTTATTTACCATCACTTTAATAAACATAAGGTCTCCTTGCTGCAGAGGTCACGCTGACTTATTGTCCACTAAAAGATCTGGGTTCCCTGTATAAGAGGTTCCTCACCTGTACCACAGCCTCCTGCATGTGCCGGCATCTCCCGTCCTCTTTGTGTTGCCCTCCGTGATGGGAGTCTTGCTGTGGCTACTGAAGTCTCTTGTCTCTGACTCAGGAGTCTCATGCCTTCTGCCAGCATCCATGAAACTGGGCTAACTTGTTAGCTTGCAAGTAGGGTAACATCTCAGACCCTTCATCGTTGACAAAGTACCTACAGGAGAATAACAGTAATTATTTCTCAAAATAAAAGATGTGGAAGTCTTAGGGCTTTTTAGGTCCCATCGTTCTGACCGGAAAATACCAGGTTAAGAAGAGAGGACATATCTAGAAAACTGATCTAGAAAACGAGCCTAGATCAGAGGAATTTGCCTATGGAGGAATTGACTTCTGCAGTGGGAGAGAACGAGTATTTTGTTGAGTGTTAACCATATTGAAATACATTTCAAAAATATATGGGTTGAAATATATTATCTCTTTTTTTCTTTCCTCATTGTAAATCTGCAAAACAGATTTTCTTACCCCCATTTACAGATGAGGAAACTCAGGACCAGATGTCTTACCTACCCAAGGTCACACTGAAGTTCATATCTGTATCTGTATCTGGCACTAAGCCATGTTCTTTCCATTATAATAAACAGCTTTCTCACTTCGTTGAGGTATTAGAGGTGACTTTCTACTTTTCCATGTAGAAATTTTTTCTGTCCCATCATCACTGAACCTCTGTCCTGCCTGTTATCTGCATAAGGGATTTCTTAGTTGTCTGTAACAATCAGATTATGTTTAGGATTTTTTTTTTTTTTTTGGTCTGTATAGGCAAACATTTTACAGCTATGCTTCTCAAACTCTCTTGCTGAATATTCTCTCTTTTTTCTTTTCTTTTCTTTTTTTTTTTTGAGAGACAGGGAGAGAGAACCTGTGCACGCCAGTGTGACTGGAGCTGGGGAGAGGGGGATGGAGAGAGAGAATCTCAAGCAGACTCCCTGCTGAGCATGGAGCCCAGCTCTTGATTTCAACTGAGGTCATGATCTCAGGATTGTGAGATCATGACCTGAGTTGAAATCAGAAGTCAGACGCTTAACTAACAGCCACCCAGATTCCCTTCTTCCTGATAGTAGGTACCTTAAATAGATCTAGTTTGTGATTTAAAGTAGTCAGTGGCTGGTATAACTTTCATGAGAGTTTTTTGTATTATCTTCAAAATTCATGACAATTTTATATTCTACTCTGTATCTGTTGCTTTCAGAGGTCAGTAAATAATACCCTGAGTTCAGGACCAGTTGAGAAAGAGGACATAGGAATCAGACAGGACATAAAATTGTCAGTTTTTTTTTTTAATTGTGGCAAAATATACATATGAAATTTACCATCTTTTTTTAAGAATATGATTCTGTGTCACTAAGTACATTCACATTGTTATGCAACTATCACTATTATTCTCTTTTTTTTTTAAGATTTTATTTATTTATTTATTAGAGCGCACAGAAGCAGGAGGGGCAGAAGGAGAGGGAGAAGCAGACTCCCTGCTGAGCGGGAAGCCTGACATGGTGCTTGATCCCAGGACCCTGAAATCGTGACGCTTAACACAACTGAGCCACCCAGATACTCCTATCACTACAATTCTTTAGAATTTTTCATCATCCCAAACTAAAACTCTGTGCCCATTAAATAATAACTCCCCATTCCCCACCCCAACCCTCAGCCCCTGGCAACCACTGTTCTGTCTTTTGTCTCTGTGATTTTGACTACTCTTGGTACTTCATATAAGTGAAATCATACAATATTTGTCATTTTGTATTTGGCTTACTTCACTTAGCATAATGGCCTCAAGTTTCATCCATGTTGCAGCATGTGTTACAATTTTCTCCCCTTTTAAGACTGAATAATATTTGATTGCATGTATTTGCCACATTTTATTTATCCATTTACATTTGGGTTGTTTCCATCTTCTGGCTATTGTGAATAATGCCACTGTGAACATTGGTATAACAAATACCTGTTCAAGTCCCTGCTTTCATTCTTTTGGATATATACCCAGAAGTGGAGTCACTGGATCCTATAGTAACTCGACATTTAACTTTTTGAGCACCCATCGTTGCTGTTTTCCACGGCAGCTGTACCATTTTACATTCCCACCAACAGTGCAGAAGGGTTCCAGTTTCTCCACATCCTTGCCAACCCTTGTTCTTTTCTGTCTTTTGTTTGGTTTTGATAATAGACATCCTAATGGATGTTAAGAAATAGTTTTATTACTGGAAAAGCTCACTGAAGAAAGCAGCAGCAGTTAACAGGGTAAGGTAGGTTTGCTATTTCCACCCTGGAATTAGGCACACTTATTTACCTAGTCACAGCCAGTTTGGAACACTCAGGTCTTTTCTCTGTCACAGCAGGTAAGAATGTCTTCTTTGGGTAGGAGGCAGATCCAAGGGAACAAGCTCAGAAAGGGTGAACCGTTCATGCCCAGCTGTGGAAGGTGTCAGGGTAAGAATGGGGAGGGGAGGACAGGAGCTCTCTGGAGAAGTTCTCCACATGGAAATATGTCAGGATTGAGCAAGTTGTTGTTTTTTTTTAACATTTACAAGAGTTTTGATATTAAAAATGTTTTAACTTCTTACAGTCAACTGAATTTGCTCTAGAATGCAGTCTGGTTTTACCCTGTTCTCTAAGCCACCCAGCCCAGTTTTGGGCATGTATAACCTAATTTGGGAAGTAAGTGTTTGTACGAAACACTTCTACATCCCAAAAGAGCAGTGGTCTTATGGTCACATTGGAAAGTTTAAAAAAATTTAATCTATACCTAATAATAGATAGAAATAGCTCTATGCCTGAATTATGCCACCTATTCAAGATAATTGAACTTTTTAAAAAAAGATTTTATTTCTTTGACACAGAGAGCACAGCAGGGGGAGCAGGAGAGGGAGAAGCAGGCTCCCTGTTGAGCCGGGAGCCTGATGCGGGGCTTAATCCCAGGACTCTGGGATCATGACCTGAGCTGAAGGCAGATGCTTAACTGACTGAGCCACACAGGCGCTCCGATAATTGAACATTTAAAAAATGTTTTGGTTGTAAAAATAATATATTAAAGTTGGAAAATGTGAAACAGTAAAGGGAGCAAAGTAAAACCATCCATAATTCCTCCCATCTGGTAATAACCATAATTACTATTTTGTGTAGTTTTGTTCTGTGTACATTTTTTATAGGCTATATAAAATTTGGTAGTCTGAAGTTTTAATGATCTTAAAATACTTTCCCATGTTTTTAGAAACTCATACACAGTTTACTTGGTGAATACTATTCTATGATACTTCTTTTTTTTAATTATTAAATTCCAGTGATTTAACATATAGTGTAATCTGTGATACTTCTTAATCATTCTCTTAATGTCATTCATTGAGCTTTTTTGTTTCCTTCCTCTCCATTTCTTTTTTTCTTTATTATTATTATTTTAATTATTATAAATAGTGCTACAGTGGACACAGTTGCATATTATCTTTGTCTACATTTCTAATCATTTTCTTAGACTAGATACCTGGAAGTAAAATTCTTGGGCCCAAGAGCATTGACATTTTAAAAAAATTTTAATTCCAGTATAATTAACATGGAGTGTTATATGAGTTTCAGGTATACAATATAGTGATTCAGCAATTCTATGCATAACCCAATGCAAAGAGCATTAACATTTTTTTTTTAAGATTTTATTTATTTATTCGACAGAGATAGAGACAGCCAGCGAGAGAGGGAACACAAGCAGGGCGAGTGGGAGAGGAAGAAGCAGGCTCATAGCGGAGGAGCCTGATGTGGGGCTCCATCCCATAACGCCTGGATCACGCCCTGAGCCGAAGGCAGATGCCCAACCGCTGTGCCACCCAGGCGCCCCGAGCATTAACATTTTTAAAGCTCTTAGCAGGAAGGGAGTACCTTTCACTTGACTTCATACTTTTGGGTATAGACTAAAACATAGTTGGAATTAGAATTTGTTTTATCTGAGATTGATTTGAGTATATAGGCTGTGAGTTGAATTTTTTTTTTTTTGCCAGAGACTCAGAATTGTCTGGTGGTTTTATAGAAACATTCTGCTTCTCTCTTCCCATGGCTTAAATCATTCGGCAGAGATTTCTTGAACATAAGAAATCCTAGGCTATACACGAGGTGCTGCAAGGAATACTAGGATGAGTAAGAAGCAGTCACTGCTCTGCAAAATATCATTTTACAGCAGAAGGAAGTACATGTGTTGCAGTCACTCCCATCTGTTGTCATTTGCTTTTTCCTTAGCTAAGCTGGCTGCTGTCTCCCTTCATCATGCTATTTATGCTATCAAGGGAGTGAACCAAAACTAAGCTAATTTTGGAGGACAGTTTTTGCTTAGTAGAAAATAGGAATTTTGGTCTGTGGCTTTAACTGATTACAGCTTGCTTAAAGTCCTGTCTGCAGTTCAATGTGTTAGGGTCCAAGACTAATTCCTCTACCTGGGCTCTGGAAGCCACCTTCCTCCTGTTTTCCTCTTTCTCCTGAGTCTTGAGTCTTTGTCTCCTTCTCTTTGGGTGGTTAGAACTACCCTGTCTTAAGCCCACATCCTTGTAACCAGTCCCGTTTCTCCCACTCTCTCTTAATTATTACTGCCAGCTGACTGCGCCTTCATCATTCCATTGATCTGTTGTCTTTTAGTTGTTAAATCTAATAGAAACTTCTTAGTCTTCATCTTATTTCACCCCTCAGTAGCTTTGAACATGCTTGACCACATATTTATTTGAAATACTCCCAGTTTTCTTCCTGTTACTCAACTTCTTATACCTTCTCTGCACTCCCTTGCCTTTAAAACTTTTCCTTAGGGTTCTTTCTTAGACTCTGTTCCATATAATCTTTCTTGGGTGATTTTATTTGCTCTCATAACTTCAAAACCAGTTACATGCTTATGTGCCGATTACTGCCAAATCTATGTGTCCAACCCAGATCATGCTACCTTACTGGATATCTTGCTGTGTAAGTCCCACAGATCCCTGAAATTCAACATGAGAAACTGGAACAAACCCAAAACTTCCCAGTGAAGGTATTAGTATCTGCACAGTTGTTCCAGCTGGAAATCCGGGGGTAGCCCTATCTCTTCTGTCTTACCCTTACTCTCACTGTTGATCTCTTTTTCACTTCACATCTAATCAGTCACGTCCAGTCATTTCAGCCTCAGTCACTATCGACTCCTGTGTCTTTATTTAGTGAATCCCATGTCTTTAGTGAAATACCTTTCCCATTTTATATGACAGCTAAAAACACAGTCCCAATGTGTCTCTCCTCCAATAGGAGCCCTTTCATTGTCTTTTTCTTTAAGGAGATACATTTCTCTTAGATTATGATGTGGGGATGGAGAGAAATTCCCTTTTTAATTTTCCCATTCCTTTCAGTGGATTTGCGGAGTGGTTTGTGTTTTAGAAGGTACTGAGTAATTGTGCTGAACTGAAATGAATGGATTTGAAACTCTTCAGAAAGTAGCTTAACTTCAAAAGCTTCTACAGAGCTTTCTTAAGTCTGATCAAGAAGGGGTAAGAAGTAAGTGTGTTATAGTAACGGAGACTTAGGAATTGAAATAATCATTATTATGTCGGAGAAGAGGAGGCTCACGTAAACTAAAATAATGCCACTTGGCATAGTTCAAATCAGTTGTTTTTATAGACTCTCAGTGTATCATGTTGATTGATTTGCAAATATTGAACCACCCCTGCAGTCCCAAAATAAATCCCACTTCATTGTGGTGAATAATTCTTTTAATGTACTGTTGAAGCTGATTTGCTAGTATTTTATTGAGAATTTTTGCATCCGTGTTCATCAGGCCTATACTTACCCTTTTTAGTGGGTCTTTGTCTGGTTTTGGAATCAAGGTAATGCTGGCTTTGTAGAATGAATTTGGAGTTTTCCTTCTGTTTCTATTTTTTGGAGCAGTTTGAGAAGAGTAGGTATTAACTCTTCTTTAAATGTCTGTTAGAATTCCCCTGGGAAGACATCTGGCCCAGGACTTTTGTTTGTTGGGAGATTTTTGAGAACTGATTCAATTTCTTTGCTGGTTGTGGGTCTGTTCAAATTTTTGTATTCCTGTCTCAGTTTTGGTAGTTCGTAAGTTTCTAGGATTTTTTTTCCATTTCTTCCAGGTTGCCCAGTTAATTGGCATATAATTTTTCATAGTATTCTCTTATAATTGTTTGTGGTTCTGTGGTGTTGCTTGTGATTTCTCTTCTTTCCTTCGTGATTTTATTTGGGTCCTTTCTCTCTTCTTTTTGTAAGTCTGGCTAGGTGTTTATCAATTTTATTAATTCTTTTGAAGAACCAACAATTAGTTTTGTTGATCTGTTCTACTGTTTTTGTTTTGTTTAGTTTCTTTATCATTTATTTCCTCTCTAATCTTTATTATTTCCCTTCTTCTGCCAGCTTAAGGTTTTATTTGCTGTTCTCTTTCTAGCTCCTTTAGGTATAAGGTAAGATTGTGTGTTTGAGACTTCTCTTGCTTTTTGAGGTAGGCCTGTATTTCAGTATACTTCCCTCTTCGCACTGCTTTTGCTGCATCCCAAGGGTTTTGGACTGCCACATTTCCATTTTCATTTGCTTCCATGTATTTTTTTATTTCTTTGATTCCTGGTTAACCCAGTCATTCTTCAGTAGGATGTTCCTTTTTTTTTTTCCTTAAGATTTTATTTATTTATTTGTCAGAGAGAGACAGCGCAAGCCAGGGGAGTGGCAGGCAGAGGGAGAAGCAGACTCGCTGCTGAGCAAGGAGCCTGATGTGGTACTTGATCATGACCTGAGCGGAACGTAGACACTTAACCGACTGAGCCACCCAGGCGTCCTAGTAGAAAGTTCTTTAACTTCTGTGTATTTGAAGTCTTTCCAAATTTTTTCTGGTGGTTGATTTCAAGTTTTGGTCTGAAAATATGCATGATACGATCTTGATATTTTTGTACTTTTGAAGGCTGATTTGTGACCCAGTATGTGATCTCTTCTGGAGAATGTTCCTTGTGCACTCAAAAAGAATATGTATTCTGCTGCTTTAGGATGAAATGTTCTGAATATATCTGTTAAGTCCATCTGGCCCAGTGTGTCATTCAAAGCCATTATTTCCTTGTTGATTTTCTGCTTAGGTGATCTGTCCATCGCTGTAAGTGGGGTGTTAAAGTCCCCTACTATTACTGTGTTTTTATCAGTGAGTTTCTTTATGTTTATTATTAATTGATTTATATATTTGGGTGCTCCCAAGTTGGGGGCATAAATATTTACAGTTGTTAGATTTTCTTGAATGATAGACCCCTTAATTATGATATAATGCCCTTCTTCATGTCTTGTTACAGTCTCTGTTTTAAAATCTGGTTTGTCTGATACTGAGTATGGCTACTCCAGCTTTCTTTTGACGTTCATTAGCATAATAGATGGTTCTCCAGCTCCTCACTTTCTTTTTTTTTAAAAGATTTTATTTATTTATTTGATAACACAAAGAGAGAGAGAGTGTGTACAAGAGTTGGGGGGGTGCAGAGGGAGAGGAGAAGCAAACTCCTCACTGAGCAGGGAGCCGAATGAGGGGCTTGATCCCAGGACCCCAGGATCACGACCTGAGCCAAAGGCAGACCTTCAACTGACTGAGCCACCCAGATGCCCCTCCATCCCTCACTTTCAATCTGCAGATGTCTGTAGGTCTAAAATGAGTCTCTGTAGGCAGCATATAGATGGAGCTTGTTTTTTTATCCATTCTGATACCCTATGTCTTTTGATTGAAGCATTTAGTCCAATTACATTGAGAGTGATTATTGAAAGATACGCATTTGGTGTCATTGTGTTACCTGTAGAGTTCGTGTTTCTGGTGATGTTCTCTGGTCCTTCCTAGTTTTTGTTGCTTCTGGTCATTTTTTTCCCACTCAGAGTCCCCCCCCCTTAATATTTCTTGAAGGGCTAATTTAGTGGTCATGAACTCCTTTAGTTTTTGTTTGTCTGGGAAGGACTTTTTTCCTAACCCTTCTATTCTGAGTGACAGCCCTGCTGGATGAAGAATTCTTGGCTGCATGTTTTCCCCATTTAGCCGGTTGAATATTTCATGCCACTCTCTTTTGGCCTGCCACGTTTCTGTGGATAGATCTATGCAAACCTGATCTGTCTTCCCTTGTTCAAGGACTTTTTTTTTTTTTTTAATCCCTTGACGCTTTCAGGACTCTTTCCTTGTCTGTATTTTGTGAATTTGGCTATGATATGCCTTGGCAATGGTTAGCTTTTGTTGAATTTAGTGGGAGTTCTGTGTTTCTTGGATTTTGATGTCTGTATCCTTCCCCAGATTAGAGAAATTTTCAACTATAATTCGATCGAATACACTTTCTGCCCCTTTTCCTCTCTCTTCATCTTCTGGAACTCCTATGATACAAATATTACTACATTTTAGTAAGTCACTGAGTTCCCTAAGTCTACCTTTGTGGTCCATTGCCTTTCTTTCCCTCTTCTTTTCAGCTTCATTAGTTTCCATAATTTTATCTTCTATATCACTGATTTATTTGCTCCTCTTACTCGTCCATCCTTATTTTTATAGCCTCCATTTGGGATTGCATCTCGGTTACGGCATTTTAAATTTTGGCTGACAAGATTTTAGTTCTTTTATGTCTGCAGTAAGGGATTCTCTAGAGTCTTCTGTGTTTTTTCCAAGCCCAGCTAGTATCCATATAATTGTTGTTAAATTCTAGTTGAGACATCTTACTTACATCTACATTGACTAAATCTCTGGTCATTATTTCTTCCTGTTCTTTCTTTTGAGGTGAATTCCTGTGTCTTGTCATTTTGGAGAGAGGAAGAAAAGGAAAATAAAACAAAATAAAAATTAAAAAATCGAGGAAAAAGGAAAAAAAATACATAAAGGAAGCTAGATCCTAGGTATGGTTTGGTCTGCTTGTTACAAAAAGCTCGACTGAAAAAAGGTAGGGGCCCAGGCCTGGTAGCTCAGTCAACTCTTGATTTTGGCTCAGGTCATGATCTCAGGGTCCCGGAATGAAGCCCTGCACTGGGCTCCATGCTTAGTGGGGAGTCTGCTTGAGGATTCTCTCTCCCCCTCTCCCTCTGCCCTCCCCTGCTCATGCTCTCTCTTTCTGTCTCTCTAAATAAATCTTTTTAAGAAAGAAAAAAGGTAGAAAGAGAAGAAAAAGAAGAAAGAAATTAAAAATTAAAAGAAATATGTACATAAAATACAATTAAAAAATTAAAAATTGCTCTTCCTGTATCCAGAAAACAAGACAAAGAAAAACAGACAAAACCAAAATAAAACAAGAAACAAAAGCCAAAGGAAGCTAGATCCTGTTTCCCTTAGCTCTGATGCTTTGCAGCACTCTGTGATCAGTAGATTCGGTGTGTAAGGGAGTTTGTGCTGGTCTTTTGGTGGGGGGCGCCCACCCGCTGCTCTGATTCTCAGGTGGAATTGCCGTAGTGGAGGTGCTCCTGCAGGGCGAAGAGGAGTGGGGCTTGATGTAGTGGCTCAGTTCTCCACTTGGTGGAGCTCTTTAGCTCACTGAGATGGATCAAGCTGGGAGTGGGGGAATGGCTTTGACCTGTTCTCTCCTCTCCACAGCAGGGAATGCGTGCCACCCCTCTTCAGTAAGCCCTCACAGATGCCCAAACAGTGACCCTGTCTGTGTTACTGGTTTCTGTGACATCCCCGCCTTCACCCTGTCTGTGTCCTAACTGTCCTCCTGCCAAACGGTGCAGCACTCTTGTGTTTTTAATCTCAGGTGTGGTTGTGTTTCAACCCCCCGGGCACAGACCGGCACTGATCCTCTGGGGAAGGGTCTCCCTGTATTGTGGCCAGTGCCAGCTTGTCGCAGGAGACAGCTGTGCCATCTCTCAGCAGTTTGGAGTTTATGGTAGATCACAACGCACAGCTGGTGCCAGGGTTTGCAGCCCTCAGTCAGAGGCTGTTCCGTGCTGGTGAGTGGGACAGCTTGATGGCGCCTGCAGGGCCCTTTGCCCGCGGGAGGCCCTCTATCAAATGCACTCCAAGCAGGGGTACCACTTCTCCCTCTGTGACCCTGGGGAATCCTCAGGCTGCCTGCTGCTGGGGCTCAGCTCTGCTCTCCCACTAGAGCACCGCTCAGTTCCCCAGGCGCAAACCCAGCAATGTCTCAGACTTTGGAAACTTCAGAATCACACTTCACTGTTTATAGAAAACTGGCAGTGTTGTAATCCTCTGCTTTTTCCCTATCAGTGGTTTTGGGGAATAGTTTTCTTGTGCAGTCCCCCGCGTGTGTTTTTACTCTTTTTTTCTTTTCTATGCTTTCTCTCTCCTCCTCCGAAGTCTTAGAGAACAAAGCTGTACACCTACAAACCAGAAAAACGAATGTAGGAGCTGGAATGTAGGAGCTGCAAGGAGTTTGTGAGGGAAGAAGAGCCATGGGTGCTGCCCAGGGAGGGCACCGTGACAGTGGAAGGAGCATCAAGGGAGAGGAGGAGGAGAGAAAGCATAGAAAAGAAAAAGAGTAAAAACACACGGGGGGACTGCCTGAAAACTATTCCCCAAAACCACTGATAGGGAAAAAGCAGAGGATTACAACACTGCCAGTTTTCTATAACAGTGAAGTGTGATTCTGAAGTTTCCAAAGTCTGAGACATTGCTGGGTTTGCGCCTGAGACTGGCCGGGTGCTCTAGTGGGAGAGCAGAGCTGAGCCCCAGCGGCAGGCAGCCTGAGAGTTCCCCAGGGTCACAGAGGGAGAAGTGGTACCCCTGCTTGGAGTGCATTTGATAGAGGGCCTCCCAGCGAGGCAAAGGGCCCTGCAGGCGCCATCAAGCTGTCCCACTCACCAGCCGGAACAGCCTCTGACTGAGGGCTGCAACCCTGGCCCAGCTGTGCGTTGTGATCTACCATAAACTCAAACTGCTGAGAGATGGCACAGCTGTCTCCTGCGACAAGCTGGCACTGGCCACATACAGGAGACCCTTCCCCAGAGGATCAGTGCCGGTCTGTGCCCGGGGTTGAAACACAAGCCACACACCTGAGATTAAAAACACAAGAGTGCTGCACCGTTTGGCAGGAGGACAGTTAGGACCAGACAGGGTGAAGGCGGGGATGTCACAGAAACCAGTAACACAGACAGGGTCACTGTTTGGGCATCTGTGAGGAGCTTACTGAAAGAGGGGTGGCACGCATTCCCTGCTGTGGAGAGAGAAGAACAGGTCAAGCCATTCCCCCACTCCCAGCTTGATCCATCTCAGTGAGCTAAAGAGCTCCACCAAGTGGAGAACTGAGCCACTACATCAAGCCCCACTCCTCTTCGCCCTGCAGGAGCACCTCCACTACGGCAATTCCACCTGAAGATCAGAGCAGCGGGTGGGCGCCCCCACCAAAAGACCAGCACAAACTCCCCCACCGAATCTACTGATCACAGAGTGCTGCAAAGCATAAGAGCTAAGGAAACAGGATCTAGCTTCCTTTGGCTTTTGTTTCTTGTTTTTATTTTGGTTTGTCTGTTTTTCTTTGTCTTGTTTTTCTGGATACAGGAAGAGCAATTTTTTTTTTAATTGTATTTTATGTACATATTTCTTTTAATTTTTAATTTCTTTCTTCTTTTTCTTCTCTTTCTACCTTTTTCTTCTTAAAGGATTTATTTAGAGAGACAGAAAGAGAGCATGAGCAGGGGAGGCAGAGGGAGAGGGGAGAGAGAATCCTCAACCAGACTCCCACTAAGCATGGAGCCCAGTGCAGGGGCTTCATTCGGGACCCTGAGATCATGACCTGAGCCAAAATCAAGAGTTGACTGAGCTACCAGGCCTGGGCCCCTACCTTTTTCAGTCGAGCTTTTTGTAACAAGCAGACCAAACCATACCTAGGATCTAGCTTCCTTTATGTATTTTTTTCCTTTTTCCTCGATTTTTAATTTTTATTTTGTTTTATTTTCCTTTTCTTCCTCTCTCCAAAATGACAAGACACAGGAATTCACCTCAAAAGAAAGAACAGGGAAGAAATAATGACCAGAGTTTAGTCAATGTAGATGTAGTAAGATGTCTCAACTAGAATTTGCACAAAATTATATGGATACTAGCTGGGCTTGAAAACACAGAAGACTCTAGAGAATCCTTACTGCAGACATAAAAGAACTAAAATCTTGTCAGCCAAAATTTAAAATGCCGATAATCAGAGATGCAATCCCAAATGGAGAGCTATAAAAATAAGGATGGACGAGTAAGAGGAGCAAATAAATCAGTGATATAGAAGATAAAATTATGGAAACTAATGAAGCTGAAAGAAGAGGGAAAAGAAAGGCAATGGACCACAAAGGTAGACTTAGGGAACTCAGTGACTTACTAAAATGTAGTAAATATTTTGTATCATAGGAGTTCCAGAAAAGATGAAGAGAGAGGAAAAGGGGCAGAAAGTGTATTCGATCTAATTATAGTTGAAAATTTCTCTAATCTGGGGAAGGATACAGACATCAAAATCAAGAAACACAGAACTCCCACTAAATTCAACAAAAGCTAACTCATTGCCAAGGCATATCATAGCCAAATTCACAAAATACAGACAAGGAAAAGAAGGTCCACAAGCGTCAAGGATTAAAAAAAAAAGTCCTTGAACAAGGGAAGACGATCAGGTTTGCATAGATCTATCCACAGAAACGTGCGAATGGCCAAAAGAGAGTGGCATGAAATATTCAACGCTAAATGGGGAAAAACATGCAGCCAAGAATTCTTCATCCAGCAGGGCTGTCACTCAGGAGATAGAAAGGGTTAGGAAAAAAGTCCTTCCCTAGACAAACAAAACTAAAGGAGGTTCATGACCACCAAATTAGCCCTTCAAGAAATATTAAGGGGACTCTGAGTGGGAAAAAAATGACCAGAACACAACAAAAACTAGGAAGGACCGAGAGCAGTCACCAGAAACCTGAACTCTACAGGTAACACAATGACACCAAATGCGTATCTTTCAATAATCACTCTCAATAATGGTGACTAAATGCTTCAATCAAAAGACATAGGATTATCAGAATGGATAAAAAAAACAAGCTCCATCTATATGCTGCCTACAGAGACTCATTTTAGACCTACAGACATCTGCAGATTGAAAGTGAGGGATGGGAGGGGCATCTGCGGAGCTCAGTCAGTTGAAGGTCTCGTCTTTGGCTCAGGTCGTGATCCTGGGGTCCTGGGATCAAGCCCCTCATTTTCGGCTCCCTGGCTCAGTGAGGAGTTTTGCTTCCCCTCCTCACCCCCCCCAACTCTTGTATAACTCTCTCTCTTTTGTGTTATCAAATAAATAAATAAAATCTTTTAAAAAAAGAAAGTGAGGAGCTGGAGAACCATCTATTATGCTAATGAAGCGTACAAAGAAAGCTGGAGTAGCCATACTCAGTATCAGCAAACTCAGATTTTAAAACAGAGACTGTGTAACAAGACATGAAGAAGGGCATTATATCATAATTAAGAGGGTCTATCATTCAAGAAAATCTAACAACTGTAAATATTTATGCCCCCCAACTTGGGAGCACCCAAATATATAAATCAATTAATAATAAACATAAAAGAAACTCACTGATAAAAAACACAGTAATAGTAGGGGGACTTTACACCCACTTACAGCGATGGACAGATCACACCTAGCAGAAATTCAACAAGGAAATAATGGCTTTGAATGACACACTGGGCCAGATGGACTTAACAGATATATTCAGAACACATTTCATCCTAAAGCAGCAGAATACATATTCTTTTTGAGTGCACAAGGAACATTCTCCAGAAGAGATCACATACTGGGTCACTAAATCAGCCTTCAAAAGTACAAAAATATCAAGATCGTATCATGCATATTTTCAGACCAAAACTTGAAATCAACCACCAGAAAAAATTTGAAAGACTTCAAATACACAGAAGTTAAAGAACTTTTTTCTACTAGGGACGCCTGGGTGGCTCAGTGGTTAAGTGTCTACGCTTCCGCCTCAGGAGTCATGATCAGAACACCACATCATGGGCTCCTTTGCTCAGCAGCTGAGTCTCTTCTCCCCTCTGCCTGCCACTCCGGCTCTGGCCCAGCTGCCTCTCTGACAAATAAATAAATAAAATCTTAAGGAAAAAAAAAAAAAGGAACTCCCTACTGAAGAATGACTGGGTTAACTAGGAATCAAAGAAATAAAAAAATACATGGAAGCAAATGAAAATGGAAATGTGGCAGTCAAAACCCTTGGGATGCAGCAAAAGCAGTGCGAAGAGGAAGTATACTGAAATACAGGCCTACCTCAAAAAGCAAGAGAAGTCTCAAACACACAATCTTACCTTATACCTAAAGGAGCTAGAAAGAGAACAGCAAATAAAACCTTAAGCTGGCAGAAGAAGGAAATAATAAAGATTAGAGGAAATAAAAATGATAAAGAAAACTAAACAAAACAAAAACAGTAGAACAGATCAACAAAACTAATTGTTGGTTCTTCAAAAGAATTAATAAAATTGAAACACCTAAGCCAGACTTACAAAAAGAAGAGAGAAAAGGACCCAAATAAAATCACGAAGGAGAAGAAGAGAAATCACAAGCAACACCACAGAACCACAAACAATTATAAGAGAAGTATATGAAAAAATTATATGCCAATAACGGCAACCTGGAAGAAATGGAAAAAAAATCCAGCAAACTCTACAGAACTACCAAAACTGAGACAGGAATACAAGAATTTGAACAGACCCACAACCAGCAAAGAAATTGAATCAGTTCTCCAAAATCTCCCAACAAACAAAAGTCCTGGGCCAGATGTCTTCCCAGGAATGTCTAACAGACATTTAAAGAAGAGTTAATACCTACTCTTCTCAAACTGCTCCAAAAATAGAAACAGAAGGAAAACTCCAAATTCATTCTACAAAGCCAGCGTACCTTGATTCAAAGAACCAGACAAAGACCCACTAAAAAGGGTAAGTATAGGCCTGATGAACACGGATGCAAAAATTTCCAATAAAATACTAGCAAATCAGCTTCAAAAGTACATTAAAGAATTATTTCACCACAATGAAGTGGATTTATTTTGGGACTGCAGGGTGTTCAATATTTGCAAATCAATCAACATGATACACTGAGAGTCTATAAAAACAACTGATTTGAACTTATGCCAAGTGGCATTATTTTAGTTTACTTGAGCCTCCTCCTTCTCCGACAAATAATGATTATTTCAATTCCTAAGTCTCCTCGTTATCATAACACACTTACTTACCCCTTCTTGATCAGACTTAAGAAAGCTCTGAGAAGCTTTTGGTTAAGCTACTTTCTGAAGAGTTTCAAATCCATTCATTTCAGTTCAGCACAATTACTCAGTACCTTCTAAAACACAAACCACTCGCAAATCCAATCTGAAAGAATGGGAAAATTAAAAGGAATTTCTCTCCATTCCCCACATCATAATCTAAGAGAAATGTATCTCTATAAAGAAAAAGACAATGAAGGGCTCCTATTGAGGAGAGACACATGGACTGTGTTTTTAGCTGTCATATAAAATGGGAAAGGTATTTCACTAAAGACATGGGATTCACTAAATAAAGACATCAGAGGTGCGATAGTGACTGAGGCTGAAATGACTGGACGTGACTGACTTAGATGAAGTGAAAAAGATCAACAGTGAGAGTAAGGGTAAGACAGAAGAGAGTAGGGCTACGGATTCCAGCTGGAACAACTGTGCAGATACTAATACCTTCACTCGGGAAGTTTGGGTTTGTTCAGTTTCTCATGTTGAATTTCAGGGATCTGTGGGACTTACACAGCAAGATATCCAGTAAGGTAGCATGATCTGGGTTGGACACATATTTGTGGCGTAATCGCACATAAGCATGTAACCGGTTTTGAAGTTATGAGAGCAAATAAAATCACCCAAGAAAGATTATATGGAACAGAGTCCTAAGAAAAGAACCCTAAGGAAAAGTTTTAAAGGCAAGGGAGCAGAGAAGGTATAAGAAGTTGAGTAACAGGAAGAAAACTGGAGTATTTCAAATAAATATAGTGTCAAGCATGTTCAAAGCTACTGAGGGGTGAAATAAGATGAAGACTAAAAGTTTCTATTAGATTTAACAACTAAAAGACAACAGATCAATGGAATGATGAAGGGAGTCAGCTGGCAGTAATAATTAAGAGAGGTGGGAGACGGGACTGGTTACAAGGATGTGGGCTTAAGACAGGGTAGTTCTAACCACCCAAAGAGAAGGAGACAAAGACTCAAGACTCAGGAGAAAGAGGAAAACAGGAGGAAGGTGGCTCCAGAGCCTGCAGGTAGAGGAATTAGTCTTGGACCCTAACATTGAACTGCAGACAGGACTTTAAGCAAGCTGTAATCAGTTAAAGCCACAGACCAAAATTCCTATTTTCTACTAAGCAAAACTGTCCTCAAAATTAGCTTAGTTTTGGTTCACTCCCCTTGATAGCATAAATAAGATGATGAAGGGAGACAGCAGCCACTACTAAGGAAAAAGCAATGACAACAGATGGGAGTGACTGCAACACATGCTCACTCTCCTTCTGCTGTAAAATGATATTTTGCAGAGCAGTGACTGCTTTTACTCATCCTAGTATTCTTGCAGCACTGGAGTGTATAGCCTAGGATTTCCTTATGTTCAAGAAATCTCTGCCCGAATGATTTTAAGCCATGGGAAGAGAGAAGCAGAATGTTTTATAAAACCACCAGACAATTCTGAGTCTCTAGGCAAAAAAAAAAAAAATTCAACTCACGCCTATATACTCAAATCAATCTCAGATAAAACAAATTCTAATTCCAACTATGTTTTAGTCTATACCCAAAAGTATGAGCAAAGTGAAAGGTACTCCTTCCTGCTAAGAGCTTTAAAAATGTTATGCTCGGGCGCCTGCGGGTCACAGCGGTATGGGCATCTGCCTTCGGCCTCAGGGCGTGATCCAGGCGTTATGGGATGGAGCCCAATCAGGCTCCTCGCCATGAGCCTGCTTCTTCCATCTCCACTCGCCTATGTGTTCCTACTCTCGCTGGCTGTCTCTATCTCTGTCGAATAAATAAATAAAATCTTAAAAAAATGTTAATGCTCTTTGCATTGGGTTATGCATAGAATTGCTGAATCACTATATTGTATACCTGAAACTCATATAACACTCCATGTTAATTATACTGGAATTAAAATTTTTTAAAATGTCAATGCTCTTGAGCCCAAGAATTTTACTTCCAGGTATCTAGTCTAAGAAAATGATTAGAAATGTAGACAAAGATAATATGCAACTGTGTCCACTGTAGCACTATTTATAATTAAAATAATAATAATAAAAGAAAAAAAGAAATGGAGAGGAAGGAAACAAAAAAGCTCAATGAATGACATTAAGAGAATGATTAAGAAGTATCCATGGATTACACTATATGTTAAATCACTTGGAATTTAATAATTAAAAAAGAAGTATCATAGAATAGTATTCACCAAGTAAACTGTGTATGAGTTTCTAAAAACATGAAAGTATTTTAAGATCATTAAAACTTCAGGACTACCAAATTTTATATAGCTCTATAAAAATGTACACAGAACAAAACTACACAAAATAGTAATTATGGTTATTACCAGATGGGAGGAATTTTCTTATGGATGGTTTATTCTTTGCTCCCCTTTACTGTTTCACATTTTCCAACTTTAATATATATTATTTTTACAACCAAAACATTTTTAAATGTTCAATTATCGGAGACGCCTGTGTGGCTCAGTCAGTTGGAAGCATCTGCCTTCAGCTCAGGTCAGCATCCCAGAGTCCTGGGATTAAGCCCCGCATCAGGCTCCCGCCTCAACAGGGAGCCTGCTTATATGCTACATGTAACCT